>NC_084743.1:26728133-27035633 GCF_033978785.1 Entelurus aequoreus | reverse complement strand
GACGCATGCCAACTGTTAGCATGCTAATGTAATATACTAGAATGCTAACATTAAAATGCTAAGTCATGACTTGGTACTTGACATATGCTAACTGTTAACATACTAACGTTAGCATTCTAGCATGCTAACTTGTTTTGCCAATTTTTCAGCCAAACGCCTCAGACTTATGCCATTTTAAACTTGACAAAGTCAATGGCGTTTTAAAATCGTGTTTTTATCATCTTCGTCTTTTAGTAAAGGTAAAACCGTTTTTATCTTTTAACCTTTTTGAACAAGTCGTGCATGCTTTTATTTCAAGTCGCCTGGACTACTGCAATGCACTTTTGCTGGCATTAGCCAAAAAGCTCTCTCCCGGTTGCAGTTAGTCCAGAACGCGGCAGCACGACTTTTAACAGGGGCCAGGAAACGCGATCATATAACCCCAATTCTTGAGAGTTTGCACTGGCTCCCTGTTCATTTTAGAATTGATTTTAAAATGTTGCTGTTTGTTTTTAAAGCTTTACATGGACTGGCACCTCAGTATATCTCGGACCTCATCCAAATTTACACTCCTGCGCGTGCTCTGAGGTCCGAGAGCCAGCTCCTGCTCGTGGTGCCCAAGACGAGACTTAAAACCAGGGGAGACAGGGCCTTCTCTGTGGTTGGCCCTAAGCTCTGGAACACTCTGCCCCTCCATGTTCAAACTGCTTCCACAGTGGAGTGTTTTAAGTCCCGTCTTAAGACCCACTTTTATTCTTTGGCTTTTAACACTACGCGAGTTGTGTGGTCTTCTGTCTTCTGTTGTCCTGTTTTTTTTAAAATAAATTTTGATTTCTATTTACTGTTTTAATTGGTTTTACCCTTTAAAATCGTTTTTAATCATATTTTTATATTGTTTTTATATTGTTTTTATATTTATTTATTTTTTGTTTTTATTCAGTCATTGGTGGAGCATAGTACTGTTTTTAATATTGTTTTTAATATTGTTTTTAACATGGCTGTGCAGCACTTCGGAAACATTCTTGTTGTTTAAATGTGCTATATAAATAAAGTGGATTGGACTTATATAACTTGGTACTTGACAAATGCTAACTGTTAGCATGCTAACATTAACATGCCACCATGCTAAAATTAGCGTGATAACTTTTATTTGCCAATTTTGCAGCCGGCCACCTCAGTCACTTGACTTAGTACTTAACTTACTAACAGTTAGCCTGCTAAAGTTTTAGCCAATTTTACAGCCGAACACTGTAGTGTCTTATAATTTAGTACCTGACATATGTTAACTGCTAGCAGGTTAACATTAGCATTCTAGCATACTAACATTAGCACGGGAACCTTTTTTAACCAATTTTACAGTCGAACACCTCAGACTCCTATAACTTAGTACCTGACACATGTTAACTGTTAGCATGCTAACACTAGCAATCTAGCATACTAACATTAGCACGGTAACAATTTTACACCTCAGAGTTATATAACTTGGTACTTCATACATGTTAACAGTTAACATGCTCTATTTTTTTAGCTACATTTACATGCATACCCTTCTTAGTTATATGACTTGGACGCATTTTAACTGTTAGCATGCTAACATTAGAGTTTAAGTTCAGCTTGCGCATTTCAGCGGCTTGCACATTTCAGCATTCACACGTGATGTCTGCTAAAACTGCGTATATATTTTTTTGGTGTGTAGTGTTCTGATCCGGAAAATTTATTATTTTGTCTTTACAATGTGTCGCGGGACAATAAAAACAAGTTGCGGGCCACGAATGGCCCCCAGGCATGGGCACCCCAGCTGTAAATTAAGTGAGATTCTGAGAACATGCAATGTCTTCACGACACTTTGTGACCTTACTGAGGCTGAGCCAAGATTACAAAACAACATCCTGCGTCACACTCATAACATAATACATGAAAGACGCCTTT
This sequence comes from Entelurus aequoreus, assembly GCF_033978785.1. Taxonomy (NCBI): domain Eukaryota; kingdom Metazoa; phylum Chordata; class Actinopteri; order Syngnathiformes; family Syngnathidae; genus Entelurus; species Entelurus aequoreus. Next base: position 27,033,725 of record NC_084743.1, on the reverse strand, counting down.
TGGTGTCATAAGACAACAGCAAACTACTACAACCGCAAAAGACTTGCTTAATCTTTTCACAACATCAGAGGAAATACCGGTCTGAAAACTAACTGATTTTAAGATTTAGATGCGGAGTAATAATCAAGGGAGAAGAACAGAAAAAAAGAGACTGCATTGACCAAAAACTATGTGGAACTAGATTATGTACTAGATTGTAGATCAGGGGTCATATTGGACCAAAAATACAAAAAACAAATCTGTCTGGAGCCGCAAAAAATGAAAAGCCATATATAAGTCTATTAATGTAAGCAACACATGATGTAAGTGTCTATATTAGCTATAATAGCCTACTATCAAAATGACTGTCATAGGCTCAAGCAAATCTTCGTTGACAGAAATGTTGAAATTTAATATTTATTCTACACATTTTAACATTAGAAACCATTAGTAAATCAGAGGCTACTTAGAAGGTGAGATAACTCCTGGAAATTACTGGCTTTTAATGGCCAAAGGTATAGATGTGTGTCTCCAAGTTAAAGAAAACGACAGGCTGTCTTCTTTTAAAAATGTGTTACAATGTTTGGCAAGCTAGGTAACGTTTGATGTGGTCTGGAACAACATGGCACACAAACAACTAACTGAAATGCAGCCAATATTACATACAGATAGTATATTTAATTTTCCTGAGGGAACTCTCCTGAAGGAATCAATAAAGTTCTATCTATCTATATCATGAGACATGTAAAACTAAATTATATATAAAGAGGATAAAAGTAATGGAAATTAAATGAGCTTAAATATACCTACAAATGAGACATAATGATGCAATATTTACATACAGCTAGCCTAAATAGCCTGATTAGCACTCCAACAAGTCAATAACCTCAACAAAGTGCAGCTTTGTGCATTCATGCGCAGCATGAAACTTTTGGTGGACAAAATGAGACAAAGAAGGATTTGAAGATTTTACATGTAAACAAACAGTTGCTCACAGTCCACACTATGGTGAGTTGAAGAACCGCCGAAATTAGTAGGACACAACGATGTTCACCAAATACTCTCATCAGTGAAGCATACACACAAACAACGTTCCCTCTAAGGTGCGCGCCTGCGCAATTGCGCACTGCTCAAGCGTCCTCTGCGCACAGCAAATATATGCCGCGCACCAAATAAAATCCCATCTGAATTCTAAACAAAATAAACACATTTACATTACATTAAATTTATTCTGTGTAATTTTGCAATGCAACTCTGAGTGACAGTGACAATAAGCGGCGCTAACGGTGTTCGTCAACACCGTTCAATTGAACACCGTTCAATTATTGTAACGTCTATCGAGATGCTTCGAAGACAGGAATTATATCGATCACTTTATTGAGCAAAACGGTTTATATTCGGCCATAACCACACCAAAAACATGAGTAAAAAACTTCTATCTCCAAAAACTAGTCATTTTCTGTCGTACAAACAGGCCAAAACCAACTTGTCATCTGTCACCAACACGCATACCACTAAGTCACTGGTGCGTTTATGGCCACACAAAAAGTCGGACAACTCAAACACCACACAAAGTTACAGTATGACTCCTCAGTCATACGTGTGCTTATTCTACTGTCATTTATTATTAATGTTAATTTATTGATATTAATCATGGAATGCTGTTACTAGAGAAAGTCGCAGGAATGCACACTTCATCCTATGCTTACATTCCATTGTGCAACATGAGGATGTTTAAGGGGAACTAAATGTGATCTCTGAAAGGGGTACAAATGATTTCCAAAGCAGGACCCCCACCCAGACATATTGTACAATACTAATCCATAGCTTGTGAAAAAAACAAGATTTCTTTTATTTTCATTACAATTGGGCCAAATCACTAATATTACAAAATAATCTCATGAAAATGACTCCTCTCATTTGAGTGTTATTATAAAAGATTGGTTTGAGACAGGTGTGCTGCTGGTATTGCCACGTGTGATGTTGCTCACATGTGCTCCACTGAATGCTCAGGGAGTTTTTGTGTTTGCCCAGACACATGAACAATTAGAGGGAACATCGCACACAAACATATTAAACAGCGGGCTTTCTAACAATTGGGAAGGTTTGTGTCATGTTTGTCCTCAAACAAAAAACATACTAAAACAAAAACATTGTTTTTCCCCCATCTTTTTCCATTTTTAATCCTTTTTTAAAAATGCTCCAGGGAGCCACTAGGGCGTTGCTAAAGAGCCGCATGCGTCTCAAGAGCCGCGGGTTGCTGACCCCTGTTGTAGACTATTAAATGGCATTGATGTAAAGCAACGCGATGGAGTCACAACTGACTAATTAAGGGTGAATATACTTAATAGTGCCTTGTCATGTTGTAAACGTCTCTCTAAGATTGATAGTTTTTTAACAATGAATTTGATGTTGTTTATTCACATTAACAGACAAAAATTAATGTCATTGATTAATAAGCCGAATTGTACTTACTGGCATATTTTACCACAGGCACAGTTATTTTTTTTAAATAACTGAATAAAAAAATACTTGTTTTTAATGACTGCACATGCAATGTGATTAACTGATCACACGGGATACATGAATGCGTTGAAAATGTGCCCTTAGTACGCTGTTAATCATGCAATCAATTTTCTATGTCCTTTCGTGTGCTGTACTATATACAAACAACAAAGAGCAAAAAGTCCTTCTCAGGAAGACAAGGTTTGTCTATTGTGTGTGTAATGTCAATTTCAACCTTCTTTGTATTTTCAACTGCGGCCCTATGAGGGTCCAAAAGGTTATGGATCACCAGATCAAGAATAAAAGTGATATTTTCTGTATGTAATTACAGTTGTTTTATAATAGTTCTGTTTTGTGTAGTAGTCCTGAGCATCTGACTTTCTGTTCAGCTCTTAGCCTAGCGTCATCGCGCCATCAGTCCCTAGTTTGCGATTAGTGGTTTTGGGGAGCATAGGCAATTTTTTTAAGTGGCCTACTGGGCACGAATAATTGACAGACAATATAAAATTCTGCTGATCTGTTGTTGCAGCTGCTTCAAAGTTAACATCTTTTTTTTAATTACTAATTACATACAGTCTCTCACAATAGTGAGTACAGCAGCTACCATATTTATTACAGTACAGTGGAATCTCCATTTACGAAGCCCTCTATTTGCAAACTTTTCGCTTTATGAACTTTTAAATCAAACCAAATATGCTGTGCATATTGTGTCTCTTGTGTCGTGCCTGCAGGCAAAAAGCAGGTTCCAAAAAGCCCGCCACTTGCTGCCCAGTACACAGTACTAGTCACTACTCAGTGCTTCAGTGTGTGTGCCTTTTCTGTGTTTTTTGTCACTTTTTGACAAGTTGTGTCCTTTTTTGCTAACTCAATATGAGTACCAAACACTTAGCAGACCATGGAAAGAAAGGGGGGAATCATTGTGAAATAAAAAAAAAAAATAGACTAATTACAAGGAGTCCATTAACGGCGCTCACTAGTATGGAAGAACTGGTGAAGCAAGCTTCGTACAACAACAAGTTTTAATTGTGATGACTGGAATTTTCTAAAAAAAAAGATGCCAAGGCAGACTTATTTTACAGAGAAGGAAACGACGCTACTTCTTGTCTTTCGAGGCACACACTTGCACACAGGATCCTCCACCCCCGTCCACTTCCTTTTCCCTCAGTCTGCTGCTTTCTTTTCAGTCCCTCTGCCGATGTCAATGTGAGTGGATTTTACTGTGTTGTTTTGTTTATTATTGTAGCAATATGGTTGATAAAGTTAAGGATTATTGTGATTTCTGATTGTTTGTGAGGCCACCAATGTGACTTCTCTCTCTGTGTGTGCATGTAGGCAGAGCAGCTTGTTTTAACTTGTTATTAAAGAGAATGTTGATCCATCACCCCCTTGCTATGTTTGTTTGACATACTACTCTATAGCACTTTATATTGTGTTCAAAGAGTGCAAACCTTCACTAAAATATGGACTTTTGTCGAGGCTAGGACCCATTATTCAGATTTATCATATTTTCCAAAACTATAGAGCGTATGTAAGCTCCGCCCATCAAATTTTTAAAATTTTTTTTTTCTTCCATATATTAGTTGCACCGGACTATAAGCTGGAGTTATATACGTTGTGAAACACGTTATTTACACAGAAACATTTTGTAAAGGTTTATTTTCATACCTTAATTGTTACCAAACGGTGTCTGTAACACGGCAGTAAAACGAATGTTCAAACAAGACAGAAGTCATCGTCATGGACAGCTAAATACACTCAATAACTTCACGGTGACGTGTTGGTGAGTTTACGAAACTGAAACAATACATAAAGAATGTCATTGTAAGTTAAAAATACTAACAGCTACTCGTAAACGTGTTAGCATATTAGCTAATGCTAACAACGCTACCTTCATTACGTTACGATAGCACCTATACATATGCATGAAAACACTCCAGACATCACACATGGGACGGTTAAGTAAGTAAGAATTCCATCCATTTTCTACCGCTTGTCCCGTTCGGGGTCACGGGGTGTGCTGGAGCCTATCTCAGCTGCTTCGGGCGGAAGGCGGGGTACACCCTGGACAAGTCCCCACCTCATCACAGGGCCAACACAGATAGACGGACAACATTCACACTCACATTCACACTTTCGGGCCAATTTAGTGTTGCCAATCAACCTATCCCCAGGTGCATGTTTTTAGAGGTGGGAGGAAGCCGGAGTACCCGGAGGGAATCCACACAGTCACGGGGAGAACATGCAAACTCCACACAGAAGGATCCCGAGCCCAGGATCGAACCCAGGACCTTCGTATTGTTAGGTACATGCACTAACCCCTGTACCACCGTGCTGCCACGTGCTGTTTTAGTTATATTGTAAAACTTACAAACGTAGCTGGGAGTGATTCATTAAGAATCCATACAAGTAGAACGTTATGGACGCCTAGAAGAAGGAACAGCACTTGTACTTCTGGTTCAAAAGCACATAAACAAAAGAAAATAGTGCAGCCGTTTACACTCGTCCAAAAGATGGCGCCAGAGCACAAACAAAAACATACCTTTTCAATGTATTTGCTTGTGTTTTAAGAAAACTATTTGCTTTATGGCCATCAGCGAAGAAAAATCCATAAATTAGCCGCACTGTTTTTTTATAAGCTACAGAGGACAAAGCGTGAGAAAAAAAAGTAGCGGCTCATATTCCTTTATTTTACAGTAGATATATTTTTCGCCAGTTATTTATGAGTCCCTACTTATTCAGTATATTTGATAGTACTTTTTTTCTAATCAGCCTGACCTAAGCCTAAGAATTTTGTGTTAAAAAAAAAAATTATAATCTTTGTGATTAACACATGGTTTCATACCATTTGACAAGGGTGTAAACTGTAAGTGGGTTGGATGTAATTATTAAATATGACTACAATCAAGAGTAAATTGTTTAACTCAGTGTTAATATTTGAGTCGCCCCCGTGCCTCTCCGTAGTGGAAAAGTTGTGACCTGTGGTCAAAAAGGTTAAACACCCCTGATGTACAGTACAGGCCAAAGGTTAGGACACACCTCATTTCAATGAGTTTTCTTTATTTTCATGACTATTTACCTTGTAGATTGTCACTGAAGGCATCATAACTATGACACCAGTGAAGTGAAAACCATTTCAGGTGACTACCTCTTGAAGCTCATCGAGAGAATGCCAAGAGTAAGCAAAGTAGTAATCAGACCAAAGGGTGGCTATTTTGAGGAAACTATAATATGAAACTTGTTTTCAGTTATTGCACCTTTTTTTGTTAAGTACATAACTCCACATGCGTTCATTCATAGTTTGATGCCTTCAGTGACAATCTACAATGTAAATAGTCATGAAAATAAAGAAAATGCATTGAATGAGATGGTGTGTCCAAACTTTTGGCCTGTACTGTAGATCACACGTTACAGGGTAATTACACCTTAAGGCCACATGAATACCTTGCCATCAATGGTCAAGAATTATAAATGAGTATTTTACTCCTTACACATACTACTTTAACAGTTGGCCATAAGTCAACATTGTCAGTCACATGTTTTGTTACCTTTGTGTGTAATTTGTGACCTATAAACCGACACCTCTGTCAGCTCTTGCTGTCTGCTGATCTGACCACAACCTTGTACATAACGCCGTCTGGTAAAGTTCCCCAATATTGTGTTCTGTCTAATCATTGTGTCCCGTGTCTATATTGCAGTACTATTGAGTGTCCCACAACCTAATAACATGAACCTTAGCCACGGAGCCAACCACCCAGTGTGTCAATCAAACTGCTGTTGTTTTTCAAGAACAGTAATTCATAACGAGGGTAATAAAAGTGCCTACAGCTTTTATTTTGACATCATTTTTTATGATAGCATCTCTTGTTGCACAAGTAAGAAATAAAATATCCCAGTTACTGCTACTGCTTGTAATACTGACGTACACGTACGCACCAGCAGATATTAGACGGTTTGTATGTGTTATGCTTACTGAATGCCGTCACAGCCAGGATGAGAGTGACCACGATGGAGATCCATGAGACCCAGAGTGCCTTCTTTCTGTAGTTCTGAGCCTCATGAGGCTTCAGGCGCAGGCTGCTCTCTAGGAGGCCTGCAATCACACACATTTCCAAGGACAATTTCAGGCAAAGTTCAATATTTGCTCAAGATTCAGGCTAGAAAGTAGCCAAACCATTTAGCTCATTTAAAAATAGACTAACAGGCAATGAGCCTGATCTACTAAAGTTTCCTGTTGACATAGTAAGCTTCTACTGCTAATACCGTAGCACGCCGATGTGCTACTACGATAGAAGAACAGTTCCTTAGTGTTCTCTCTTCCAATAACAATGTTGCTACAGCTTGGTTATTATACAGGTTACGGAACGTAAATGAAGTATTGCTGACGGTTTTTGATAGCATTTTTGAAGTGATTTAGAGGTAGAAGTGATTGCTCCCAATAGCTGCAGTGCTAGCCACTTAAAACTAACCAATTTTAATGTGTTAGGAAGCGGAAAAAAAACAAAAAAAACTTTTGTCTTCTTGTCTCTCATGATTGTGAACGATAGGCAAAATAAAATAGAAATGTGCAGTTCCCCTTTAACACAGTGCTTTTGATTTATTGATTGAGACTTTTATTAGTAGGTTGCACAGTGAAGTACATATTCCGTACAATTGACCACTAAATGGTAACACCCGAATAAGTTTTTCAACTTGTTTAAGTCAGGGTCCACTTAAATTGATTCATGATACAGATATATACTATATACTATCATCATAATACAGTCATCACACAAGATAATCATCAGGGTATATACATTGAATTATTTACAATCCGGGGTGTGGGATGTGGAGGGGGTGGGGGGGTTAGGTTTGGTTGTTATCATCACTTCAGTCATCAACAATTGAGAACAGAGAAATGGACATTGAAACAGTATAGGTCTGACTTGGTAGGACATGTACAGCAAGTAGTGGACATAGAGAGAGAGAGAGAGAGAGCGAGATCAGAAGGCATAAGAAAAAGTATCTACATTTGATTATTTACATTTGATTATTAACAATACGGGGAGGGTGTTAGTTTAGGGTTGAAGTTGCCTGGAGGTGTACTTTTATTGTGGTTTTGAAGGAGGATAGAGATGCCCTTTCTTTTACACATGTTGGGAGTGCATCCCACATTGATGTGGCATAGAAAGAGGATGAGTTAAGACCTTTGTTAGAACGAATCTGGGTTTAACGTGGTTAGTGGAGCTCCCCCTGGTGTTGTGGTTATGGCGGTCATTTACGTTAAGGAAGTAGTTTGACATGTACTTCGGTATCAGGGAGGTGTAGCGGATTTTATAGAACAGGCAATCATGAAGGACTGGCCCAGTTTGACTATTCAGAGTGTTTCATTGTTCATTTAAAACTGTTATAGAAGTCGTATTTGTCATAGCAAATGAGCAGATTATCTTCAAAATGATGCTATCAACCCAAATCGGACATTTCCTTGACACAAGTGTCTTTGTTGACCTTAAACTGGACCAATGGATAGCATGGATACTCGTAATCAATCGTGTGTTATCATACATTTGCAGGGCATGCTGTCTCTATCGACCGACACAGTGCAGCTTATTTAGGCAAGAAAAACATTCTATATGAGAAAAGAACAACCTAAATCAATGTTGCGTGTGCATGGCCGAAGGGGAAGTGTTTGGTTGTAAGCGTGCATGTGTGTGGCGGAGGGGGAAATGTGACAGCCTGCCTGCTTGAAAAAACTGTTCACATGACCCAAAGCTGGGTGATCAGACTTAAGGCATGTGTTTCCACAGGTTTTGTGTGTGTGCACGCATTTGTGTGGTGACAATGATCTTGTTGAAAAGGTTGATTACACACTTTGAGTGAACAAAATCACATGACAAGGAAATTTGTCATGCTAGTGTTGATGTCACACATGACATTTATTGTGTACCCTTTTCAGGGACAAAGCAAACCTCTACTTGCCTGACACTTCAAGGGAAGTAACAAAATTGATCATTTTGCTAATTTAAATAATCAATTCTAGTCTCTGCCTTAGCAAAAAAAAAAAGATGTTATAAGCAATTTCTTCAACTCTTTGACGTAATCTGTTTTGTGCTTTAACATTTTTCCAGAATTCCTCTTAACAGCTTTGAGTTGCAGATGATTTCTTGCCTCAAACCCTTATAATTGTAAATAATAAATCACAAATTGTGTATCCATGCTGTTTATTCTGCTGACTTGCAAAAACAAAGACTACATTTATACTTCAGGACCAAAGCTTTTTTTTTTTTTTTTTAATTATTGTTTTCCCACTGACTGTTTAGATCAGAAGTAAAATGTGAGCTTTATAAACCCGCACAGGCCATGTTGCCTGGATGTCACTTGCATGCGCAGTTCGATAAAGTGAAAACAGGAAGTTGACCGGGTTTTATAGATAAACAAGGAAGTTACTGCTGCTACTCAGCAAAATAAAAGCAGTCACAACACAAAACATTTTTTTTTTTACATGAAAACAAATTAAAATTATACAATGTATGAATGGATATATATAATGTAATATATTTGGAAGTGTTCTAATATGTGTATGGCTGTTAAGTACAGGAGACATGGATATCAGCATGGATCTACGTTAGCGTTATTTTTCAACTCACTTGCGTAAAAAACCTATGCAATGTACTTAACATGTAAGCAAATACGCCACAGCTTACACGTCATTTCCAGTCGTTTAACAATTTCTTAGGAAACAAGACTTAGACTTTAGTTCCTGTCTAGCGTTCTTATTTTGGTTGCTTTTCCTGTTTTTTGTGTGTTCCCCTACAGCAACTACACTCCATCCTCTGAGCCCTGACTCTTCGCACCTGTATTTGGTTCAGCTGGTGCGATTCTCAGTGGTCGGAACATTATACCTTGCGGATACTTTTCCTGCTGCACGTGTTAGTTTTTGCTGTTCTCCACCATTCTGTTTTTTTGTTATTTTGCAGCCTGTTTAGCTTATGTGAAGGCATAGCTTGCCCTATGCTTCTGGAGCACTTCCTAGCAGCTCTCGTCTTTTGTTTTGTCCCCAAATAAATACCTGCAAGCTTCCTTTTGGCCTTCTGCATATTTCGATCACACCAACTATAACCGTAATGCATTACAGGTGGTGGGCCACATATTTTCCTGCGCAATCAAATGACATAGCTTGACAAAAAAAAGCTTAAAAAGTCGCATACAGGTGGCATTAACATTTAGACTGCAGTCACATTTGAAAAGATTGGATTCCAAACGGACTCAGACTACCTCCTGATGTGTCCCAAACCTGATGCAAAAATATATCTGGAGCTCTTTGGGGCGTTTATAATTAACCAATCTGTGTCACTTGAGGGCAAAAAAAAATCACATTTGGTGTCCAGTGTAAGCGGAACCTATATTAACTTGTCAACACATTGTTATTATAGGGAAAATTAGATTGGATTGGAGTTTCATTACATAGAAAATGTATTTGGGCACATTATTAATCATGCTGTCACATATATTTGCAATATTATTCTGCTATATCCCTGCATGTTACTTCTAATATACAATGCACAGTAAAAGTTATTACTTTTGACAATGAGACAAACATTCAACTTTTCCCTTGCAATCATATGTGGAAAAGTAATACATTAGATAAACCTTGTTAGTGCCTATATAAACTGAGTTACAGGCTTAGGACTGATGAATGAGTCAGACCCAGTTATCCATTGTGGAATGTCTAGTTCCACTACTAGCTCATAATGAACGGGATTATAATAATAAGGGGGATAAAATCATACACAATCCCACACACAGAGCATCGAAATTGCAATATAATATAGTATATATAATATATGTATATGGTATATGTATGACATATACAATATAGCTGAATATAGCTGTATATCCTTGGGCACCACACAATTCAATTCAATTAGATTCTTGGGGGTAACAATTCAATTCAGAATCGTTTTGATTCAAAACGAGTCACGATTCAAAATCAATATTTTTTTTAATAACAGTGAGTGCCAGTTCTATGATTAACTACATTACTCCAAAATTATACCCAAACATTTACTAAAGTAGCTGGACAAGACAGATTTAAAAAAAGAAAAAAATGTATATATATTTTAGTTTTAAATTATAGATTTTTTTTAATCAACTAAGAATGGTTACACATGAGAATTGCGATTTTTTTCGAAAATAAATTTTTTAAGACCACAAATTATAGTATAAAATATATTATATTTGCGCACTATTGACTAGTGATGCATCGAGAGTTCGGTCGCCGGAAAATATACTATATTAAAAAAAAATCACAATAAATAATAATGGATTTGATTTATATGGCGCTTTACTAGACACTCAAAGCGCTTTATAAGACAGGTGGGAACCCATCATTCATTCAATCCACATTCAGCTAAGCTAATTTTTGGCCTACAGCTTCTCGGACCACCACCAAGCATTAATTCAGTGTGGGAGCAATGTGGGTGAAGTGTATTGCCCTTGCTTGGACCAGGAACCAGGAACCCTCAAGTTTCTGGACGGCAGTCCTTCGAGCCATGTCGTCCTTCTACTCATTGAGAGAATGAAAAGAGCGATTTAGTTTTTGAGTTTTTGAACGATTTTTGTACTCTTTCCGACCACAGATTTAAACCATAATTCCAGGTCTGCTTGCTAATACCACCGGCGAAAGTAATTCCCCGAAAAAGACGATTTACGACTGCTGTCGATCGCTACTGAGACTAGCTAACCTCCAAGTTTCAAATCTGTCAAACCACCAAAAATTTGGAAAAAGAAAAGGTTTCAACCACAACGAATGCAGACGAGGAGAATGTGGAAGAGAGTCAAGAATCATCTCATCTCCAAGAAGTAATAATGATGCTAAATTAGGACTGGGCGATATGGCTGAAAATTGTATCACGATACAAGTGTTTTATATCAGTTCATATCGATAATTATTGATATTTTTTATGACCTATCTAAAATACGGACATGGAGAAAAATATTTTTAATTGTAAACATTTTTGTTAAAAATTTAACCTTTCTCTGATTATAATCCCCTCAGCTATCACGGCGTAAAGGAAAGGAAATGTCAACACAAGCATAGAAAACACTCAATGTAAACAAAATTCTAAAATTTACGTTGAACACTTAATAACCTCTTTAAAGTGCAAAAATAAGGACAACATAGGAAACGTTCAATAAAGTGTAATAAAATAGTGCAACGTGGTGAATATGTACACACAGAGAAACCTGAGAAGAACTATTTTCTCCAGGTTGACTGCCAGCTGTGCTCAAGGTAAGGGCGGCCAAGGTGTTGTGGTATTACTGATTACAAGCGTCTTGGTCTGACTAAGCTCTGTTCCAAAAAATCCAAAAAACTGCCCTACTGTCGAGGTCACTGTTCTTGTTCACTGCAGCACTAATTTCTACATTCTCTTCTCACTCCATGCAAAGAATCATAGGCGACAACACGATGGTGCAACCAAACTTGATAGTTGATACTGTTACCTGATTGGCTTTTAGCATGTTAATTCCACTGATCCGCTGATCACAAACCCCATTTTTTATTGATTTCAATTACATGTCTATCGTGATATTTATTGATATCCTTTTATTGCCCAGCTCTATGTTAAATCCATCCATCTTCAACCGCTTATCTGGAATCGGGTCGCGGGGACAACAGCTCCAGCAGAGACCCCCAGACTTCCCTCTCCAGAGCAACATTAGCAACTTCCTCCTGGGGAATCCCGAAGCGTTCCCAGGCCAGAGAGGAGATGTAATCCCCCCATCTGGTCCTTGGCCTGCCACGGGGTCTCCTCCCAGTGGGACGTGCAACGAGGACCTCCCTAGGGAGACGCTCGTGAGGCATCCGCACGAGATGCCCGAACCACCAAAGCAGGCTCCTTTCCAAGTGAAGGAGCAGCGGCTCTACTCCAAGCCTCTCTCGGGTGACTGAACTTCTCACCCTATCTTTAAAGGAGATGCCAGCCACCCTTCTGAGGAAACTAATTTCGGCCGCTTGTATCCGCGATCGTGTTCTTTCGGTCATGACCCACACTTCATGACCATAGGTGAGAGTAGGAATGTAGATAGCTCGGTAGACCGAGAGCTTTGCCTTCTGGCTTAGCTAAGTATCTCGGGGTCTTGTTCCTATGTTAAATAATATGGGATATAATTTAGGTGTTTGTTAGGCTTGATAAACAGCACAAGGACTTGAAATACTTGCCAAAAAGCATTAAGGAAGTGAGGAATGATACTGCAACACTTCATGATGATACTGCAAAGCTTTGTAAACAAATGAAAGGACAGGTGATAGGACTAGAGGAGAAAGGAAATGTTCTAAAGAAGTGAAATGATGAAAAGGATCACATGATGTCTCAAATGATGTGTCAGATTCAGGAAGTACAAGAGTTTGTCAGCATGAAAAATGTGATTATAACTGGCCTTTAGATTACATGCATGCCTAATGTTAGAGCAGCTGATAACAGCAGAGGACAAGATTACCAGATATTAGCATTAAGAAATGTTCCATATCTGGATCGGTTTGAAATGTAGTTGAAGATCCATATCTACATTAATGAGCATCTGACAAAACATGACGCTGACATAAATGGAGGACAAAGAATTCAAAGTACTTGCTGTCAAAGACATAAAGAAGTGGACAAAATACTGAATATCTCCACTACAAGAGCTGATGTTACCGCTGAAGTCAACAATAACAACTCTACAATGATAACAGATTATGACGGATTATACAATATTAAGTAATAATTCATTAACTATCACCATAAAGTTATTACTACGGCTGTCAAATATGAGTTAATTAATGTGATTAATCACAAAACATTATCATATAGGGGAACTGCACTGTTTTTGGAATTTTGCATATCATTCACAATAGCAATGTAAGACAAGAACACAAATGTTTTTCTGTTTCTAATGCATTATAAATTGTAAAATATAGCAAGTATAAGGTGGCTAACAATTCAGCTAATGGGAGTACAATATTCCACTCATAAAGCCCTCTATAAAAACATCCCAAAACCACCAACAATACTACACTTAGATTTCATGACCTGAGGTTGTATTCCGTCACATGACTTTTGAACGTAAGTAAACAAAGTGGTGGGCCACCAAACCAATATGGCTACCGTGCAGCAAACAGAGTGTGAAATATTTGAATAAATCTTACCACTAAAAGCAGATTTGAGCAAAAAATCAAACTATGCAATGAAATCTAACCATATACCTTGTCAAAAAAAGAAGATTTGATGAGTGATCTCAAGGATTATATTCCCAGACATGTTGAACTATCTGGTGCTCCAGACATCATTCTACACGACAAAACAGATGAAAACTTGGAAAAGCATGGAGGTCTACAACTTCTTTGTGAGTGGCTGGGTCTAGAAAATTGGTATTAAGACTCTCCAGGATAAATCATCGTTTTTGCTCGGGTAAGGCTGTCGTGATTTAACTTTGCGTCTACAGCCACATTTGTTGCCTTTTTATTGCACACGCGTTTACAAGTACACTTTTTTTCCCCATCTTTATCAAAACATAACTACAGATTGCAACAAAACGTAACTCTTTTTGACTTTGCTCACAATTGCTTTCTTTTATTTAAACTCGCCGATTTGGTGGTTTACGAAACACTTGTAGCAAAAATGCATTTTAAGAACTCCAAAACAAGATAAAATACAAACAATATCAAGATAATACTTCAATGGGAAATATTCAACTTTGAATGTGTATCAAACAAACCTTTAACAAATTGATCACTGCAAACTCCTACGTTCTTCGACTCAATCTGCTCCCCTGGAGTGTTTGCCACTTTTCTCGTCATTTTTTGTAAAATCTTGACATCTTCTGCCCTTCTTCATTAACTTTTGAGGAACTCTGAAGAAACGTTTATTCTTTTTGCGTTTTGAACGGTTCCAACAGCCTAAAACAACGCAAGCATAGGGCATTTTTCTTCGAGAAATGCAAAATGCTGCCCAGAACGCTAGAACAACAAATCCTTGCTGGCCCACTACGTGGAGTCTCACATATTTAATTAGCCAGACGTAACGTCATGTGAATACAACCTATATCAACCAGGTATTTGCAATATTATAATCATCGCTAATGCAGACAAATATTTTTAGTGGCACCGTGATCACATAAAGCGAACTATAATTTAAGTTGCTATATTGACATACTGAGCCGGTGACCTCCTGGTTCGCTACTGAGCTGGTGAAAGTTAATTCTTGTATATAAATCATGCCTCTCACCTGGAAAGTAGAAGGATGTGGTGTAACGGCAGATATACGTTAGTAAACCTCACTCCCTGACAGCTTCAAAGAGTGTGCTAGCCGCTGGCTTAGCAGATCGGTCTTTTAGCCTCGTTGCTAGCACACTCACCTCTCGATCGGGCGATATGGGTTCATGCACCACTCGGAGCTGTGACAATATTGGAAGATTGATACACAACACAGAGCCGCTACAGTGGCAATAAACCTGGAAGTTGGTTAACTTTGACATCCAATTTAAACCCGCAGATGGCAAGTAAGGCACAAAAAGATGTTTGTTCGCAGCCACCTTTTTTTTGGACTATGATTAATTCTTCATCTAAACGGGAAAACATGAACACACCATCAGTCGGCATCCCAGTGAAAGCAGACATTGTACAGTAAGTGATTGTTTTAATATGTTGATTGTTCTTATTTAGGACTTAGCAATGCTGCTACATGATGCTTTGTGTTGCACTAAAGCTGCATCAGTTTAGCACACAGCTTCTAAAACTTGTAGATCCACCTCCTTATGTTCAGGCTCAAAAATATAAGGTCCTGTATCATCATTTGTCTAAAATATAGCTTTGTTGTCTCTCAGGAAATCTGCCATGATTAGCAGTGTTGTTTTTGTTGAAGGGCAAAGCAAATGTGATGCATCTGTGAAATTAATACATTGTCGTATGCTTAAAATGACCAAAATACATAAATATTGTATGTTAATTTGACTGCCTGTTACTACATTGCATGTATACTTACAGCAAGTACAGTATACAAAACGTTGGATGGTTTTTTTAGGAAATGCATAAAAAAGAAATAAAACATAGGTATTCTTGTCTTACATAAGGACTGTGAATGATACAGTTCGCAAAATTCCCCCCAAAAGTCCAGTTCCTCTTTAATCATGTACCTAGGTAGATTCATCACACAATTGACTTTACCTTCTTTATCTTAACCATTGATAGTTACCTGAAAGGCGGCGTGGGTTGTTATACGGTCGATGACGAGGTTAATGCATATGTCAGTGCAAAGATTAGTGAGGAAGAGACAGATGTGCTCGCAGGCAAATTTCACTTCAGAATAAACCCGAACGGTACTTTAGATAAATCTGTTCAGAACAAATAAATTACGTGCATTCAAGTAAATATTTTGTTCCTGGATGACATTCTAATGATAAAATGTCATTTGTGTCCAAATATTGGGGTCTTTTTTTAAGATAATTTAAATTATCCAAACGTGTAATAACCTGAGATTAATCATGATTAATCCAAATTCAAAGGTCTGATTAATCAGATGTTTTTTTATCATTTGACAGCACACTCGTTATTACATTACATCATTACAAAACCATTTCCCCCCCAACACCTTCCTTTCTTTCACACAGTAAGCATATGGAGATTAATTTGTGTCTTTATTATGAAAGCTTTTTTTTTTTACTGAATTTAAGTAACTGGATTTTTTGGATTTAAATTATTTTTTACATCAAAAACATGGGTGATCAAACATGTGTGCTCAAAACTCAGTTTGTTAAAATACAGTGTTTTAAAACTAATCGTGTAAAAAAAAAATCATTGTATAAAAATGTTGTGTAAAAAATATCAGGATATAAAAATTTAGTCCAGAAAAGTTCAGGGCAGAAATATTCCTTGCTTCAAAACTCAAGACTCACTTAAGGTTAATTTAGAGTGAAGCTATCGATCCTTTTTCGATGTGTTTTAGTATGGATGTTAATTGTGTATCTTTGTTACAAAACCTTTTTTTGGACATCGAGTTTATGTAACTGATTTTTTGCGTTTTAATTTTGTGAACTGAATTTTTTTCTATTGTGAGCAAAATTTGTGTGTATAAAAATTTGGTTTGATAAAATACAATGTTTTAAACTTCAATGTGGGAAATTTAAGTGTAAAAAAATGTATTGCAAAAAACTTCACTGCGGAAATATTTGTTGGTTCAAAACTCTAGAAATTTGCAGTCACGTGACTGCAAACTTGACACCTCATTGGCTGATTCTGAGACAATACTAATTGCTTTAGTCTTAATTGACCAGAAGTGAACAAATATTTCTGCACTGAATTATTTTACAAGTAATCATTATAAACAGATTCTTTACACTGATTTTTTTACAAACCGAATTTTAAAATCCTGAATTTTATCAAACTGGATTTCGAAACACATATTTTGCTCTTTAATTTGTATTCAATGAAATTGCCATCATAATTTGATGTTAAAAAAATTGTGTTCACAAAAATTCAAACAAAAAAAATAACTTTCAAAATTTAGTATCCAAAACATTTTTGGAATAAAGACACAAATTAACCATCATACTTTAGAGCAGTAGTCCCCCAACTACCGGACTCGGCCCGCCAACGTCCAAAACCCGTCCCTCTGGAAGTCCCAAGTAAAAAAAAAAAAAAAAAAAGTATTATTTTTTTAATATATATTTTTAATTTGTCCTTTCTCATCCATTTTCTGCCGCTTGTTACTCTGTGTCACCTAGTCGCTCAGGCAAGTCGTATTGTCTAAAAATGCATTTTCAAATCGATAATGTGACATCACGCTTGGAATATATAAATAAATAAATATATATATATATATATATATATATATATATATATATATATATATATATATATATATATATATATATATATATATATATATATATATATATATATATAAATATTTCTGCAATTAATTTTTCTGCGCTTATTTTTTTACATTGTTTTTTTACACATCATTTTCATTCACTGAAAAGGAATAATCAGGATAATTTGATGTAAAAATATTCAGTTCACAAAATTCAAATGCAAAAAATTCAGTTACATAAAAGAAGATTTCGTAATAAAGACACACAATCGCCATGGGAGTGAACTTAATTTAAACATGTAAAAGTTATGATGTGAATCAATGAACTATCAGTACAAATTATGGAGACGGAGTAATATTAAATATAAAATGTGAAATGTGCAACTAACCACCAAATCATATTCAGTCTGCAGTCTTCAACGTCTAATGTTGTCTAAATCAGTGGTCCCCAACCACCGGTCCGGGGACCGGCACCGGTCCATGGCACATTTGCTACCAGGCCGCACAGAGACATTAAATCATTTATAACAGACTGCATTTTCTCCTACTTAACTTTGGCCAGTCCCACCAGACACACCAATAACCTTGTTCAGAGATGTATTATAAAACTTCTAACAGGAAGTCGCCATTTGCTATATTTGTTACATCTTTGTCACATGGGACAACGCACATTAATAAACATATAAAATGTAAAGGTGCCAAATCGTAGCCAAAAGCTAGGTTCCATCTAGCTAGGTTGATGACCTTAAATCAGGGTAGATCAGGAACAAAGTGACCATATGAGTTAATGTGCATAAGGCAGATGGAGAAGTACTAAATTGTTGCATTTAATAATTGTGCTGAAGGAAAAAAATATGCATCTCCTTTGGCCTAGTAAGTCAAAGTGCTGCTATTATTGCACACCGGATGTATTTACTAAAGATGTCCGATAATATCGGACTGCCGACATTATCAGCCGATAAATGCTTTAAAATGTAATGTCGGAAATTATCGGTATTTGTTTCAAAAAGTAAAATGTATGACTTTTTAAAACGCCGCTGTACGGAGTGGTACACAGACGTAGGGAGTAGTACAGAGCAGTTGCGTCTCCTAGTCATACTTGCCAACCCTCACGATTTTCCCGGGAGACTCCCGAATTTCAGTGCCCCTCCCGAAAATCTCCCGGGGCAACCATTCTCCCGAATTTCTCCCGATTTCCACCCAGACAACAATATAGGGGCGTGCCTTAAAAGGCACTGCCTTTGCGTGCTGGCCCAATCACGTAATATCTACGGCTTTTCACACACACACACACAAGTGAATGCAACGCATAGTTGGTCAACAGCCATACAGATCACATACAGGAAGGCCATATAAACAACTTTAACACTGTTACAAAGATGCGCCACACTGTGAACCCACACCAAACAAGAATGACAAACACATTTCGGGAGAACATCTGCACCGTAACACAACATAAACACAACAGAACAAATACCCAGAACCCCTTGCAGCACTAACTCTTCCGGACCGCCCCCCTCCCAACCCAGCCCACCTCAACCCCCTCATGCTCTCTCAGGGAGAGCGTGTCCCAAATTCCAAGCTTCTGTTTTGAGGCATGTTAAAAAAAATAATGCACTTTGTGATTTCAATAATAAATATGGCAGTGCCATGTTGGCATTTTTTTCCATAACTTGAGTTGGTTTATTTTGGAAAACCTTGTTACATTGTTTAATGCATCCAGCGGGGCATCACAACAAAATTAGGCATAATAATGTGTTAATTCCACGACTGTATATATCGGTATCGGTTGATATCGGAATCGGTAATTAAGAGTTGGACAATATCGGAATATCGGATATCGGCAAAAAAGCCATGATCGGACATCTCTAGTATTTACGCATGGAAAATTGGACCGAAAAAGCTAACAGTGTATCTACATATGAAATATTGCACAAAATATGAATACCACATTTTTCGGAGTATAAGTCGCTTCGCAGTATAAGTCGCACCGGCCGAAAATGCATAATGGAGGAAAAAAACATAAGTTGCACTGGAGTATAAGTCGCATTTTTTGGGGAAATGTATTTGATAAAACCCAACACCAAGAATAGACATTTGAAAGGCTGAATAAGTGTACGTTATATGACACATAAACAACCAACTGAGAATGTGCCTGGTATGTTAACGTAACATATTATGGTAAGAGTCATTCAAATAACTAACATATAGAACATGCTATACGTTTACCAAACAATCTGTCACTCCTAATTGCTAAATCCGATGAAATCTTATACGTCTATTCTCTTACGTCAGGGGTGTCCAAACTTTTTCCACTGAGGGCCGCACACGGAAAAATTAAAGCATGTGGGGGCCATTTTGATATTTTTCATTTTCAAACCATAACAATATATGGATTTTTTATTTATTTTACCTTTAGGGGTCCCGGGGACCATAAAGGGTGTCAGTCATTAAAATGTTAAAAATAAGTCAGATTATTTATTTTTTTAAATTATTTAACGCTTACAGTAAATCTCTATATCAACTTCAAGTTGATATAAAGTAATACAAATTAAAAAAAATGTTTTATGGCTTTTCTGTCAAAAACAACTTAGTTTTTTTATAGTAAAACTGAAATATGCAGTATTTAGTAATTAGAGCCCTAAAAGATCAATAATGCAGGACAACATTGATTTTAATTCTTTCATTTTTTTGAGTAATCACAGTGAAAAGATCAATAAAAAATCACTAAATATATTTGGGATCCAAAAGGTGCCCCACTCATAAAGTGATACATTTTTATTAGGTTTTTCTATTACTTTCAACACTTAAGTTACGAGATCAACTTCAGATATATCTGTCGATTTTATGCTGGAACAATTATTTTGTCTGTTTCATGCGCTTTTGTCAAAGAAAACTTTGATGTTTTTATATTGCTACTACACAATATATGCAATATTTACCACATAAAACATTTAAAGTGAAACATTTGAAATAATTGGAGCCCTGAAAATAATTCATTATAACATGGATTTTTTGTCATTATTTTTTTTTTTGAGCAATGGCAAAAAAAGAAAAATAAAGAAAGACAAAAGAAAAAAAAACAGCCTACATGGCAGCTTTTGTGTCAACATTGCAACTTTTTCTCGTTAGATGTCACCTCAATCCACTTTTTTTTAATGTTCTTTTTTATTTTTACAATAGTATTTCCAGAATGTGTGGCGGGCCGGTAAACAATTAGCTGCGGGCCGCAAATGGCCCCCGGGCCGCACTTTGGACACCCCTGTCTTACGTGAATGAGCTAAATAATATTATTTGATATTTTACGGTAATGTGTTAATAATTTCACACATAAGTCGCTCCTGAGTATAAGTCGCACCCCCGGCCAAACTATGAAAAAAAACTGCGACTTATAGCCCGAAAAATCCGGTACATAACTTTTAAAATGGAAATAGTAACCCACAGAAATTTATTAGAACTAATGTCAAGTATTTCTAGCGTTCTTATATATATACACTACCGTTCAAAAGTTTGGGGTCACATTGAAATGTCCTTATTTTCAATGAAGATGACTTTAAACTAGTCTTAACTTGAAAGAAATACACTCTATACATTGCTAATGTGGTAAATGACTATTCTAGCTGCAAATGTCTGGTTTTTGGTGCAATATCTACATAAGTGTACAGAGGCCCATTTCCAGAAACTATCACTCCAGTGTTCTAATGGTACAATGTGTTTGCTCATTGGCTTAGAAGGCTAATTGATGATTAGAAAACCCTTGTGCAATCATGTTCACACATCTGAAAACAGTTTAGCTCGTTACAGAAGCTACAAAACTGACCTTCCTTTGAGCAGATTGAGTTTCTGGAGCATCACATTTGTGGGGTCAATTAAACGCTCAAAATGGCCAGAAAAAGAGAACTTTCATCTGAAACTCGACAGTCTATTCTTGTTCTTAGAAATGAAGGCTATTCCACAAAATTGTTTGGGTGACCCCAAACTTTTGAACGGTAGTGTACATGCTCTTGTCCTTGAATGTGATGTGTCACCAATAACCCATCAGATACTAAAGCCAAAACAAAGCCTACTACTAGCAAAAATGAGCAAAAAAACAAAAGTCAAAAGAGCTTTTTTGCC
The DNA here is from genome assembly GCF_033978785.1 of Entelurus aequoreus. Taxonomy (NCBI): domain Eukaryota; kingdom Metazoa; phylum Chordata; class Actinopteri; order Syngnathiformes; family Syngnathidae; genus Entelurus; species Entelurus aequoreus. The sequence continues at coordinate 27,012,300 of NC_084743.1, read as the reverse complement.
AGGGGCTCCCACTAATTGAATGTTATGGTGAGTTTTTTCATTTATTCATTTTTCCATCACTTATTTGCTATGTCTACGTGAAAACAATGAAAACATTAAACCGGTCCCTGGTGCAAAAAAAAGGTTGGGGACCCCTGGTCTAAATGTAAGTCACATTTCGAACAAAATACAGCTTTCTAGAATATTCCGATAAGAGCAAAACAAACTAATTTCTCCAGGCTCTCCCTTAACACACACAGACTTTAATTTAAAAAAAAAAAATAGAATCAGTCACCTTCTCCATCCACGGTGTCGGTGATCTTCATCTCCTGGCCGGAGGTGAGCGCCTCGGGCTGGATGGGGCTCTTCGCATGCTGATGGTGGTTGTTGGCGACGCCGTCCGGGGCGCACTGGCCGTTCCGAGACAGGTCCACGATGGTCAAGTCCGGGACCGGGAAGGACTGTCGGGTCGTCGCGTCTGTCATTGCCGCTCCTTGTTCTCCTGGAGTTTGAGATTGAGCTGCAGACGATGAGGAGGAGGAGGAGGACGAAGAAAGAACCGCCGAGTGCATCCAAAGCGCCTGAGAATATTTGTATGCCTTCCGAGGGGGCGGAGCTACGTCGCCTGTTTCGATAACAGCACTTATGCTGCTCATTAGTGCATAGTAATACAAACGGAGGGTCATTACATAGTCCAGTATTTTTCAACTAGTGCCGTGATATACAGTCTGGTGTGCCGTGGGAGTTTATGTAATTTCACCTAATTGGGTAAAAAAAAAAAATGTATATTTTAATTCTAATTTAATTTCTTCTTCTGTAATTTGTATTTAATTTTAATAAAATTTTCTACCGCTTGTCCCTTTTTTTTGTCCCTATTTGGGGTCGCTGGAGCCTATCAGCTGCATTCGGGCGTAAGGCGGGCTACACCCTGGACAAGTCGTCCACCTCATCACAGGGCCAACACAGATAGACAGACAACATTCACACTCACATTCACACACTAGGGCCAATTTAGTGTTGCCAATCAACCTATCCCCAGGTGCATGTCTTTGGAGGTGGGAGGAAGCCGGAGTACCCGGAGGGAACCCACGCAGTCACGGGGGAGAACATGCAAACTCCACACAGAAAGATCCCGAGCCCGGGATTGAACTCAGGACTTCTCAGGACCTTCGTATTGTGAGGCACATGCACTAACCCCTGTACCACCGTGTGCAAACCAGTAATTATAATTTGCAAATGTGCCGTTGTTGAGGGTCGGTGCTGTCCAGAGATGGGCAGAGTAACCGTGTAAAACTCTTCCATATCAGTAAGTGGCAGCAGGTAGCTAATTGCTTAGTGGATGTCGGGAACAGGGTTTGTCGTGATCACAATATGCAGCATGAGGCAGCGTGCAGGTAAAAAATAACAAAAGGTGCCACTAAGAAAAGGCATTGAAGCTTAGGGAAGGCTATGCAGAACGAAACTAAAACTGAACTTGCTGCAAAGTAAACAAAAACAGAATGCTGGACGACAGCAAAAACTTACTGTGGAGCAAAGACGGCGTCCAAAATGTACATCCCAACATGACATGACAATCAATAACGTCCCCACAAAGAAGGATAAAAACATCTGAAATATTCTTGATTGCTAAAACAAAGTAGATGCGGGGAATAGCGCTCAAAGGAAGACATGAAACTGCTACAGAAAAAGCAACCAAAATATGAGCGCAAGACAAGAACTAAGACACTACACACAGGAAAACACCAGAAAACTAAAAATAAGTCACAGCGTGATGTGACAGGTCGTGACAGTACACCTACTTTGAGACAAGAGCTATATTGATGCATGGTTGGTTATGGTTTAAAGTCATATCCAACAATTGCGACAACGACTTTTTACCGTCAACTGAGTTTCATTTTTTAATGACTTCTGCTGGTGGTGTGCCTCCGGATTTTTTCAACGCAAAAATTGTGCCTTGGCTCAAAATAGGTTGAAAAACACTGCATTAGTGCATAGTAATACAAATGGAGGGTCATTACATAGTCCAGTGTTTTTCAACTAGTGCCGTGAGATACAGTCTGGTGTGTCGTGGGAGATTATGTAATTTCACCTCATTGGGTAAAAAAAAATGTTTGCAAACCAGTAATTATAATTTCCAAATAATGTGCCGTTGTTGAGTGTCGGTGCTGTCCAGAGATCGGCAGAGTAACCGTGTAAAACTCTTCCATATCAGTAAGTGGCAGCAGGTAGCTAATTGCTTTGTGGATGTCGGGAACATGGTTTGTCGTGATCACAATATGCAGACGACAGCATGAGGCAGCGTGCAGGCAAAAAGGTATCTAATGCTTAAACCAAAAATAACAAAAGGCAGTGCCGCTAAGAAAAGGCATTGAAGCTTAGGAATGGCTATGCAAAACGAAACTAAAACTGAACTGGCTGCAAAGTAAACAAAAACAGAATGCTGGACGACAGCAAAGACTTACAGCGTGTGGAGCAGAGACGGCGTCCACAAAGTACAGCCGTACATGACATGACAAACAACAATGTCCAAACAAAGAAGGATAAAAACAACTTAAATGGTCTTGATTGCTAAAACAAAGCAGGTGCGGGGAATAGCACTCAAAGACATGAAACTGCTACAGGAAAATACCAACAAAACAGGAAAAGCCACCAAAATACGAACGCAAGACCAGAACTAAAACACTACACACAGGAAAACACCAAAAACCTCAAAATAAGTCACAGTAATGTGACAGGTCATGACAGTACACCTACTTTGAGACAAGAGCTATAGTGATGCATGGTTGGATATGGTTTGAATTCATATACAATTGCCAGAACGACTTTTTACTGTCAATATTGGCTGCTGAGTTTATATTTTTTTAACATTTTCTGCTCGCGGTGTGTTTTGGGATTTTCTTCAATGAATAAAATGTGCCTTGGCTCAAAAAAAGGTTGAAAAACACTGACAGTCAAATGTGTAGTACAGACCTCGGCAAATTAATGTGGCCCGTTAAGCTTTTCAATCTGGCCCACCGGACATTCTCAAATATTTTTTTTAGATCTTTAAAATCAAAACCGTCGCTGCCATTATGATGTACAGAGATGTTTTCAAATGACCGTAAGACTTGAACTTTACAAAGTATTTCAATAGTTGGAATCTGCGCTTTTTGCATGATATACTAGTTACTATGGTAATCTAAGTCATTGTTTTACAACCTTTTTTGAGTGAAGGCACATTTTTTGTGTTGAAAAAATCCGGAGGCACACCACCTGCAGAAATCATTAAAAAACGAAAGTCGGTTAACAGTAAAGAGCCGTTGTGTTTGTATGCCTGAAGGTGAGCTTTAATGACGTCAGTGAGTGTTGAGTGAAATAAATTCATTACTTTCATGCAAAAACAGCTTTTCTTACCTGTTCATACCTGTTTTCGTGTATTTGGGATCCCTATTAGCCCGAACTATTTAAATCAAGCAATGGTTGCCGAGATATTTATAAAACAACGTTTGTCACGAACACGCATTGCTGCGGTGGTTGTGACCCCAAAATGCAGAGACAGGAGAACAAACGGCAGGTAAAGAGTCTTTAACTATCACACAAGATGTGTAGCAAAGCAAACAAGAAACAACATAAACAGTTGTCAGCGTTACAAACCCGACTGAAGGGCGAGGCTGGCATATATAACGCTCTAATTAGCAATCAGAAGCAGGTGGATCTCCTGATCGCTAATCAGAGGCAGGTGAGGGAAACAGTGCTCAGGCCAAAGTGGTGGAGCCAAACAGGAAAAGTAACTACAATAAAACCACTGAGAAGGAAGTAAATACAGAAACTAAGGAAGTATGGGAATGAGTCGACAGGTCGGGACAATCTTGTCTTTTTCAAAACTTTCTCCTAACAAGTCGTTAAGAATTTGAGACTGTCGTGACGTATTTTGCCTTAGACTTCAGCGGATATCTACAAATATGGCAGAGGTTTACACACGACGCTGAGATCATTATTCATGCGTTCGTTACGTCTCGTCTCGATTACTGTAACGTATTATTTTCGGGTCTCCCTATGTCTAGCATTAAAAGATTACAGTTGGTACAAAATGCGGCTGCTAGACTTTTGACAAGAACAAGAAAGTTTGATCATATTACGCCTATACTGGCTCACCTGCACTGGCTTCCTGTGCACTTAAGATGCGACTTTAAGGTTTTACTACTTACGTATAAAATACTACACGGTCTAGCTCCATCCTATCTTGCTGACTGTATTGTACCATATGTCCCGGCAAGAAATCTGCGTTCAAAGAACTCCGGCTTATTAGTGATTCCCAGAGCCCAAAAAAAGTCTGCGGGCTACAGAGCGTTTTCTGTTCGGGCTCCAGTACTATGGAATGCCCTCCCGGTAAAAGTTAGAGATGCTACCTCAGTAGAAGCATTTAAGTCCCATCTTAAAACTAATTTGTATACTCTAGCCTTTAAATAGACCCCCCTTTTTTTAGACCAGTTGATCTGCCGTTTTCTTTTCTCCTTTGCCCCCTCGCCGGGTTATTCCGGTTCCGGTGACCATGGATGAGATGCTGGCTGTCCAAAGTCGGGACCCGGGGTGGACCGCTCGCCTGTGCATCGGTTGGGGACGTCTCTGCGCTACTGACCTGTCTCCGCTCGAGATGGTCTCTTGCTGGCCCCACTATGGACTGGACTCTCACTGTTATGTGGATCCACTAGGGACTGTACTTAGAGGGGGGGTTACCCACATATGCGGTCCCCTCCAAGGTTTCTCATAGTCATTCACATCGACGTCCCTTGTGTGGGCTCTGTGCCGAGGATGTCGTTGTGGCTTGTGCAGCCTTTGAGACTTTTGTGATTTAGGGCTATATAAATAAACATTGATTGATTGATTGATTGATTGATGCATACACATGCATGCTAAAATCCTCCGCTGTTTCCACTTCTAATACAAAGTAGCGTATTGTTTTAACCTATACCTGTCAAGCGTTCAAAACTACATGGCCAAAGGAGGCTTGGTCTGGATTAAGACTTTGGCTCGTAATTAAGTCCGCCCACAAAACGGCACATATGATTGATTGATTGATTGAAACTTTTATTGGTAGATTGCACAGTACAGTACATATTCCGTACAATTGACCACTAAATGGTAACACCCGAATAAGTTTTTCAACTTGTTTAAGTCGGGGTCCACTTTAGTCAATTCATGGTACAAATATATACTATCAGCATAATACAGTCATCACACAAGTTAATCATCAGAGTATATACATTGAATTATTTACATTATTTACACGCCGGGGGGGGGGGGGGGGTTGGGGGTGTCATGTAGAGGGGGTTGGGTCGGGGGGTTAGGTTTGGTTGATATCAGCACTTCAGTCATCAACAATTATATAATCTGAGAAATGGACATTGAAACAGTGTAGGTCTGACTTCGAAAGATATGTACAGCGAGCAGTGAACATAGTGAGCTCAGAAAGCATAAGAACAATTACATTTGATTATTTACACATTCCGAAGAGACAGTCAGAAAGCGGCTGGAAGATGATTTGCAAAACAAAACATCACCATTACATGTTATGTAGACCCACTGGAGATCCACACAGGAATGGGGCCATAGGATTTTTTTCCCCTACTAAACTACTAATGTTTCTTCATTTCTTATCTAAAAGTTTGTTTGTTTTGTTTTAAAAGGCATGTTACATTTTAAAATGGTGGCGTAATTCAATGTGTGGGGCTGCTTTAAGATACGAGTATTCCGAGTTACCAGCCGGGTCGTGGAATTAAATGCGCTCGTAGGTTGAGGTACCACTATACCGGGGTTCAGCAACCCGCGGCTCTAGATACGGATCTTTAGCGCCGTCTTAGTGGCTCCCTGGACCTCTTTCAGAGATGTGTGAAAATTGAAAAAGATGAAGAAAAAAAAAAAGTTTTGTTTTAAAATATAGTCTGTAGAAGGACAAACATTATACAAACCTTTTTAATTGATAGAAATCCCACAGTTTCTATTAAACATGCTTCACTGATGAGAGTATTTGGCAAGCAGCGTTTTGTCCTACTAATTTCAGCGATCCTTGAACTCATCGTGGTTTGTTTACATGTACAACTTTCTCCGATGCTGCCACAGAAAGACGTGTTTTATGCCACTCCTTCTTTGTCTCATTTTGTCCACCAAACGTTTTATGCTGTGCGTCAATGCACAAAGGTGAGCTTTGTTGATTTTATTGATTTGCTGGAGTGCTTATCAGGCATATTTGGTCAATCCATGACTGCAAGCTAACCAATGCTAAGATGCTATTTAGGCTAGCTGTATGTACACATTGCATCATTATGCCTCGTTTGTAGGTATATTTGAGATAGTTGAATTTTCTTTACTTATGTCCTCTGTGTTTTAATTTATATTTGCATGTCTCATGACACATTATCTGTATGTAATATTGGCTGCATTTCTGATAGTTCTTTGTGTGCCATGTTGTTCCAGACCACAGCAAACGTTACCCAGCATGCAAAGATTGTAATGCATCCATTAGAAGAAGACAGCCTGCCGTTTCCTTAAACTTGGACACACACATCTATACCTTTTGCCATTCTGAGCCAGTAATTTCCAGAAGTTATCTCATCCTGTGAGAAGCCTCCATTCTACTAATGATTTCCAATGTTGCAAAAATGTGTAGAATAAAATTTAAAATACAACATTTCTGTCAACGAAGATTTGTGTCAGCCTTTGATAGTAGGCTAATATAGCTAATATAGACACTTACATCATGTGTTGCCTTCATTAGAACACTTAAATAAGGCTTTTAATTTTTTTGCTGCTCCAGACAGATTTTTTTTTGTATTTTTGGTCCAATATGGCTCTTTCAACATTTTGGGTTGCCGACCCCTGCACTATACCTATTGTGCTGCAAGATTACAGTTACAGTTGCCACATATCCTCTAATAAAACTGCACCCAGGTCAGTGCAGTGGTGATGTTGCAACGTCCTCAAGACCCGAAGCTACCACAATTTGTCTGTCGGCCGCAGGACCATAGACTTGGTCTTTAGTAGAGGTGTACAAAGAAGGTCAAAATCTGGGCTCTTTCGGCATCAGTGGAACATGCAAGCGCCGAGAAAATGTGTCAACAAAACACTGACATGATGAAATATTGACTGAAGAAATAGGATACTGGTCTGATTTAAGCCATGTCCACACAAACACATCTGTTATCGTCCTGAACCCTCATTGGATAAAGGCTGACTTTAATTTTTTGTAGTATATTTGGCCATAAATGTTGTTGTTTTTTCCATGAAACATGATTTTTCCTACCAGGGTTTTTTTCATGTTAAATTTAAATTGTCAATGTCAAATTCTTTCAGGGGTGTACAATACACTGGCGATTATTCAACATTGCACAAAAGCTGAACAGGACATAAAAGTCCTTCATTTTTCAAAAGGCATAAAAACATTGCAGATTTTTTTAAATTTTTTTTTGCTATCTTTGCTTAAATCGCTCAACTTCAGCCCTGAACAAAAAAAAACATACAATGTACTATTTTTTTTTTTTTGGCAAGCAGCGTTTTGTCCTACTAATTTCAGCGATCGTTAAACTCATTGTAGTTTGTTTACATGTACAACTTTCTCTGATGCTGCCACAAAAAGACGTGTTTTATGCCACTCCTTCTTTGTCTCGTTTTGTCTGTGATTTTAATTAATAATGATTAATCACAGGTGATTACTCGGTTGCATAATTGTAATTAGCATCAGAAAAGGCCACAATATTTATATACAAATGCAATTTTGTTCTCTGAATGTCATACAAGAAATGTCATTTATTTGCACAAAACAGTTTTATTTTTTATATATTTTATATAAGTTCTTTCAGGCTGCATTTTGGAGTGGAATTTGCCAGAGTGCACACCATTTTTGTACTGGCGTATGCATTGATATGATCACTGACCGTATAGCTTGTATGTGTGTACACGATTAATGCGATAATTTTTTTTGATTAATCACATGAGGTAACTCGTTAATTTTGCCAGACCTAATTTTAACCCTTTGAAGGCCTTTTGAGCAAATGATGTCACAGTTGTCAATAAGTACACATTTGCATAATAGTTACTTAACTCATTTGAACCTGGCAAATTTAATTTATGTAACCAAATAATCACTTGTAATTAATCATGACTCATCCCCAAAAAATTTTTGGAGAATTCTTTTTTTGTGAATTTTTTTTATTTTCATCAAAAAAATAATAAAAATAATAATCCAAAAATGTTTTTATGCTCCTCAAAAACTAAATGACTGTTATGTCCTGTTTGTCGTTGAAGATAATTAAAATCGAATGTCTTCTGAGTAGAGGTGACCGATAATGGCTTTTTTGCCGATATCCGATATTCCGATATTGTCCAACTCTTAATTACCGATTCCGATATCAACCGATACCGATATATACAGTCGTGGAATTAACACATTATTATGCCTAATTTTGTTGTGATGCATTAAACAAAGTAACTTTACCATGAATTGATTAACGTGGACCCCGACTTAAACAAGTTGAAAAACTTATTCGGGTGTTACTATTTAGTGGTCAATTGTACGGAATATGTACTGTACTGTGCAATCTACTAATACAAGTTTCAATCAATCAATCAAAAACAAGTTTTTCCAAAATAAGAGAACAACTTCAACTCCAGTTATGGAAAAAAATGCCAACATGGCACTACCATATTTATTATTGAAGTCACAAAGTGCATTATTTTTTTTAACATGCCTCAAAACAGCAGCTTGGAATGTGGGACATGCTCTCCCTGAGATAATCCTGATACCCATTACAACTATGGGAAATACTATACTTTGAGTTTCACAAAGTGCATTATTTTTATATTTTTTAAAACATGCCTCAAAACAACAGCTACAAAAACAATGAAGGCACACAGCTTCAGTCCAGAGTATACGTCCGTGTTTTACTGGATATGTAACGCTCAGTACAGCTGCGTTTTAAAAAATCATTAATTTTGCTTCTTGAAACCGATACCGATAATTTCCGATATTACATTTTAAAGCATTTATCGGCCGATAATATCGGCAGGTCGATATTATCGGACATCTCTACTCCTGAGGATTAAACTGTACCTACGGTGATTGTAATCTACAATTAACAAACATCTTTGTGATCTATATAAAATGTATTGTATATATTTTAGTGTAAAATGTTCATTCATTTTGCTTCAAACTCACATTTGTAACTTTCTGTTTGAGTCTGCAACGATTAATTTGTGGAGCTGTTAGACTCTGCCACAGTACACAGACGTCCACGTTTAGAGATAATTAATGATCTGAGTGCTGACTCTCAAAAAGTTCTTGGTGTTACTGGACAATTTGATACGAATCACTTAAGTCTTTCAAATAGACTGAAACACCTGGCGAACCTTTCTGGTACTGTCCACAAGTGGTTCACTTCAAATCGCTCAGACATAAAACATTCTTGGTAAGTAAGTACAGTATGTGTACACGCTTCTCAAATACCCATACAATTACAAGTAGTGTCCCTCAACGGTCTTTTTTTAGGTCCTGTTCTGTTTAATATTTACATACTTCCACTTGGCAGTGTACTTCGGAGAATTTAAATTCATTTCCATTGAATGTACACCAATTATTCTAAACAAAACGGAGAAATATAACCTTGGAAAAAAATCTAACTTGAAACATTTATATGCCCTTACAACACTTAAGACGTTTAGCCGAGCAGTATGTGGAATGAAATTATTGAATGGATTAAGCAAAGTAAAACAAAGTACTATATGAACCAGTTCAAACTCAGTGTTTAACAAGTACAAAGAAGAAGAATCCCGATAAACACTCTGAGCTTTATTCAAACTGAGATATTCTTCTTCACCTCATCATGTGAATCACAACTTGCGTAACTATTTATTTATGAGAACTGTTAAATGTATTATCATTGATTTAAATTGTGTTACAAATAGAGAACAGGGAGTAAACAAATGTTTTAGTAATTACTGTGAAGTGGAAGTGGATTAAATAGGCTCGACGTCTTCCTACACCTCTTCAGACATGTTGTAATGAGAAAATGGAAATATGTATGTTCGAAATGAACTGAAACAACAAAAAATAACAAAGGTTATGCTGACGAGACACAGCTGTACATATCCAAGTCTCCTGTTGACAAAACACCAAATTATACTCTCTTTACATACATTTTTTTTATTAAAGCATATATGGCAGATAACTTTTCATAGCTTAACCAGGACAAAACCACAGTTTTAGTCATTGGCCCTGAGGCCTGTGAGGCTCCTGTGACAGTGTTTCTTCACCTGGCTCCTCTGTACTCAGCCAAGCCTTCATGTGTGTTTTTTCATGCTTGTGTATGTATGGCAGTGCTTCTCAAATATTTTCTTTCCCCCAGGAAAAATTTATATTTTGTGCCCCCTTCCTTTCTCCACCGTGACTATAAATAGTGTACTGTATTTTTCGGACTATAAGGCGCACTTAAAATACTTTCCTTTTCTCAAAACTCGACAATGCGCTTTATAACCCGGTGCGCCTAATGTACGGAATAATTCTGGTTGTGCTTACCGACCTAGAAGCTATTTGATTTGGTACATGGTGAAATGATAAGTGTGACCAGTAGATGGCAGTCACACATAAGAAATACGTGTAGACTGCAATATGATGACAGTCACACATAAGAGATATGTGTAGACTGCAATATGACTCAAGTAAACAACACCAAAATGTTATATCTTCCATTGAAAATATAGAACATTGCACACGGTGCTCAAAAATCAATCAAAATGTTTTAGTACTACTTTGGTAAGCTATGAAGCCGCACCGCCTGATGTATTGTACTGTGCTTCAACATACGACTATTATTATGGTGTGTGTATAAGGTAAAACATATTATCTGGCATTGTGTTTCGCAATATCATGCAAAAGCTACTTTTCTTAGCACTCACTGTCGCCGTTCCCTCACCTCCCTCGCCCACTCACTCACTGACGTCACTCACCTCACATGCTGTCATATCTTGAAGGGCCACACCCACACACACACATACGCTACTCTCATAACAACTAACAAGACATCATGGTGAAGCCAGAAGTCGAGTTTCTTAACATGGAGACATTCTCAATACTTTTATTGTGTCGAGCACAAAGAAAATACAATTTTAGTTAAATGTAAGTTGTGTCTTGGATCAAAGATCCTATCTACTTCAAGTTAAAGTTAAAGTGCCATTATGTTGCAGCTATTTAAAATAGTTTTGTCAATTTGTTCTGGCCTGAAATAAATTGGCCCTTTGAAACACATCTTTGTCTTTGTGTGTTGTATGTAGACCACATTGCTTTCTGAGTTCAGTGATGCAAATGCATGTCAGGTTGATCAACAGATTGTATTATTCTCCAGTGCAATAACAGTACTGAAATGAAGGCTAAAAGGGCATTAATGGGAGCCTTAAAAAAAAAAAGAGAAAAAAAAAAGGAACTAAATAGTTACTTTTCACAGTAACTCATTACTTTTTGGTGTAAGTAAATGAGTTAGTAACTGAGTTACTTTTGAAATAAAGTAACTAGTAACTGTAACTAGTTACTGGTTTTCAGTAACTAACCCAACACTGGTTATGGGACGTTCATCCTCCGCTGTTGCCATTTCTAATATAAAGTAGTGTAAAGTTCTTACTTATATCTGTCAGTATACTCCCCATACTCTTTTGTGCGAAGGGGCAGGAAATATAAGATTTTCTTCATCCTGTTCCTTTTCGACATGGCTGTGTATTGAATGCAGTAAGGTATGTGAGATTGTTGAAATGTTGTTGAAATGTACACATCCAAGTACGAAATAAATAAATAATTGAATTGAATTGAATTGAATTGAAAGCGCTAAAACATACCGGTGTAGTGAGTTTACATTATTCACCCAAGGAACTTTAGTTATTAGAGAGTTCCGGTCGGACGGTTTTTCACGGAACACATTTCCGGCGTTGTTGTTGCACTAGTGAGCCACGGATGAGTAGATGCTGCTCCGTTAATGATTTAAACCTACTCAGTGGCCTAGTGGTTAGAGTGTCCGCCCTGAGATCGGTAGGTCGTGAGTTCAAACGCCGGCCGAGTCACACCAAAGACTATAAAAATGGGACCCGTTACCTCCCTGCTTGGCACTCAGCATCAAGGGTTGGAATTGGGGGTTAAATCACCAAAAATGATTCCTGGGCGCGGCCACCGCTGCTGCTCACTACTCCCCTCACCTCCCAGGGGGTGGTCAAGGGTGATGGGTCAAATGCAGAGAATAATTTCGCCACACCTAGTGTGTGTGTGACAATCATTGGTACTTTAAGTCAAGTCTGAATGTCATTAAAACAGTTAGCTCCATCTTTTGACACTTCTTCCACACCCGTCCTTGCACGCTACACCGCTACAACAAAGATGACTGAGAAAAGACGCTGCCGAAGGTGAGCCACGTAAATAATACCGCCCACAAAACGGCGCATCCTGAAGGGACTGTCAGAAAGCGGCTTGAAGATGATCTGTAAAACATATTCTATGCAACATTTTGACCAAAGAACCACCATTACATGTTATGTAGACCACAAGGAAGTGTTTTACATTCAGAAAAAATATATATAAATGACCCCTTTTATGCGCCTTTTGTATAAAAATAGACCTGACTAGACCCGCTCATTGGCAGTACGCCTTATAAGCTCGTGTGCACTATGGTCCGGAAAATACGGTAATTTGTCTATAAAATCGTTATAACCATACCACTGCATAACATTGTAAGCTTATTAACATTAAAAGAAACTACACACCGGACTTTCCTCCTCTCTTGCCGTCATACGCTTCATCATATTCTGGCAAAAAAAGCATGTTCCCCAAGGTCACACTCTCCCCCCCCCCCCCCCCCCTGGCATCGCTCCAAGCCCTCCCAAGGGGGCTCGCCCCACTATTTGGTGATATGAATGGGGGCAGGTGGGTCATCGGGTCATTGTTTTTAAGTCTGCAAAGCACTTTGCATTGCAATTGTTTCAAATGGGAAAAGTGTGGTTTTAATATACACTACCGTTCAAAAGTTTGGGGTCACATTGAAATGTCCTTATTTTTGAAGGAAAAGCACTGTACTTTTCAATGAAGATAACTTTAAACTAGTCTTAACTTTAAAGAAATACACTCTATACATTGCTATTGTGGTAAATGACTATTCTAGCTGCAAATGTCTGGTTTTTGGTGCAATATCTACATAGGTGTATAGAGGCCCATTTCCAGCAACTATCACTCCAGTGTTCTAATGGTACAATGTGTTTGCTCATTGGCTCAGAAGGCTAATTGATGATTAGAAAACCCTTGTGCAATCATGTTAACACATCTGAAAACAGTTTAGCTCGTTACAGAAGCTACAAAACTTACCTTCCTTTGAGCAGATTGAGTTTCTGGAGCATCACATTTGTGGGGTCAATTAAACGCTCAAAATGGCCAGAAAAAGAGAACTTTCATCTGAAACTCGACAGTCTATTCTTGTTCTTAGAAATGAAGGCTATTCCACAAAACTGTTTGGGTGACCCCAAACTTTTGAACGGTAGTGTAGTTTGATTTGATTTAATCTAGTTATGGAGTAACGAATAACCACAAAGGAATAGAGTAGTTCATTGGGATTACCGCACGGTTCTGAGCATAGTTAATAAATGACAGGGTGTGTGGCAGCAGCAGTTCTTCACCTGACGGTCATTGCTTTCAAGTCGAGAGACTTTGCCGGATTTCCTCAATAGACGGACCTCCACACGTCTCTGGATCAATGAAAAGGATGAAGGTTGATATACATAATCATATTTTACCAAAGGAATGGCCCAATTTGAAGGAGGTAGGCAAACACATCGTGGAAGGAAAACTGTATGCGGCAGTAAGGTGAAAGTCACATCGTCCATGGTTTAGACTCTGGCATGTGGTGCAGTTATAAAAGTATCTTTCAGTTCAGTTCAGTTTCAGTTTGATTCGAACACGCATTCGACACAATGTAATGCATCACGTATTTCCAGTTGTTTCATTACAGCACGTCCGAAAACGAGTAGGAAGAAGCTGAACTTATTTAATCCTACCCCTTTTCACACCATAGCAATTTTATCCCATTTCCTTGTTCTCTGTTACAGAATAGTGAATAAATAAATAATATACTATAGTAAGTAAACAAATATTAAATACATAAATAATCTTTATCTAAAAAAAAAAATGAATAAGTGAATAAATAAAAAAGGGGTTCAAGATGTTCATCATAATTATTGTTCTGTGTACTTTGTGAACATTTGTAGTTTGAACAGTCTCTTAAACTGAATAATACTGGTGCTTTGTTTGATTTCTTTGGTTAATCCATTCCATAATTGAATTTCACATACTGACATGCTAAAGGTTTTAAGTGTTGTACGTGCATGCAAATGTTTTAAATTAGATGTTCCTCCAAGATTACATTTCTCTTCTTTTGCTGAGAAGAATTGTTGTACATTCTTGGGTAGCAGGTTGTAGTTTGCTTTATACATCATTGTAGCTGTTTACAAATGCACCAAATTGTTGAATTGTAATATTTGCGATTCAATAAATAAAGGGTTTGTATGTGCTCCATATACAACATTATGTATGTTTCTAATTGATATTTTTTGTAACACAGTTAGTGAATGAAACACACATTTTTAGTTGTTTCCCCATATTTCTACACAATAAGTCAGATATGGTAACACTAGTGAGCAGTAGAGAATATGAAGGGATTTTTGGTCCAAAACATGTTTTGCTTTATTCATTATTGACGTGTTTCTTGCTGCTTTATGTTGTATATTCTTTACATCAGGTTTCCAGTTCATTTTATCATCTATTATTACACCCAAAAAAATGTGTTTTCTTTTACCCTTTCAATATCTACTCCGTCTATTTGTAATTATGTTTGACTTTTCCTTCTACTATTACAAAATAGCATTATTTTAGTTTTACTGAGATTCAAAGATAGTCTGTTTTTGTCAAACCATCTTTTTAATTTGTTCATTTCTTCTGTTATTATTTGCATTATCTTCTGTGTGTTCTCTCCAGAACAAAAACGCAGTTGTATCATCTGCAAATAACTTTAAGTCTTTTGTAACTTTACAAATGTCGTTTATATTGAGATTGAACACTTTTGGTCCAAGTATATATACCTGACGTACGCCACAAAATATAGGGGGAGGTTTTGTGTTGGTCCTCGTCTTAAGGACATCAAAATGTATCCAGACCATCCCCAGTGGAGTCTTAAAGGCCCACTGAAATGAATTTTTCTTATTTAAACGGGGATAGCAGATCCATTCTATGTGTCATACTTGATCATTTCGCGATATTGCCATATTTTTGCTGAAAGGATTTAGTAGAGAACATCGACGATAAAGTTCGCAACTTTTGGTCGCTGATAAAAAAAAGCCTTGCCTGTACTGGAAGTAGCGTGACGTCGCAGGTTGAAGGGCTCCTCACATTTCCCCATTGTTTACACCAGCAGCGAGAGCGATTCGGACCGAGAAAGCGACGATTACCCCATTATTTTGAGCGAGGATGAAAGATTTGTGGATGAGGAACGTGAGAGTGAAGGACTAGAGTGCAGTGCAGGACGTATCTTTTTTTGCTCTGACCGTAACTTAGGTGCAAGGGCTCATTGGATTCCACACTTTCTCCTTTTTCTATTGTGGATCACGGATTTGTATTTTAAACCACCTCGGATACTATATCATCTTGAAAATGAGAGTCGAGAACGCGAAATGGACATTCACAGTGACTTTTATCTCCACGACAATTCATCGGCGAAGCACTTTAGCTACGGAGCTAACGTGATAGCATCATGCTTAAATGCAGATAGAAACAAAAGAAATAAGCCCCTGACTGGAAGGATAGACAGAAGATCAACAATACTACCAAACTCTGGACCTGTAACCACACGGTTAATGCTGTACCGCCTGGCGAAGCCTAGCAATGCTGTTGCTAACGACGCCATTGAAGCTAACTTAGCTACAGGACCTCGACAGAGATATGCTAAAAATATTAGCTATCCAACTACGCCAGCCCTCATCTGCTCATCAACACCCGTTCTCACCTGCGTTCCAGCGATCGACGGCGCGACAAAGGACTTCACCCGATCATCGATGCGGTCGGCGGCTAGCGTCGGATAGCACGTCTGCTATCCAACTCAAAGTCCTCCTGTTTGTGTTGCTGCAGCCAGCCGCTAATACACCGATCCCACCTACAGCTTTCTTCTTTGCAGTCTTCATTGTTCATTAAACAAATTGCAAAAGATTCACCAACATAGATGTCCAGAATACTGTGGAATTTTGCGATGAAAACAGAGCTGTTTGTATTGGGATACAATGTGTCCCAATACTTCCGCTTCAACCATTGACGTCACGCGCAAACGTCATCATACCTAGACGTTTTCAACTGGAAGTTTCCCGGGAAACTTAAAATTGCACTTTACTAAGTTTATCCGGCCGTATTGGCATGTGTTGCGATGTTAAGATTTCATCATTGATATATAAACTATCAGACTGCGTGGTCGGTAGTAGTGGGTTTCAGTAGGCCTTTAACAAGACAGCTCACTCCATACATCAGTGTTGTCTTTAAATGGTTGAACTTTAACCAATATGGAGGACAGGCTCTACTTGGCTTTGGCTAATGATTGCTCAAGTTTATTGCTGGAAAGAAAGGAATGGTATTTATTTTTTCCTCTTTTATCCTTTATTTCATTATGTTTATGCACAGCAATTGCCATTATTTTAATCAAGTGTACTTTAACCATCCATTTTCTATACCATTTGTTGTCATTTGGTGAGCTGGAGCCTATCCCTTCACATAAACAGACAATTAGTCACCCCTGCTTTTTGTGTGCTTGTCGCTGCCTAAAATGCCTGATTTGGCTGCAGCTTTTTTAAAAAGTTGCCCAACAATTTCACTGTTTTGGGACATATTTTCTTCAATAAGATTGCATCAACTTGTAATTTGTTGTCACTGTTTAAAGTTTTCTTTGTAATAATGGCACACTTTTGTATGCGGTACATTAGTGGCTGCCCCAGGCTAATTCGGGGCCCCTGGCAGAATGTATTTTAAGGGCCCCCGACATCCATTTGAAAAAAAATGCCACACTTTTTTATTGATGTGAAACGATTTTTACTAGGGGTGTACCGACTTTTTCCAATATTGGAGCCTTGAGTGTTGGCCGATACCGATATTTACCTGATAGGATATCAGCAGGACTCATAGTACATCCTTTTATTATTTTGTAGTGTGGAATGTTAGAAAAGGTTTTGCTCAAGAGAAATTACTTCGAGAACAATCAATCAATCAACCATTTTTTTTCTATAGCTCCTAATCACAAACCACAACGACATCCCGGGATCTGAGCCCACAATGGTAGTTCTGAAAACACTTTTTATGCTTTTGAAGTGTTCATTTGTGTTTTGGCGACATATAGTGGTCTTAATAATCCAGGAAGTTGAAGGGATGCGTACACGTTTGTAATTGGATACTTTCTTACTCGTTTGCTTCGGATACTTTGTATCTGTGAGTAATATGCAACTACAGTCGTTAATTGATGAATTATAAATTAAATATTCTTCAAATATTTATGTATTACCGTATTTTCCGGACTATAAGATGCACTTAAAATCCTTTTTTTTTCTCAAAACTCGACAGTGCGCCTTACAACCCGGTGTGCCTAATGTATGGAATAATTCTGGTTTTGCTTACCAACTTCGAAGCGATTTTATTTGGTACATGGTGTAATGATAAGTGTGACCAGTAGATGGCAGTCAAACATAAAATATACGTGTAGACTGCAATATGGTGGCAATATGACTCTAGTAAACAACACCGACATTTTATATGTTCCATTGAAAATATTGAACATTACACACGGCGCTCAAAAATCTATCAAAATGTTTTAGTACGACTTTGGTGTCATGTCTTTTGATCATGTTTTGTTTGGCTATGTTCTGTTTGGTTTTTGGACTCTTTTTAGTTCCTGTTTGTGCGCTCTTGTTTGTTTTGTTTCCATGATAACTTATTAGTTTCACCTGTTTCACGTTTTGGACTCACGCACCTGTGTTAATCATGTCACTACTATTTAAGCCTGTCCTCTTTAGTTGGTCATCCTGGCGACATTACCCCTGTTACTCTGATGATCTTTCCATGCTCTGTACATGCGCTTTTCTTGCCACAGTAAGTCTTGCTTATGTCATGCGATACCACAGTTCATGCTGCTCGTTTTCATAGTTAAAGCTTTTTGTTTAGTCATGTCCATAGTTTCACGCTAAGTGTTTACGTTTTGTTCCCTGCGTCTAGTTTGTATCTCCGCCTTGTGCGCGCCTTTTGTTTATTCTTTTGATAGAAATTAAACATGTCTTTACCTGCAAGCCTTGTCCGGTCCAGTCGTTTTGCACCCAGGGAAAGCAAACCACGCAGTAATTTGCGTCGTCATAGTCTATGTCTTGACATTTGGTAAGCTATGATGTGCTTCAACATACAAGTATTAGTATGGTGTGTGTATAAGGTAAGACACATTAGCTGGCGTTTTGTTTCGCAATATTATGCAAAAGCAACTTTTCTTACCTTCTGGTACCTGCTGATCTGTATTTGGGATCTGCATAAATCCTGAAAAATTGCGCGCATCCGCCTTTGTAGTCCGTGCCGACCCCGTAGTCCATAAGCTTCTACTTTTTCTCTATCTTCTTGTTATGGGACATTCATCCTCGGCTGTTGCCATTTCTAATATAAAGTAGCGTAAAGTTCTTACTTATATCTGTCGGTAAACTCGTCATGAAAGCACTAAAACATACTGGTGTAGTGAGTTTACGTTATTCACCTAAGGAACTTTAGTTATTAGAGTTCCGGTTGGACGGTTTTTCACGGCACACATTTCCGGCGTTGTTGTTGTTTCCGGATGAGGAGATGCTGCTCCGTTATTGATTTAAGTAAAGTCTGAATGTCATTAAAACAGTTAGCTCCATCTATTGACACTTCTTCCACCCCCGTCCTTGCACAAAGATGACGGGGAGAAGACGGTGTCGAAGGTGAGCCACGTAAATAAGACCGCCCACAAAACGGCGCATCCAGAAGCGACTGTCAGAAAGCGGCTTGAAGATGATCTGTAAAACAAAATATATGCAACATTTTGACCAAAGAACCACCATTACATGTTATGTAGACCACAAGGAGGTGTTTTCATTTTAGAAAAAATTAATAATAATATGACTCCTTTAATGCGCCCTATAATCCGGTGCGCCTTATATATGAAAACAGATCGAAAATAGACCATTCATCGGCAGTGCGGTATATATTTGATTACGTTAAAACCTTTTAGATATTTTAATTAACATTAGGAAAGCCCTCTAGATATGAAATAACACCCTTTAAACCAGTGGTTCTTAACCTTGTTGGAGGTACCGAACCCCACCAGTTTCATATGCGCATTCACCGAACCCTTCTTTAGTGAAAAATAAAGTGTTTTTTTTTTCAAATACAAGACAAAGTTGTATGTTTTTGGTAACACTTTAGTATGGGGAACATATTCTAAGTAACAAAGACTTAATTTAGAGTTATTTGGACGCTAGGGGAACATATTCTAAGTAATAAAGACTTAATTTAGAGTTATTTGGTTAGGGTTAGGGTAAGGGTCAGGGTTAGAGGGTTAGGGTTATAATAAGGACATGCCGAATAAGGCATTAATAAGTACTTAATAATGACTAGTTAAGAGCCAATATGTTACTAATTTGCATGTTAATAAGCAACTAATTAATGGTGAATATGTTCCCCATACTAAAGTGTTACCATGTTTTTTTACTGGTGCATAAAATGAACCGTGCATGAACATCATCTTGTTCAAAGAACAAAACCTACACAGTGCATAAACTCACAACAAATTACACACCTGCAAACCAGTCAGCTGTTGCCGTATTCGTAATACGCCGATAGGGAGAAGTTTGTATTTACACGATGAGTTGGGTGTGTCTTGACCTCCGCCGAACCCCTGAGCCCGACTCACCGAACCCCTAGGTTTCGATCGAACCAAGGTTAAGAACCACTGCTTTAAACCTTCAAACTCTTCTTATCCAATAGAGCAATGCTCTCTGAGGTTGAGCCAATCAGTAGCCACAATACTGAACAGCGCACACTGATTGGGTTAGTCTCCTGTAGTGGCCAATACTACTGTAGTATTGATATTTTTTGTTTATTCAGCCATTTTTCTGCTTAAAAATGCTTATACTATGGCAAACATTTGGTAGAATATGCAAAAAAACAAACAAAAACAGAAACCCCCCACATTATTTGAAGTGCGATGTGGCAGGGAACGACTTGATGTGTTACAATTAGAGCTAAATTGGGGCCCTAAGCACAATTTTATTTGAAGGCCCCCTGCTACCATTATAAAAACATTTTTCACACTTATTTTATACTCTTTTGGTCAAACTTAATTACAATTTGATGCAAGTTTTGTACAAACCCCGTTTCCATATGATTTGGGAAATTGTGTTAGATGTAAATATAAACGGAATACAATGATTTGCAAATCCTTTTCAACCCATATTCAGTTGAATGCACTACAAAGACAACATATTTGATGTTCAAACTCATAAACTTAATTTTTTTTTTGCAAATAATAATTAACTTAGAATTTCATGGCTGCAACACGTGCCAAAGTAGTTGGGAAAAGGCATGTTCACCACTGTGTTACATGGCCTTTCCTTTTAACAATACTCAGTACACGTTTGGGAACTGAGGAGACTACAGGCAGGCCAGTCTAGTACCCGCACTCTTTTACTATGAAGCCACGTTGATGTAACACGTGGCCTGGCATTGTCTTGCTGAAATAAGCAGGGGCGTCTATGATAATGTTGCTTGGATGGCAACATATGTTGCTCCAAAACCTGTATGTACCTTTCAGCATTAATGGCGCCTTCACAGATGTGTAAGTTACCCATGCCTTGGGCACTAATACACCCCCATACCATCACAGATGCTGGCTTTCCAACTTTGCGCCTATAACAATCCGGATGGTTCTTTTCCTCTTCGGTCCGGAGGACACGACGTCCACAGTTTCCAAAAACAATTTGAAATGTGGACTCGTCAGACCACAGAACACTTTTCCACTTTGTATCAGTCCATCTTAGATGAGCTCGGGCCCAGCGAAGCCGACGGCGTTTCTGGGTGTTGTTGATAAACAGTTTTCGCCTTGCATAGGAGAGTTTTAACTTGCACTTACAGATGTAGCGACCAACTGTAGTTACTGACAGTGGGTTTCAGAAGTGTTCCTGAGCCCATGTGGTGATATCCTTTACACACTGATGTCGCTTGTTGATGCAGTACAGCCTGAGGGATCGAAGGTCACGGGCTTAGCTGCTTGCGTGCAGTGATTTCTCCAGATTCTCTGAACCCTTTGATGATATTACGGACCGTAGATGGTGAAATCCCTAAATTCCTTGCAATAGGTGGTTGAGAATTGTTTTTCTTAAACTGTTCAACAATTTGCTCACGCATTTGTTGACAAAGTGGTGACCCTCGCCCCATCCTTGTTTGTGAATGACTGAGCATTTCATGGAATCTACTGTTCCCAATTAGCCTGTTCACCTGTGGGATGTTCCAAATAAGTGTTTGATGAGCATTCCTCAACTTTATCAGTATTTATTGCCACCTTTCCCAACTTCTTTGTCACGTGTTGCTGGCATCAAATTCGAAAGTTATAATTATTTGCAAAAAAAAAAAAGTTTATCAGTTTGAACATCAAATATGTTGTCTTTGTAGCATATTCAACTGAATATGGGTTGAAAATGATTTGCAAATCATTGTATTCCGTTTATATTTACATCTAACACAATTTCCCAACTCATATGGAAACGGGGTTTGTACCAAAACAAATTCACGGGAGCGAAAATGTTCAATAATTTATGTTTTTAGTGCAAAATAGCACATTTAACATAATAAAAACATAAAGTTGCACGTGTAACTATTGCACTGTATGTAGAATTCCCAGCCCAGCACTAACACTTTGCACCACAGGAGGAATGTGTTATTATAGTTTTATCAATGACAAAGCTGCAGGAATGGGATAGGATAATGTTTGCTGTAAATGTTTATCGCGCATGTAAAACGGGCCCCCCATGGATCATGATAGCACGTGTTTCGCCCACAGGGAGGGGTGGCACTGAGTACATCAAATAGTGTATTTAAGAGCCTTCATATTTTTTTAATGAACACACAGTGCAGGCCAAAAGTTTGGACACATCTTCTCATTCAATGCGTGTTCTTTATTTTCATGACTATTTACATTGTAGATTGTCACTGAAGGCATCAAAACTATGAATGAACACATGTGGAGTTATGTACTTAACAAAAAGGAGGTGACATAACTGAAAACATGTTTTATATTCTAGTTTCTTCAAACTAGCCACCCTTTGCTCTGATTACGGCTTTGCACACTCTTGGCATTCTCTCGATGAGCTTCAAGAGGTAGTCACCTGAAATGGTTTTCACTTCACAGGTGTCATAGTTTTGATGCCTTCAGTGACAATCGACAAGGTAAATAGTTGTGAAAATAAAGAAAACACATTGAAATGAGAAGGTGTGTCCAAACTTTTGGCCTGTATTGTATATGTTGGGAGTTGTATCACCATTTTACTACCACACTGCAAAAACTGAAATCTAAGTAAGATTAAATATCTCAAATAAGGGTGATATTTGCTTATTTTCTGTCTGATAAGATAATTCTTCTCAACAAGCAGATTTTATGTTAGAGTGTTTTACTTGTTTTAAGGGTTTTGGTCCTAAATTATCTCAGTAAGATATTACAGCTTGTTGTTGAGATTTTATGACCTATATTGAGTAAAACATGCTTGAAACTAGAATATCAACTGTTGCAAAGCTGTGTCATCAACACTCACAAATATAAAATTACTTTTTTAAAGTAATAATTTCTTATTTCAAGCATGTAAAAAAAAATCATGACTGTGACACAATTGTGTCTCATATTAAAACAGATGACAGCCAAATGGACTTTGCTGTTTTATTTTCAATGAAACAAGAGAAAATACATACTCATATAGTAGTACAGTTGTTATTAGTGAGAATATACTTATTTAAAACTACTTTTTTAAAGTAATAATTTCTTACTTCAAGCATAAAAAAACAAATCATGATGCCGAGTGCATTACATTATGTCAAGATAATGGCACTAGCATGTTCTTAATTTAAGAATATTTTTCAACATATTGAGCAAAAAGGTCTAAAAAAAATGTATACCAAGAAAAGTGCACTTATTATTAGTGAGAATGTACTTATTTTAAGGTATTTTGGGGTTCATTGAGGTTAGCTAATGTTACTTGTTTTGGAAAGTCTTGACAAGCCGAATTTTCTTGTTCTATTGGTCGATAATTTTGCTTACGGTAGTTCAAATAAAATACCCCTAATTTGTGTATTTTCTTTTCTTGTTTATGAACACTGACTTTTTGCAGTGCAGGGGGCATTCTATTTTTTTTTTTAAGTCAGCTGGTAAAGCAAACATCATGTTTTCAGCCTCAGATAGAAGCAGAGACAAAAACAGTACAGGTGTTGTCTGCCTTATCATTTCTGTGTCCTTTACAAAACCACACATAATCTGTCTACATAATCTGTCTTTTGTTTTCAATTTAATTTATTGCTTACTTCTATTATTCTCATTATTGTATGTTTTTATTTATTTGTTAATATATTATCAATATTTTATTTTTAAAATACATTTTAAAATGTTTTATATAATTTTTTAGATTTTAGTTATTTTGATTGATTGATTGATTGAAACTTTTATTAGTAGATTGCACATTTCTTATTTTTTCCTCATTCCTCAGTGCCATGCCATGTTTTGGTATTGTCTAAAGCAGTGTTTTTCAACCTTTTTTGAGCCAAGGCACATTTTTTTGAGTTGAAAAAATCCGGAGGCACACCACCAGCAGAAATCATTAAAAAACGAAACTCAGTTGACAGTAAACAGTCGTCGCAATTGTTGAATATGACTTTAATCCATAACCAAGCATGCATCATTATAGCTCTTGTCTCAAAGTAGGTGTACTGTCACGACCTGTCACATTACGCCGTGACTTATTTTGACTTTTTTGCTGTTTTCCTGTGTGTAGTGTTTTAGTTCTTGTCTTGCGCTCCTATTTTGGTGGCTTTTTCTCTTTTGTTGGTCTTTTCCTGTAGCAGTTTCATGTCTTCATTTGAGCGATATTTCCCGCATCTACTTTGTTTTTATCCTTCTTCGTAGGGACATTGTCGATTGTCATGTCATGTTCGGATGTACATTGTGGACGCCAACTTTGCTCCACAGTAAGTCTTTGCTGTCGTCCAGCATTCTGTTTTTGTTTACTTTGTAACCAGTTCAGTTTTAGTTTTGTTCTGCATAGCCTTCCCTAAACTTCAATGCCTTTTCTTAGGGGCACATTCCTTTTGTTTATTTTTGGTTCAAGCATTAAATACCTTTTTACCTGCATGCTGCCTCCTGCTGTATCCGACATCTACAAAGCAATTAGCTACCTGCTGCCATCTACTGATATGGAAGAGTATTACACGGTTACTCTGCCCAGCTCTAGACAGCACCGACACTCAACAACACATCATTTGGAGATTATAATTACTGGTTTGCAAAAAATATTTTTTACCCAAAATAGGTTAAATTAGATAATCTACCACGGCACACCAGAGTGTATCTCACGGCACAGTGGTTGAAAAACACTGGTCTAAAGCACAGCATGCCTGTGTACATGTGTTTTATTTTATTTTCATTCATCCACTGGTGTAAAGCACATTGTGTTGCAACTTGCCTGTGCATAAGAAGGGCTATATAGGGGTGGCGTGGCGAAGTTGGTAGAGTGGCCGTGCCAGCAATCGGAGGGTTGCTGGTTACTGGGGTTCAATCCCCACCTTCTACCATCCTAGTCACGTCCGTTGTGTCCTTGGGCAAGACACTTCACCCTTGCTCCTGATGGCTGCTGGTTAGCGCCTTGCATGGCAGCTCCCGCCTTCTGTGTGTGAATGGGTGAATGTGGAAATACTGTCAAAGCGCTTTGAGTACCTTGAAGGTAGAAAAGCGCTATACAAGTATAACCCATTTGTCTTTTATTTATTATATAGATCAAGTTTGATTGATACAGGCCTCACGCATATGTATCATTTTGTGTGTTTCAGAGGTATGGATACGATGGCTTTGTCCAGCTTCAACATCACTGCAAGGTGAGTGAAGTCCATTGTCTTTGTGTGTTCAAAAAATGAATACTTACCTTAACAAATGCTCAGGATTCATCTTAAATCCAGCTGTATAATCACTCGCCATACAGCAATAGATGATATCTGTCTATTACCTGACACCTTCTATGTTACCTCTCTTTGTTTATAATGTATATTTTCTGCTGGATCTACTCTCTTTTTTATGCTCTTTATTTTTTTGTTGCAGCTGTTACATATACGGTACTATAATACCGTACATGGTAATTGGGATTTGTTATATGTTGTATAAAAATATAATATAACATAATGATAAAATATATCAGCATATATTATATACTGTATATATAATATGTAAATATTGCATTAATGTTATATTTTATATTGCTATTATTGTACATTTTTAGTCTACTTTATACCCTTTGTTTTCGCCCTCTTTTTGTGCCCTTGTGTGCATTATCCTTACCATCCTACGTAACTGAGGTGGATCAATAAAGTTTGTATAAGTCTAAGTCTAAACAGCATTCAGTTTTTCAGCTTTGCCCTAAAATCCTACAACACAACAGTGCGAAAAGATACACGTCTGAATTTAGCCAACATAAGACACCCAGTTCTCAAGGTCAATCAATCAATCAATATTTATTTATACAGCCCTAAATCACGAGTGTCTCAAAGGGCTGCATAAGCCACAACGACATCCTCGGTTCAGATCCCACATAAGGGCAAGGAAAAAACTCACAACCCAGTGGGATGTCAATGAGAATGATGTGGGTGACACATCCCCCCCCCACCCCCCGGATGCAGTGGACGTCGAGAGGGTCTGACATAATGTTGTGAAAGTCCAGTCCATAGTGGATCTAACATAATAGTGAGAGTCCAGTCCATAGTGGGGCCAGCAGGAGACCATCCCGAGCGGAGACATGTCAGCAGTGCAGAGATGTCCCCAACCGATGCACAGGCGAGCGGTCCACCCCGGGTCCCGACTTTGGACAGCCAGCACTTCATCCGTGGCCACCGGACCTCTGCCAGAGCAGAAAATAAAATAAACGGCAGATCAACTGGTCTAAAAGGGGGTCTATTTAAAGGCTAGAGCAGTGGTTCTTAACCTTGTTGGAGGTACCGAACCCCACCAGTTTCATATGCGCATTCACCGAACCCTTCTTTAGTGAAAAATTTAAAAAAAAAATTCAAATTCAAGACAAAGTTGTATGTTTTTGGTAACACTTTAGTATAGGGAACATATTCTAAGTAACAAAGACTTAATTTAGAGTTTTTTGGACACTAGGGGAACATACTCTAAGTAACAAAGACTTAAATTAGAGTTATTTGGTTAGGGTTAGGGTTAGAGGGTTAGGGCCAGGGTTAGAGGGTTAGGGTTATAATAAGGCCATGCCGAATAAGGCATGAATAAGTACTTAATAATGACTAGTTAAGAGCCAATATGTTATTAATTTGCAGGTTAATAAACAACTAATTAATGGTGAATATGTTCCCCATAATAAAGTGTTACCATGGTGCATAAAATTAGCCGTGCATGAACATTACCTTGTTCAAAGAACAAATAAAACACAGTGCATAAACTCACCACAAATTACACACCTGCAAATCAGTCTGACTTCTGCTGTTGCCGTATCCGTAATACGCCGATAGGGAGAAGTTTTTATTTACACGATGAGTCGGGTGTGTTTTGACCTCCACCGAACCCCTGAGCCCGACTCACCGAACCCCTAGGGTTCGATCGAACATAGGTTAAGAAACACTGGGCTAGAGTATACAAATGAGTTTTAAGATGGGACTTAAATGCTTCTACTGAGGTAGCATCTCTAACTGTTACCGGGAGGAAGTTCCAGAGTACTGGAGCCCGAATGAAAAACGCTCTTTAGCCCGCAGACTTTTTTTGGGCTATGGGAATCACTAATAAGCCGGAGTTCTTTGAATGCAGATTTCTTGCCGGGACATATGGTACAATACAATTAGCAAGATAGGATGGAACTAGACCGTGTACTATTTCATACGTAAGTAGTAAAACCTTAAAGTCACATCTTAAGTGCACAGGAAGCCAGTGGTCATCAGCTTAAGCAACACATTGGCAGTTGATTCAGATGTCTTTAATCTTTTTCACAATCTAATGTAACGTTTCCCTTACAAAGACAAGTTTGTATCAACAGTCAAAAGATGTCAGCTGCTACCATGTGGTTAAAATGTATTGTCAGGCAAATGTCCACTCCACATAGAATCTTTGGATTTATAAACCAACACCCTGGATTAAATGAGGACATTGATTTCCCTGTGTTTTTATAGACTGTTACTTATTTTAAATTGTTTTGTGGTCGACGCTGCCATCTAATGGTGATATACCCATATATATGTTTTGTATCAGTTTTTTTATTTTTTATTTATTTTTTATTTATTTTTTTGTTGTTGTCTTGTCCAGCTTCTCAGGCAAATCATATAGTTGATGTAGATGCCCATATCGGCTGTTCAGATTTACTTCACAAAAGAGAAGTGTAGGATACTTCTCTTGTTGCCTTATTTGTATTTGACTTTATTACATGTATTTATATTATCATTTGATGCAGCCGGGCCGGAGCAGGAGAGGATAGAAAGAGAAAAAAAGGAAGACAGAGGGGGGAATTGTGGGGACCAGAGGGGGATTAGACAGAGACACAAAAACAACAACAGCAAACGCAACAACAACAACAACAACAACAACAATAGAGCAACATCAGCAAATACGATATGTGCAAACATGTTGGTAAAAGTGATAGCAAAGACTTTGAGACATTACAAGCGGCATGTTGCACGTGTTTTCTAAGCTAGTTTCAACCAATATAAGTCAAAAATGTGTTTTTTAGTGCATGCAAACATACTTCGTGTATGAGGGGCAGTTACGATAGGTTTAGGTGGGGTGGGGGCCCTTCAGAGTCCATCCATCCATTTTCTACCGCTTGTCCCTTTTGAGGTTGCGGGGGGTGCTGGAGCCTATCTCAGCTGCATTCCGGCGGAAGGCGGGGTACACCCTGGACAAGTCGCCACCTCATCGCAGGGCCAACACAGATAGACAGACAACGTTCACACACACATTCACACACTAGGGCCATTTTTAAAAACATTTTTTTTAGTGTTGCTAATCAACCTATCCCCAGGTGCATGTTTTTGGAGGTGGGAGGAAGCCGTAGTACCCGGAGGGAACCCACGCAGTCGCGGGGAGAACATGCAAACTCCACACAGAAAGATCCAGAGCCCTAGATTGAACTCAGGACTACTCAGGACCTTCGTATTGTGAGACACATGCACTAACCCCTGGTCCACCGTGCTGCCAATAATGTTAATAAATTAGTAATATGAGGTGGCGACTTGTCCAGGGTGTACCCTGCCACACCGCCCGAATGCAGCTGAGATAGGCTCCAACGACCCCCCGCGACCCCAAAAGGGACAAGCGGTAGGAAATGGATGGATGGATATTAAAGACCAAAATGGGGCCACAAACAAAATCTTGTTTAGGGCCACACAAAGCCTGGGGGTAGAGATGGACAACGCTACAAATTTTGGTTGGGTTCTTTTAGCCCCTCCTGTGTCCAAGATTGTATTTCCTTAGTTTGTTAATATGACAATATATTTGAATAACACACCAAAATACACACACATATTTTGTGAAAATAAACATAAAACATAACTGAAAACTATGCATACCAGCATCCATCGATACAGATACCACACTGGTATCGATACTATTCAATCAATCAATCCATCAATGTTTATTTATATAGCCCTAAATCACAAGTGTCTCAAAGGGCTGCACAAGCCACAACGACATCCTCGGTACAGAGCCCACATAAGGGCAAGGAAAAACTCACCCCAGTGGGACGTCGATGTGAAT
This sequence comes from Entelurus aequoreus, assembly GCF_033978785.1. NCBI lineage: Eukaryota > Metazoa > Chordata > Actinopteri > Syngnathiformes > Syngnathidae > Entelurus > Entelurus aequoreus. The sequence continues at coordinate 26,983,243 of NC_084743.1, read as the reverse complement.
GACTATGAGAAACCTTGGAGAGGACCGCATATGTGGGTAACTCCCCCCCCCCCTAGGGCAGTGGTCCGATTTGGTACCGGGCCGCACAAGAACTAAAAAAAATATATATACATATTTATTTTTTATTTTTTTATTAAATCAACATAAAAAACACAATATATACATTATATATCAATATAGATCAATACAGTCTGCAGAGACACCGTCTGTAAGCACACATGATTGTATTTCTTTATGAAAAAAAAAAAACGAAAACAATTCTCCCCCCCCCCCCCCCCCCCCCCCACCCGGTCCGCGGGACAAATTTTCAAGCGTTGACCGGTCCGCAGCTACAAAAAGGTTGGGGACCACTGCTCTAGGGGAGACCGAAAGCAATGGATGTCGAGTGGGTCTGACATAATATTGTGAAAGTCCAGTCCATAGTGGATCCAACATATCAGCGAAAGTCCAGCCCATAGTTTTGATTCAGAATTCAGATTGATATCTGGATTTATCTGCACATGTTTAATTAATGGAGGCCAAAACCCAAGCGACAAAGAAGTCACTCTGCATGTTACAGCAGATGGCAGCTAGATACAGGCTTAAGTAACTTTAATTCTTTGGACCAGTACTACCAAGTTTGTTGGGGATAGAGAAAGATGGCTGTGACCAATGTGGCTCATCAACTCCTGAACTGAAAAAAAAAAACCCATTCATTTCAGGGTGAAGCAAACATGATGAAGGATGGTAAGCTGTTTCGAGTGATACAAGAGAACTGCTGGGATGCAGACACAAGAATACGAGACATGGACCAATATGGTAAATGCTCTGACATATCACACAACAATAACAATTGCCTCATGAATGCATTGAGTAGTGTTTGTGATGTTCAGGTGTCACAGTTCAAGCCCTTTCCACTGTTCCTGTGATGTTCAGCTACTGGGTAAGAAGAACCGATCCGGTTTATATTGCACAAAAAGCCGTTCAATTTGTCACCACCTACCATATTTTCCGGACTATAAGGCGCACTTAAAATCCTTTTTTCTCTCCTCAAAACTCGACAGAGCGCCTTATAACTCGGCGCGCCTAATATACGAAATAATTCTGGTTTTGCTTACCAACCTCGAAGCAATTTTATTTGGTACACGGTGTAATGATAAGTGTGATCAGTAGATGGCAGTCAAACATAAGAGATACGTGTAGACAGCAACATGATGGCAATATGACTCAAGTAAACAACACCAACATTTTATATGTTCCATTGAACATATAGAACATTACACACGGCGCTCAAGAATATATCAAAATGTTTTAGTACGACTTTGGTAAGCTATGAAGCCGCACCGCTTGATGGATTGTCGGCACATTAAACATACGAGTATTATTATGGTGTGTGCATAAGGTAAGACATATTATCTGGCGTTTTGTTTCGCAATATTATGCAAAAGCAACTTTTCCTACCTTCTGGTACCTGCTGATCTGTATTTGGGTTCTGCATAAATCTATTGTAGTTTGTGCCGACACCATTTTCTCTATCTTGTTGTTATGTAAAATTCATCCTCCGTTGTTGCCATTTCTAATATAAAGTAGTGTAAAGTTCTTACTTATATCTGTCAGCAAGCTCACCATGTAAACGCTAAAACATACCGGCGTAGTGAGTTTACATTATTCAACCAAGGAACTTTAGTTATTAGAGAGTTCCGGTCGGACGGTTTTTCACGGGACACATTTCCGGTGTTGTTGTTGTTGCCGGATGAAGAGATGCTGCTCCGTTATTGATTTAAGTAAGGTCTGAATGTAATTAAAATAGTTAGCTCCATCTATTGTCACTTCTTCCACTCCAGTCCTTGCACAAAGATCCGGAAGCGACTGTCAGAAAGATGATGATCTGTAAAACATAATCTATGCAACATTTTGACCAAAGAACCACCATTACATGTTATGTAGACCACAAGGAAGTGTTTTACATTTAGAAAAAAAAAACATAATAATATGACTTCTAATGCACCCTATAATCCGGTGTGCCTTATGTATGAAAAAAGATCGAAAATAGACCATTCATCTGCAGTGCGCCTTATAATCCGGTGCGCCCTATGGTGCGGAAAATATGGGTACTTGTCAAACTACCCCTACTAGCATAGGCCGACTACAGTAGGGCCGGCGGCATGTTTAATGTGTTAGCCAACTGCAAAAGCATGTAAGTTCTCTACAAATAAAGATAAATAATTCAAGCACTATGCAAAGTTAGGCAAACACACGTCTACAGCTCTAATATACCTAGTGGCGTACACCAGGGATCAATACTGGGACCCAAACTGAAAGTGTTACAAAGTACAAGGAAGAATAATCCTGCTAAACATTTTGAACCTTATTGAAAATTAAATACATCTTATGCATCTTTTTAAATGAATCACAACTTATTAGAAACGTTATTGATTATGTATTTGTTTGTGTTAAAAATTGAGCACAGGAAATAATTAAACAAGTACGAAATTGCTATGAAATGGAAAAAGGGGTGGTATTAAATAAACTATGCTTCTTCCTACTCCTTTCAGACACGTGTAATGAAAGAAGTATCATATTCTAACTGCAAGCATGTTCGATAAAAAAATTCTAACTATGACCATAAACACACTTAATACAGAAAAAGTATTCCGTTTCTGTCATGTCTGTGTTGATCATGCTTTTGTTTGGCCATGTGCTGTTTGTTTTTTAGACTCTTTTTAGTTCCTGGTTGTGCACTCTTGTTTGTTTTGTCACCATAGCGACCATTAGTTTCACCTGTTTCACGTTTTGCACTCGCGCACCTGTTGTCAATCATGTCTGTATTATTTAAGCCCTTAGTTGCCAGGAAGTCAGCCTGGCGACATTAACTCTGATACCTCCATGATTACGCGTCCATGCCATAGTTCTATGATCTTTCCATGCTTGACCAAGTAAGTTTTGTTTCATGTCCTTAGTCTGTGTATGTGTTAATTTTGTTCATAGCCAAGTTTTGTCAGTGTTTAAATAAATATGTACCGTATTTTCCGCACTTTAAGGCGCACCTAAAAACCTCCAATTTTGTCAAAAACTGACAGTGCGCCTTATAATCCGGTGAGCCTTATATATGGCCCAATATTGAGCCACAACAGGTCTGCAACTACGGGAAGCATAACGTAACCCCAGCCTCTACTGTAGCGTCTATTCTATGCGCTTCATAATGCGGTGCGCCTTATATATGAACAAAGTTTTAAAATAGGCCATTCATTGAAGGTGCGCCTTATAATGCGGTGCGCCTTATATATGAACAAAGTTTTAAAATAGGCCATTCATTGAAGGTGTGCCTTATAATCCGGTGCGCCTTATAGTGCGGAAAATACGGTACTCACCTCCAAGCCATGTCCGATCCAGCTTTACTTGCATCTCGGGAAAACAAACAACCCATAGTCCACGTATTGACAGTTTCAAAGTTAATTGTGTAGTTGAACTTGTAGTCCTTTACCATGGATTGATTAACGTGGACCCCGACTTAAACAAGTTGAAAAACGTATTCGTGTGTTACCATTTAGTGGTCAATTGTACGGAATATGTACTGTACTGTGCAATCTACTAGTAAAAGTCTCAATCAATCAATCAACGATGCTGGTTTAAGTGTATATTTACAAGGAATGTGAATCATACAACTCACGATTCACTTCAATTCCAATTCTTGGGGCGGCAATTCAATTCAGAATCGATTCATGCACGATTATTGATTCAAACCGATTTTCGCATTGTATTATTTGGTATAAAAATTAAATACAGAGTAAGCCAGTAAGCGTAAAGATGGCCGAAAAAACATCTTTAAGAAAAAAACGTATTCTTAAAAAAAGTGTTTATTTTTAATTACATTTTTGAAAATGATGAATCGAATTAGAAAATAAGAACAAATAGAAATCGTGATACCAATGTGAACAATTTTTTTTACAACATTCCTAATATTTGCTAGACTTCAGAGGGTCTCAAACTTTTTTTTTTTTTTACCAATAACCACCTCTAAAAACACTTGGCTCTCCAAGTACCACCATAATGACCAACATTAAAATGCAGTAGCGTAATAGGCCCAAGTATTAATTTTTTTAAAATGCAGAGGTTTTATTTAACATATAAAGTACAGGCCAAAAGTTTGGAAACACCTTCCCCGCATTCAATGTTTTGTTTATTTTACTGTTTACATTGCAGATTGTCACTGAAGGCATCAAAACTATGAACGAACACATGTGGAGTTATGTACTTAACAAAAAAAGTTGAAATAACTGAAAACATGTTTTATTTTCCTGCGATGAGGTGGCGACTTGTCCAGGGTGTACCCCGCCCTCTGTCCGAATGCAGCTGAGATAGGCTCCAGCACCCCCCGTGACCCTGAAAGGGACAGGCGGTAGAAAATGGATGGATGGATGTTTTATTGAAAAAAGTTAAAGTACCAATGATAGTCACACACACACTAGGTGTGGCGAAATTTGTCCTCTGCATTTGACCCATCCCCTTGTTCACCCCCTGGGAGGTGAGGGGAGCAGTGAGCAGCAGCAGTGGCCACCCCCAATTCCAACCCTTGATGCTGAGTACCAAGCAGGGAGGCAATGGGTCCCATTTTTATATATTCTAGTTTCTTCAAAATAGCCACCATTTGCTCTGATTAGTGCTTTGCACACTCTTGGCATTCTCTCGATGAGCTTCAAGCACACCTGTGAAGTGAAAACCATTTCAGGTGACTACCTCTTGAAGCTCATCGAGAGAATGCCAAGAGTGTGCAAAAAAAGTAATCAGAGCAAGGGGTGGCAATTTTGAAGAAAATAGAATATAAAACATGTTTTCAGTTATTCCTCCTTTTTTTGTTAAGTACATAACTCCACATGTGTTCATTCATAGTTTTGATGCCTTCAGTGACAATCTACAATGTAAATAGTCATGAAAATAAAGAAAATGCATTGAATGAGAAGGTGTGTCCAAACGTTTGGCCTGTACTGTATATTTAATATGTTTGGCCACACAGTTTGAAGAGTAACACCGTGTTTGAATGCAAGAAAATAAAACGCTGTACTTAAATTAATCAAAACTTTGGCGCACCACGAGATGGAGCCCGCGTACCACTAGTGGCTCTACCTTATATATTCTATGTGAGTCATTATTCACAGAATAGGATAAGTGTGGCTACCAAAACTTGTAAAAAAAACAATTCAAGTAATAACATTTAACAACATTACTGTGTCTGCTAAAAGTTAACATTTTATTTCAATTGAGTACCTTGCTGTTGTTCATATAAGATTAAGTTAAAGTACCGATGATTGTCACACACACACTAGGTGTGGTGAAATTTGCCCTCTGCATTTGACCCATCCCCTTGTTCACCCCCTGGGAGGTGAGGGGAGCAGTGAGCAGCAGTGGCGCCCGGGAATTGTTTTTGGTGATTTAACCCCCAATTCCAACCCTTGATGTTGAGTGCCAAGCAGGAAGGTAATCGGTCCCATTTTTATAGTCTTTGGTATGACTGGGCCAGGGATTGAACTCACGACCCACCAATCTCAGGGCAGACACTCTAACCACAAACCCACTGAGCAGGTTATGTTAATATACTGTATGTTAATCCAGTTGGGTTTTTTTTAGGCCAAACCTCATGACACACTGGATCTTTGTGTCCTTTTAAACGATGATCTGGCCCAGACGGTGCGCAGCCATCCCAAAAGGTTTGTGGGCCTCGGAACCCTGCCCATGCAGGCCCCCGACCTGGCCATTCTGGAGATGACGCGTTGCGTCAAGGAATTAGGCTTCCCCGGGGTGCAGATTGGCTCACACATAAACGACTGGGACCTCAATGCTGCCGACCTTCGTCCCTTCTTTGCTGTAAGAAATGTAGACGCTCCCGGTGAACCCATGGGTGATTTCTAAATGCCATGCAAGAAGTGCTCACCTTGCAGTGTGTGTGTCCTGTGCAGGCAGCTGAAGAGCTGAATTGCTCCATTTTTGTCCACCCCTGGGACATGCAGACAGATGGGAGGATGGCTAAGTATTGGCTGCCCTGGCTGGTGGGTGAGGGAAATGGAGAATAGGAACACCGTTTATTGAATTTTACCCCAAGTATACTGTATCAAAATGTCTGCATGTATGCACAAGTATGCGTTGTGTTTGTGGCTATGAGAGATAGAGATGTCCGATAATATCGGACTGCCGATATTATCGGCCGATAAATGCTTTACAATGTAATATCGGAAATTATCGGTATCAGTTTCAAAAAGTAAAATTTATGACTTTTTAAAATGCCGCTGTGTACACGGACGTAGGGAGAAGTACAGAGTGCCAATAAACCTTAAAGGCAGTTCTTTTGCGTGCCGGCCCAATCACATAATATCTACGGCTTTTCACACACACAAGTCAATGCAATGCATACTTGGTCAACAGCCATACAGGTCACACTGAGGGTGGCCGTATAAACAACTTTAACACTGTTACAAATATGCGCCACACTGTGAACCTACAGCAAACAAGAATGACAAACACATTTCGGGAGAACATCCACACCGTAACACAACATAAACACAACAAAACAAATACCCCTTGTAGCACTAACTCTTCCTGGACGCTACAATATACACCCCCCGCTACCCACCCCCCACCCCCACCTCAACAACCCCCCCCCCCCCAACCCCGCCCACCTCAACCTCTTCATGCTCCTTCCAAGCTGCTGTTTTGATGCATGTTAAAAAAAATAATGCACTTTGTGACTTCAATAATAAATATGGCAGTGCCATGTTGGCATTTTTTTTTCCATAACTTGAGTTGATTTATTTTGGAAAACTTTGTTACATTGTTTAATGCATCCAGCGGGGCATCACAACAAAATTAGGCATAATAATGTGTTAATTCCACGACTGTATATATCGGTATCGGTTGATATCGGAATCGGTAATTAAGAGTTGGACAATATCGGATATCGGCAAAAAAGCCTTATCGGACATCTCTAATGAGAGAGAATGTGAGACCACACTGCCAAAAAAAAAAGAACAGTAAATCAAATATAATGATGGATTAAATATTCTAAATGAAAATCTTTATTGATTAGACCAGTGTTTTTCAACCTTTTCTGAGCCGAGGCACATTTTTTTCATTGAAAAAATCTCGAGGCACACCACCAGCAGAAAACATAAAAAAATGAAACAGCCGATATTGACGGTAAAAAGTCGTTCTCGCAATTGTTGGATATGAATTCAAACCATAACCAAGCATGCATCACTATAGCTCTTTTCTCAACGTAGGTGTACTGTCACGACCTGTCACATCACGCCGTGACTTATTTGGAGTTTTTTGGTGTTTTCCTGTGTGTAGTGTTTAAATTCTTGTCTTGCGCTCCTAGTTTGTTGTTGATTGTCATGTCATGTACGGATGTACTTTGTGGACGCCGTCTGCTGCTCCACACGCTGTAAGTCTTTGCTGTCGTCCAGCATTCTGTTTTTGTTTACTTTGCAGCCAGTTCAGTTTTAGCTTCGTTTTGAGTAGCCATCCCTAAGCTTCAGTGTCTTTTCTTAGCGGCACATTCCGTTGATTTATTTTTGGTTTAAGCATTAGACGCCTTTTTACCTGCACACTGCCTCCCGCTGTCGTCTGCATATTGTGATCACGACAAACCATCTACAAAGCAATTAGCTACCTGCTGCCACCTGCTGATATGGAAGAGTATAACACGGTTACTCTGCCGAGCTCTAGACAGTACAGACACTCAACAACGGCACATTATTTGTGGATTATAATTACTGGTTTGCAAAAAATATTTTTAACGCAATTAGGTGAAATTACATAATCTCCCACGGCACACCAGACAATATCTCATGGCACAGTGGTTGAAAAACACTGGATTAGACTACATAGTATAAACCAGTTAGTACGTGTCCATGCACTAAATTAGTTTGATTTCTCAAATAGTTTGGTTCTAAATAAGCCAATACCCCATGAAAACACCTTCATCTCAGGCCCTGTCTACATTAAGCCGGATAACTCCTTAAACTAATAATTATTTAGCCTAAGCACCGTAGATCCGAGAGGAAAGAAAAGTGTTGGATATTTCCTACTGCAGTGAAGTCAATTCAAAACTGCTATGTAGCATTTAGTAATAATTGAAAAAGTAAACAAAACACAATAATAGGGCAAAATGTATGAAAAATCAAATGTTCTTTAGACATTATATCTTTAGGGAAAATGTTTGGCTACAATATAAACTTGTATAATAAGGTCGTTTTACAAATATGTCAGTAAATCTCTCACGATGAAGCCGTTCAAAGGGGTGCTAAAATAGCAATTATCTTTATGGGTTTTGAATGATGCGAGGCGTAAATATTAAATGTCATTATAAATGTGCCTGTTACTATATTACATTTATACTTACATAATGTATATACAACCTTAATGGAGGTGTTTAGATAGTTTTTTAAGGGATTTATAGGCAGAATAGAGCGACTCCTATAGGCTGCATTGCAAGTAGACTTTTGATCGCATTTATTTACTATTTATAATGCATTGAAAAAATAAATTACATTTGTTGTTATATCTGTCATAATGATTGTGAATAATGGGCAACATTCCAGAAAAAATTGCAGTTCCCCTTTAAAAGATACTCCGCTTATTTTTTTGGAATGGTGCCTATCATCCACAAACGTATTTCCCTTTTTTGGTGCGTTCTAAATAGTGAAAAACAGCTTGTCAGAGGATATTTCCTACTGCAGTGATGCCTATTCAAAACTGCTGTGTAGCATTCAGCAATCATTGAAAAAGTAAACAAAACACAATAATATGGCAAAATGTATGACAAATCAAATGTTTTTTAGACCTTATATCTTTAGGGAAAATGTTTGGCTACTATATAAACTTGAATAATAAGGTCGTTTTACAAATATGTCAGTAAATCTCTCATGATGAAGCTGTTCAAAGGGATGCTAAATCAGCAATTATCTTAATGGGATTTTGAATGATGCGATGCTGCTAAACCGAATTAAAACTATTACAAAGGAAACGCCGACTCACTGCTGAGTACAAGTTAAGTAGGGAGAAAGCATAATTGTATCCATGATGGCATTCAGTTCATCAGTGTAGAACACTGGTGTCAGACTCAAGGCCTGGGGGGCACATAATTTTACGTGGCCCGCGAAAGCTTGGACATAATATGCCTCAATAAAATGATACATCTTTTTATACTTAATGCATTCGTTCTTTCAATTTTGACAGGAAAAAAATACAGATATTTTACACTTTAATATTATTTGATCATGCCAAATAGTATATTATTAAAACCTGTAATAAAACTTATTTTTGTTTAGATAAAAACAATTAGTTATATATCTGCTAGTCACCTTTACTTTTGATTTCAAAAGCAAGTTATCCCATCAATTTACGCATAACAAATCTAATAATTACATGCATCTGCAATTGTTTGATTATACATTTATAACCCGCATGCACGGCCCTCCGAAGGCAGCCATTGTGGCCCTCACTGAAAACGAATTTGACACCCCTGGTGTGAATAATGGAAATTGAACATTTTGTCATGTTTTCAATACAATAACAATCAGGCATTTAGATTATGTTAAATTATAATTGTAAAATCAAGATTATTATTTTTTTTAATAGTACAGTTATTACATACAAAAAAAATGACCAGCCCAATAGACCAGCATCATATATCATATGGCATCATATAGAGATGTCCGATAATGGCTTTTTTGCCGATATCTGATATTCCGATATTGTCCAGCTCTTAATTACCGATTCCGATATCAACCGATACCGATATACACTACTGTTCAAAAGTTTGGGGTCACATTGAAATGTCCTTATTTTTGAAGGAAAAGCACTGTACTTTTCAATGAAGATAACTTTAAACTAGTCTTAACTTGAAAGAAATACACTCTATACATTGCTAATGTGGTAAATGACTATTCTAGCTGCAAATGTCTGGTTTTTGGTGCAATATCTACATTGGTGTATAGAGGCCCATTTCCAGCAACTATCACTCCAGTGTTCTAATGGTACAATGTGTTTGCTCATTGGCTCAGAAGGCTAATTGAGGATTAGAAAACCCTTGTGCAATAATGTTCACACATCTGAAAACAGTTTAGCTCGTTACAGAAGCTACAAAACTGACCTTCCTTTGAGCAGATTGAGTTTCTGGAGCATCACATTTGTGGGGCCAATTAAACACTCAAAATGGCCAGAAAAAGAGAACTTTCATCTGAAACTCGACAGTCTATTCTTGTTCTTAGAAATGAAGGCTATTCCACAAAGTTGTTTGGGTGACCCCAAACTTTTGAACGGTAGTGTATACAGTCGTGGAATTAACACATTATTATGCCTAATTTTGTTGTGATGCCCTGCGGGATGCATTAAACAATGTAACAAGGTTTTCCAAAATAAATCAACTCAAGTTATGGAAAAAAATGCCAACATGACACTGCCATATTTATTATTGAAGTCCCAAAGTGCATTATTTTTTTAACATGCCTCAAAACAGCAGCTTGGAATTTGGGACATGCTCTCCCTGAGAGAGCATGAGGAGGTTGAGGTGGGGGCTAGCGCGGGGGGTGTATATTGTAGCGTCCCGGAAGAGTTAGTGCTGCAAGGGGTTCTGGGTATTTGTTCTGTTGTGTTTATGTTGTGTTACGGTGCGGATGTTCTCCCGAAATGTGTTTGTCATTCTTGTTTGGTGTGGGTTCACAGTGTGGCGCATATTTGTAACAGTGTTAAAGTTGTTTATACGGTCACCCTCAGTGTGACCTGTATGGCTGTTGACCAAGTATGCCTTGCATTCTCTTGTGTGTGTGAAAAGCCGTAGATATCATGTGACTGGGCCGGCACGCAAAGACAGTGCCTTTAAGGTTTAATGGCGCTCTGTACTTCTCCCTACGTCCGTGTACACAGCGGCGTTTTAAAAAGTCATAAATTTTACTTTTTGAAACCGATACCGATAATTTTGAAACTGATACCGATAATTTCCGATATTACATTTTAAAGCATTTATCGGCCAATAATATCGGCAGTCCGATATTATCGGACATCTCTAGCATCATATCATTTACATGATTGTCTTTCTCATATCATCAAAAGGTATGCCGACAGAGACAACAATGGCTATTTGCTCGATGCTTTTCGGAGGAGTCCTCGACAAATTCCCCAAACTAAAGGTTTGCTTTGCTCATGGAGGTAAATAATACACTCTGCAACACTTTTGATCTTTGACAATATATACTCATTTTGTTCCTCATATTTTACACAGGTGGCTCTTTCCCATTCACAGTTGGTAGAATTGAACATGGCCACAACGTTCGCCCCGACTTGTGCGCTGTGGACAACACAACCAATCCCCGGAAATACCTGGGTTCCTTCTACACGGACTCCCTGGTTCACGACCCTACGGCCCTGAAGCTGCTTATTGATGTCATTGGAAAGGTCAGCTGGAATGTTTTATGGGTGGTCCAAAAGCCATCCACAGAGTTGGACAAACATGCAGGCCCAATAATGTTGTAGAAATAAAGTCAAATGTCACAAATGTAAATAGAAGCCGCTTGGGCTAACCAACCTTTGATGTTTTGTAGTCATGTCATAACAATGCTACGTTCTGTAAGTGCAAGTTAAAACTCTACTCTGCAAAGTGAAAGCCATTTATCAACAACACCCAGAAATGCCACCGGCTTCGCTGGGCCCGAGCTCATCTAAGATGGACTGATGCAAAGTGTAAAAGTGTTCTGTGGTCTGACAAGTCCACATTTCAAATTGATTTTGGAAACTGTGGACGTCGTGTCCTTCGGACCAAAGAGGAAAAGAACCATCCGGATTGTTATAGGCGCAATGTTCAAAAGCCAGCATCGATGATGGTATGGGGGTGTATTAGTGCCCAAGGCATGGGTAACTTACACATCTGTGAAGGCACCATTAATGCTGAAAGGTACATACAGGTTTTGGAGCAAGATATGTTGCGATCCAAGCAACGTCATCATGGACGCCCCTGCTTATTTCAGCAAGACAATGCCAAGCCACGTGTTACATCAACGTGGCTTCATAGTAAAAGAGTGCGGGTACTAGACTGACCTGCCTGTAGTCTAGACCTGTCTCCCATTGAAAATGTGTGGCGCATTATGAAGCCTAAAATACCACAACGGAGACACCGGACTGTTGAACAACTTAAGCTGTACATCAAGCAAGAATGGGAAAGAAGTCTACCTAAAAAGCTTCAAAAATTTGTCTCCTCAGTTCCCAAACCTTTTCTGAGTGTTGTTAAAAGGAAAGGTGATGTAACACAGTGGTAAAAATGCCCTTGTGCAAACTTTTTTGCAATGTGTTGCTGCCATTAAATTCTAAGTTAATGATTATTTGCAAAAAAAATTAAGTTTCTCAGTTCCAACATTAAATATCTTGTCTTTGCAGTCAATTGAATATAAGTTGAAAAGGATTTGCCAATCATTGTATTTTATTTTTATTTACGAATTACACAACGTGCCAACTTCACTGGTTTTGGGTTTTGTATGATTTTTGCAGGATAAAGTGATGCTTGGAACCGATTACCCATTCCCGCTGGGTGAGCTCCAACCTGGATCCTTGATAGAGTCAATGGATGAGTTTGATCAAACACTAAAGGTAGAAAATATTTTTTTTCTCGAATTTATAATGTGTACGGTATATCCTCACTGGTAACCACCAGAGGTGTGGACTCGAGTCACATGACTTGGACTCGAGTCAGACTCGAGTCATGAATTTGATGACTTTGGACTCGACTTGACAAAATGTAAAGAGACTTGCAACTCGACTTAGACTTTAACATCAATGACTTGTGACTTCACTTGGACTTGAGCCTTTTGACTTGACATGACTTGCTACTTTCCCCCAAACCCAAAGATTAAAAAGTTATTTGGGAGCGCGCCGCTCCGTGATTTTCCTTTTCTTCGTCTGTCTATCAGCGTGTTGTTCCTGTCAGCGTGTGTGCTCTCAGTACAACAGCCAATCAAATTAGATCTACGCTGTTTTCATCACACAGCTCTCATCCAATCAAATTGCAGGACAACCAATGAAGAAGAATTGTCAAACAATGCGGCAGTGAGAAACAATGATGCCAAAGTTAATTTCGTTCGGGTATTAAAACTACGACTCGGTCAACAAAAAACGAATAGCCCTATGCAAATCATGCAGTTCGAATATTATAGACGGAGACGTAACAACTTCCAACTTCGTTCGACATTTGAAGATGCACAAAGAAGGGTAAGGTTTGAATGTAAGCTAACGTTTATTGGCTAAGTAACGTGACTTTTATTTGCTGTGTAGTTAAATCAGTGAGGCTGTAAACTCACTGCTAACGTTATAACCATAGACATCTTATAAGGGTACGCAGCATGGAGCGCTACTGCCTACAGGCGCAGACGAGACGCGGGGCCGCCATCTTGGAGTGGTGATCCGCTCCACTCAGTGCAATTCATTTGGCAGGAGCAATGAACTGTCAGCGCATTTAATTCATCTTACCTCACTGAATACCACTGATTTTCACGCGCTTTGTTGTCATACGTGTAGCTATGATAAAGGATACATGTTTTGGCGTGTTTTATTATTCATAGTTTGCTTAACAGTAATATAATATTCTTATACGCTATAAGTGACCAGACGTCCGAGATCAAAACTGGGAATATAATCCCCAGAGAAAGGGGAAAAAAACGGTCAGCTATTTTTAAATTGAAGAAACAATATGATTAGGTTATATATACATGTGTATATCCTACATAAACAATGTATGAATACATTAGATATCTATATATCTTATAGACTGTATCTCTGTTGCTGCAGCAGCAGAGAGTGTATTCTGTCTTGACACTTTGTATTGATATTTTGTATTACATTCTTCCCTTAAATGATCATGTTTACAGTGATTGTTATATATGTATTTTTTATGTATGTCGCTTTGGATAAAAGCGTCTGCCAAATACTTAAACATATATAAACACCTGAAAGTCTTTATATCAGCTAAAACCACCAATCTGTTTCACTGGATTCAGAATAAAACCAAATGCTGTCTTACCCAACAATGTTAGTATTTGAATATTGTTACTTGAAGACTTATTCCTGGTTACAATTATACTGTTAAGAAAGTATTGTCTTATATTTTGCCTAAAATGAGAATGCATCATAATCAGTGGCGGCTGGTGAATTTTGTTTTAGGTGGGGCTGAAAGTTTGTAAACCAAACCCCTGTAGGGGCGTCATCATCCCACAGAAGATTTATTTGTGATTTTCACATACAAATATTGAAGATCTTTGCTCCTTCTCAACTCTGTGGTAATGTTATTTTCATAAAATACAACCAATAGTACATTAATGTTAAATCTTACTTGTGAAAAGTAATCCCCCGATTCCTATTTTCAACAGTCCGCTCATTTGAGCAGGAAAACGCTGAACACCAGCCCGGCATCTTTGTTTTCCACCTGTCAACTGTCAGTTTAGGCTGCTCGCCGGCTCCTCATCACCACTTCAAGATGCAAATTGCTCGCGTCACAGCAACCAATGCTGCGTCTACTTATAAGATGTCTGTGGTTATAACGTCATTGCAAACACGGCAATCTGTTGCGTCCACTGCAGTTCGCTACCTTATTCATACTTTTTGTGATTTTTTTTAAGCAGGGTTGCATGAGGTACCTACAAATAACTGAGGTACCTACAAATAACGTTACGTTAGTCAATGTATCACACACAATAACGTAACGTTAGACGGCGGTCAGCAGCACCGCATATTTTAGCCACCTACAAAAAGACAAACATAGTCAAATAAAGGTCAGTTCAAATGTATACTATATTAAGAATATGTGTACATATTGCATAGGGCCCTGACATCTAAAAAGTACAACTCTGTTCATTGTTATGTTCATGTATTTGTTATGTTTTTCATGTGTACGCACACATAAACACACATACAGTATGAGATGAGATCAATGAGATAAGGTAAGAACAGAATAGAAACTGCTGTGGAACTAGTTACAATGCAATATGCCATGGACATACAATGTTAACACTTTTGTACAAATAAGTACAGTTGCACTTGTTTTTGCAAATGTGTTTATTCTGTAAAGGAATGAGTTAAATGTTTAAATTTGTTTACACTATTAAAATGACTGGTTAATAGTGCTATTATGAATTGCAATGTCAGTACTATTTTTTTTCCTGCTATTTCAAATGCACTTGTTTTAATAAATAAATACAACGTTTTAAAAGCATACACAATCTGTGTAAAAATATTAGTCTGTGGTTAAAAGGACTTGAAAGGACTCGAAACTCAAAATGCATGACTTGTGACTTGACTTGAGACTTTCCAGTCTTGACTTTGGACTTGACTCGGGACTTGCCTGTCTTGACTCGGGACTTGACTCGAGACTTGAGGGCAAAGACTTGAGACTTACTTGTGACTTGCAAAGCAATGACTTGGTCCCACCTCTGGTAACCACATTAGGTACACCCACACAATTTAAGTTTAATATAATTGCATTTTCTACTGATTATACGAGTACTCGGTTCGTGTACGTTGCGTTCATTCTATTTCCAATTCTTAAATGCAAATCAAAAAACAAATTTCGGGCCATTTTTTCTATTTTCATTTCTGAAACAAAATTTGGACAACTATTTAATGACACTTTATTAAAACGACAATAGGACTCCTGCTGAACAAAGATGTTACCGTTATGCAAAAAACATGCTAAACGCAAAGGAAAAGCTAAAATACTGCTTCCGGTTAAATTTGTCATCACACAGATAAGCACGCATTTTTGCATTTTGGATTGACATGAATTGGATTTTTGCGTTGTCACCATGGTCAAACAAGCTAATTCGCTGTCTGTGATCATGGCACCGCTATAAATAATTGTGTGCATGTTAGCGCGTATAATAACAATATCACTAATAACTGGTTAATATTAAGTCACAAAATGTAAATAGAATATTGTTGATTTTGGATGGTTATTTAGAGGGCTTTATAGGTGGAATAGAGGACTTCCTATTGACTCCATTGTAAGTGGACTTTTATTTACGTTTATTTACGAGTTAGAATGCATTAAAGAAATGCATCCGTCTTCTTGTCTTACATAATGATTGTGAGCAATAATCAAAATTCCAAAAAAGTGCAGTTCCCTTTTAAACATATACCTGTAAATGATGATTAAAGTGGTGAAGCTGTAGTTTAATTTGCATTCTTATCAAGTGTCCATCCAGAGTGTTCCCAATTGGTCCTTGAATGGATTTGTATTTGCAGCAATCGTCCTATAATTTATAACTGGTCATTTTTAATTTGATGAACTGACAAACTACAAACATTGTTTTAATATTCATGTTATTATTTTTAAACAATCATTTTAACTTATGCCTTTTTTGTGTTACAGGATAGGCTGCTGGCAGAAAACGCACTGGAATTTTTGGGCCTTAAAAAAGAGCAATTTCATTGAGAAGGGTGATTGACTCCTGCCAGTGGTTAAACATAAATACTCAAATTTATATTTGAATGATTCTGTATTTGAAGTTAAATGTTTTTTGAAGTTTCACAACTTGTCAATTGTTTTTTTTTTTTTTTGTTTTTTTACATAACAATGGGACCTAAAATTGAGCCTTGGGGAACCCCATATATAACCTTATATTTCATGGGTACTTGAGTTGCCCAGTAGTTTAAATTGTTACTCTGTGTAGTCAGAGCACTTGAACTGCAGCCAACAACTTTAAATACAAGCCTTCCCTAACCAATCATCTCCTCCATGGCAGCAAATAAACTACATTTCTTACTATTTTATTAAATTTATTAAATCATGAAGTAGACCAGGGGTCCCCAAACTACAGCAAGCGTCCTACATCTGGCCCACGGGATGTCCCAAATTAAATTAAAAAATTAAAAAGTATTTATTTTTTATTTTTTTATTATTAGTTTAAAAAATGAAATATATATATATATATATATATATATATATATATATATATATATATATATATATATATATATATATATATATATATATATATATATATATATATATATAAATATTTGCGCGGGGAATATATATGTATATATATATATATATATATATTTTTTTTTTTTTAATTTTTTAACCCAATGCAGTCCCTGTGTCAAAAAGTTTGGGGACCCCTGAAGTACACCAATGGTGGTAAATACATTTTGGCTTGATAAATGCCAGACCTGTCAAAACAAGAGATTACTTAAATTGAAGCGGCCAAAACATCCCAAAAAGGACTCATCATGGTGTCATGCGAAGAAATTTAGAAAAAGAGGAGAAACAGTAAATTACATCTACAGTATCACTCTGGAAAAGTTAAAAAGCCATTTCCAAGGCCCTGTCCACACGGGAACATTTTAAGGTTGAACAGGAGAGTATTATATCCACACAGGAAAGATGTTATGGGTTGCCTGAAACAATATTTTTTGAGAATGGGCACCAAAGTGGGAAAGTCTGATAACGCCACCTTGCCATTATCGTGTGGACAAGCAAACTGCTACTTTTTGATAACAATGACATCGCCGTGTCGTCATGTGACCAGAAAAAAGGGGAGACCACACACAAATGTCAGTACTAAAGAGCCCTATGTTATTATGCACCCAAACTGAAATGCTATTATTTACTTAAACCTGGTGGTTCGCTTTCTCCAAGATGAATATAAACATTCACCATATGCAAAACATAATGAGTTAATTAATTCCTTTCGAAAGCCTCCAATGTGTCTGAATAGACACAATTTTGCAAAGAAGAGTGGGCTAATATCCCTCCACAGTGATGTGAAACAGTCATTGCCAGGTATCACAAACGCATGATTGCAGTTGTTGCTGTTTGATAGACACAACCATGTTTTTTGGGCTAAATTAATTTTTGCACAAGGCAGGGGTGTCAAACGTACGGCCCGAGGGCCGGATCAGGCCCGCGAACAGGTTTTATCAGAGTTTTCTAAGTATAAAAATAAACCAGAATTTTTTAAATGAAAGAAACAGCTGTTCTAAATGTGTCCACTGGATGTCTTAATAGCAATTCTTTGTATCTTCGTAGATGATGCTACATATGTCCAATATAAACCACATGATGCTAGTACATCAGTTGAGGAAAATGATCAAACGACATAAATAACATACTGTAATTTGATTTTGATATCATTTTTTTTTATCTTGATTGAAAATGAACACCAATTAGTTGACTGATGAACATTATCACATAATTTATTCAGACAATATAAATAATGACAAAGAAATTAATAACCGCAACATGTAAGTGTAAAAAAAACAACATTTTTATTATTATTATATTTATTTTATTTTATTTTTAAACAAAGAAAACTATCTTAAGTTGTCTTTATTTTTAAGTTATCGTGCCGTGATATTGTCAGTCCGGACCACTTGGTAGTAGATTTTTCTCCATGTGGCCTCCGATCTAAAATTAGTTTGACACCCCTGGCATAAGGCCATGTAGACTTGGATTAGAGATATGACAGTAGCGAACGAGTCAAAACGTTTGAACGGCTCTTGTAAGTGAACGATAAGAACCACAGCTGCAAGTCGTTTTAACAACGAAATTTCCAGGCATGTGCGCGCCACCATGAAAATTAGTTAGAGTCAAAGGAATCGTTGTAGCATTTGGATTCACTTTTCTTAGTAATTGCTCTGCGGGGCATTTGTAAAGTAGTTCAGGTGTACACACACCCGGTAGGGTAGTACAATTTTATATTCACATTTGTATCTTGTACCTTTTGTGCTCGTAGCGTGAAAGATAAACAACTTGACGTGAAGTTGACACACAAAAACGTGTGCGTCGTTTATTTATCAAAGCACAAGCAAGAATGAACGCTTTCATCACAAACACTCAAATATCGCGGGAACAACAAACCCCCACATTTGTGAGAATCTACTGACGGCCACTTAAAGGGGCCGCGCCGAATTACTCGCTCTTAACTGCACACAAAGAACAACATTTTCATGTACACAATAGAACAGTACGGTGAATGATGATGACAAAGTCAAATAACAGGTGTGGTGAATTATGTCCATAAATCAACCGCTACACACGTCCCCCCAGAATTCGCCATCACAAAGGAAAACAAACTGTCAATGGACAGGGGCACGGACGGGCCGACCAGACTGGGTGCGCCGGACTGGTACAAACGCCGGGGAGTCAGTAGGGGGGACCGGAAGGGTACCTGTACTGTCTAAGGTCCCGGGGGCCTGCGTAGAAGGATGCATAACATTATCATGGGGCCTAGGTAGAGCGGGCGGACGACCCCGGCGCGGGGGTACGGCCGTGGTAACCGGCTGACTAAGATCCAAGTGGGCCGCTTTCAGCCGGTCCACCGTGATCTTTTCAGACCGACCCCCGATGTCCAACAGAAAATGCTTATCTCCGCTCTCTAGGACGCGAAATGGCCCATCGTAAGGAGGCTGCAGGTGGGCGTCGTGGCGGACAAAAACAAACGCTACTCCCCTCAAGGAAGCGGGAACATGAGACGGTGTAAGGCCGTGTTGAGAAGTGGGGATGGGGGCAAAACTTTTGGCAGCATCGAGGAGAGCAGCTCGCTGCTTACTGGCGGACCAAGGTGCCGTCGTGCTAGGAATAAAGTCACCTGGCACCCGCAGGGGCTGGCCATACACCAACTCTGCCGAGGAAGATTGCAAGTCTTCCTTGGGGGCAGTCCGAAGCCCCAGCATCACCCAAGGGAGCTTGTCTACCTAAGCGCTGTCCTTCAGGGACGCCCTAAGCGCTGCCTTCATGGACCTGTGAAATCGCTCACACATACCATTGGCCTGCGGGTGATACGCCGTCGTGTGGTGGAGTTTCACTCCCAAGCTCTCGGCCACAGCGGCCCAGAGCTCAGAAGTGAACTGAGAGCCCCGGTCGGATGATATGTCCGATGGGGTACCGAAACGGGCAACCCACGTACCAATGAACGGAGGTGGCGGACGTCAGAGGTACTGCCTCCGGCCAGCGGGTGGTCCTGTCGACTATCGTGAGGAGGTATGTGCAGCCGCGTGAGGATGGGAGAGGCCCGACCAGGTCCTCATTGACATGGTCAAAACGGCGCTCCGGAACCGTAAACGGTGCCAGTGGGGCCCGCGTGTGGCACTGCACTTTTGAGCGCTGGCATGCCACACATGTGGAAGCCCAGTCCCTAACGTCTTTCTTCAGGCCACGCCAGACAAATTTTGCAGCAACCAGCCGCTGGGAAGGTTTCCTCCCAGGGTGGGAAAGGCCGTGGATGGAGTCGAACACGCGCCGCCTCCAAATGGCGGGCACAAGGGGCCGTGGCCGACCGGTAGCGACGTCACAAAGGAGCGTAACCCTTGTGTCCTCAAATGGGACCTCAGACAACCGTAACCCTGTGGCTGCAGCCTTCAGAGCTTGGATGTCCGGGTCGTCGACCTGGTCAACTGCCATTTGTGCAAAATCGAGCCCCACATGGGCAGCGCTCGCGACGGCTCGGGAAAGGCAATCAGCAACGACATTGCTCTTACCAGCAAGGTGCTGGATGTCCGTCGTGAACTCTGAGACGTAGTGTGTGCAAGGAGTTGGCTTTTCCGTTTGAATGTCAGATCAACTATAGTAGCCGATATGAATGTACTGGTTAAACTGATCTCCTAAAGCTTTAGTAAAACTTCAAAATATTCCTATTCCGTCTTGATGGTCCTTCTTACTCAGCATATATGTCATCGAAAGAACTTGGGATTGACCAGTAATTTAGATTCCCTGGGAGGAAGAGCTGGTCGACGCAACAGTAGCTTGCTACTGGAGATGGGATTTTTGAGGGATTTTCGCTTAAAAAAACAAAATAAAAATGAACTAAATCTTTTCTGTTCTGTGCATCATATTCTAAGTCAGTGATTCTCAAACTGTGGTACGCATACCACGAGTGGTACTTCATCTACTGATACGCCAAAGAACTCTGTAAATAAGTACTGTTTATGGAGTATGATTGTTGATATTTTTTGGGGATTGTGTGTAATGTAACAGTGGACAAAAATATTAAATATCCTTTTTAAATAAAATCTCAGCCTTGTTTTTAATGAATACTTACCCGACTGTGCTACTGTATATCAGTGTTGGTCAGTATGGAGGTACTTGGAGTGTTTTCTGAGGTGGTACTTGGTGTACATTATATTGTCATCTTGCTCTTTAAGCCAACGTACCACCATGGCTTAAAAAAAACAACCATTATACCACCTTCTATACGACCTGACACTACCATGTTGGCAAAATACAAGCAGACAATATATTAAAACTAATTTGATTATATATGTGATAATCTAACTAGCAAACCATTCGGTCAAACATTAATTTAATTCACTGTCATTTCCAAGAGCTGTAACAAACGCAACAATTTAAAGCATCACACATCCACCCATCCATCCGTTTTCTACTGCTTGTCCCTCTTGGGGTCGTGCGGGGTGCTGGAGCCTATCTCAGCATGTTTGTGGTTGATTAAGATACAGTTACTATGATGCTGTGTTCCAAATTTGGATTATTTACGAAACATTTTGTTACATATATATATTTTGCATTCTTTTTTAGTTACTTTATTGAGTTTACAACCCCTTGGCGCTGTTTTGTACTGTTTTTGTACTATTTCTGTACTTGTTTTGATTATTATTATTATTACCATGAATTGATTTACGTGGACCCCAACTTAAATAAGTTGAAAAACGTATTCGGGTGTTACCATTTAGTGGTCAATTGTACGGAATAAGTACTGTACTGTGCAATCTACTAATAAAAGTTTCAATCAATCAAAAAAATTATTATTTCTTGAATGTTGCATAAATGTTGAATAAAGGTTTATAAAATCTAAAAAAATTATAATAATAACCCCCCGCGACCCTAAAAGGGACCAGCGGTAGAAAATGGATGGATGGATGGATAATTATAAAAATAGAAAAAAGCTACAGTTTGTAATTATACATTTGGCCAGCAGATGGTGTCTTGTGCGGAAGCATGACTGGTTTCCATCCATCCCATCCATTTTCTACCGCTTGTCCCTTTTGGTGTCGCGGGGGGTCCCTGGAGCCTATCCCAGCTGCATTCGGGTGGAAGGCGGGGTACACCCTGGACAAGTCGCCCCCTCATCGCAAGGCCAACACAGATAGATGTAAATCAATTCGTGTTTAATTTTTTACACGCGTATGTGATATAAGTTGCTACATGCACCAATCAAATATTATGATATACGTCTTATTATTTATTGATTGTATGTAAATGTTGCATATTATAAATAAAGTTTTATAAAACTAAAAAAAAATAATAATAAAAATTTAAAAAAGCTACAGTTTGTAATTATGCATTTGGCCAGCAGATGGTGTCTTGCGCGGAAGCATGACTGGTTTCATGTAAATCAATTCGCGTTTAGTTTTTTACACACATATGTGATACAAGTTGCTACATGCACCAATCTAATATTATGATATATGTTTTTAACTTAAAAACCAAATGGTAGGCTATTGCTATTTCCTGCGCTTTGGTGACGCCATATCCGGTTTCTCCATGACCGTCGTAGAGCAATGGCGACGAACCGGGGAGATCCTACGAGATGGTTTTTCACCCGGGAGCAGCTGGAAAACACACCGTCTCGCCGACATGGAGTGGAGCCGGACAGGGAGCTTTCATACCGGCAACAAGCGGCAAATCTGGTCCAAGACATGGGTCAGAGGCTAAATGTGTATCCTTATGAAACCGAGCGAGGCGACGGGAGGTAACGAAAGTCGGACATAATAATCCTGGCGAAAAACTAACACATCTATTTTTAAACGCCATTACTTTACGTTTGAGTGTCGTACTTTAATGATGTATTAAAGAAAAATTTAAATTCGCAGTTAAACCAACACGAATATTTCTGCTAAACCAGGCGTAAATGTAGCATGCTAACTAGCCAGGCTGTGGGTTCGTGTCCATTAGGCCTGTGAATCATGTGTGTTAATATTACATCCACCTGTTGGACGTTGGATGTCCAAGTTACCTAATTTAGATGAATAAAGTCAATTACAAACGTCTTATTTGCCATTTCATCGTCCCTCTTTACTGATTTGACGCTAGTCATTTTAGCAGCGTCAAATATCTAGCAACGTGCTGCCCCTTTTCTTCATAGGACTGAAAACTTTGACATATTTTGACCCACTCAACAATGCTATCATTTCCTTGACCCACATTCCAGCTCTCAACTAACCATAAATACAGCAATCGTTTACATGCATAGATTTTATATGCACCACTCTTTCACCAAATTTCACAGGAATGTAAGTATTCTATCCTCTGAAGGGGAACTGCACGTTTTGGGGGGAATTTTGCCAATCATTTACAATCCCTATGCAAGACAGTATCATACTTTTCTTTTTATGCATTCTAACCTTGAGATATCCGATAATGGATTTTTTGTCGATATTCCGATATTGTCCAACTCTTAATTACAGATTCCGATATCAACCGATACCGATATATCAGTGGTTCTTAACCTGGGATCGATCAAACCCTAGGGGTTCGGTGAGTAGGGCTCAGGGGTTCGGCGGAGGTCAAGACACACCCGGCTCATCATGTAAATACAAACTTCTCCCTATCGGCGTATAACGGATATGGCAACAGCAGAAGTCAGACTGATTTACAGGTGTGTAATTTGTTGTGAGTTTGTGCACTGTGTTGGTTTTGTTTTTTGAACCAGGTGATGTTCGTGCATGGTTCATTTTGTGCACCAGTAAAAAAACATGGTAACACTTTAGTATGGGGAAACATATTCACTATTAATTAGTTGCTTATTAACATGCAAATTAGTAACATATTGGCTCTTAACTAGTCATTATTAAGTACTTATTAATGCCTTATTTGGCATGGCCTTATTATAACTCTAACCCTGGCCCTAACCCAAACAAATAACTCTAAAGCAAGTCTTTGTTACTTGGAATATGTTCCCCTAGTGTCCAAAAAACTCTAAATTAAGTCGTTGTTACTTAGAATACGTTCCCCACACTAAAGTGTTACCAAAAACATATAACTTTGTCTTGAATTTGAAAAAAAAAACATTTTATTTTTCACTAAAGAAGGGTTCGGTGAATGCGCATATGAAACCGGTGGGGTTCGGTACCTCCAACAAGGTTAAGAACCACTGCGATATATACAGTTGTGGAATTAACACATTATTATGCCTAATTTTGTTGTGATGCCCCGCTGAATGCATTAAACAAAGTAACAAGGTTTTCCAAAATAAGAGAACAACTCAACTCAAGTTATAGAAAAAAGTGCCAACATGGCACTGCCATATTTGTTATTGAAGTCACAAAGTGTATTATTTTTTTTAGCATGCCTCAAAACAGCAGCTTGGAATTTGGGACATGCTCTCCCTGAGATAATCCTGAGACCCACTATAACTATGGGAAATACTATACTTTGACTTTCACAAAGTGCGTTATTTTTAAATTTTTTTTAAACATGCCTCAAAACAACAGCTACAAAAACAATGAAGGCACACAGCTTCAGTCCAGAGTATACTACAGTAATAACGGAAACAATAACATAGTCCTCCTTTAGTGCAAGGCTGCCTGGCATACTGTATAACAGGGAATTATAAACTGGGCTCAATCTGCCCTGCTCTAACGTATTTGTATGAGTAACACAAATGTGTTGCAAGCGAGTGGTGAGTGCTTGAAGTGGCCTACCAGTCAGCCAGAGCTTCTGAAATGCTGCGTTGAGACAGGGCACCTCCGTTCACTGCAAGCTGCTTTCGGTGTTTGCCTTTCATCCATCTTCCGCTTGTATTCATCGTGTATCTCCTTATGATTCTTGAAGAGGTGGGAGATTAAATTGCTTGTATTAAAGGAAGACGTCTTGGTTCCTCCTCGCATAACAAACTTTTTGCAGTCATTGCAAATTGCCAGTTTTTTATCCGTCAGACACACTTTAAAATAATCACAAACCATAGACATGGTGTCGTTAGTCAGTCACTGAGCGAGCTCGCTTGTTAGCCACGGCTACAGCACCGGCAACAACACACTCTTGTTGTTGTTATGCTCCGCTCGCGGCGGTTTGATGAGGTCATCAAGAGTCGCCAGTAAACCTCTCATGCTGCCGTCGTCAACTCCTGTGTTGTGTGTGGGAGAGGGGAGGGGCTGCTGACTGGAAGACGCAACTGCTCAGTACTGCTCCCTACGTCCGTGTTTTACCGGATATGTACCGCTACGTACAGCGCCGTTTTAAAAAGTCATTAACTTTACTTTTTGAAACCGATACAGATAATTTCCAATATTACATTTTAAAGCATTTATCAGCCGATAATATCGGCCGGCTGATATTATCGGACATCTCTAATTCTAACTCGTCAATAGATTCTGGCTATTTATTATTTATCTATTCCGCCTGTAAGGCGCTCTAAAACATCCGAAAATCTCCACCAATTTATACACGTAAGTATACATGTAACATAGTAACAGGCACATTCATAATAAATTAATATTTACGTATTTTGCACATTTTTAGCATACGGGTGGCACATTATTTTCACAAACGCATCAAAACACTTACTGGGATGCGGATTGATGGAACGTTCATATATTTCCGTTGAGATAAAATAGTCATTAGGTCGAAGGGTTGGGAAAAAAGGGTGGGTGCCTACTAGGGATGTCCCGATCCAGGTTTTTACACTTCCGATCCGATACAGATGTTTTTGCACTTCCGATCCGATACTGGCCGATACTGGCCTTATCCGAGCATGTATTAAAGTTTAAAGTTATTTAGCCTACTTAGTTGTCAGATTCATGTTGAAAAGGGTTTTAGTACTCTTGATAACAACTAGCCAGCTGAATTAGGTGAGTTTGAATAATACACAATGGAGATGTTAACGTGCAGAGTTTCAAACACTCTTCATTTTCTAGCAGGGGACTTTTCAAATGATGCTACATATTAGTAGTAATGCTACTTTTTATAGCAACGCTTTTGCCCCACACTTGACAAATTACGGTTGTCTGTTCGACATATTTCCACTTGAAGCCAAACCACCGCCAGACGATGGACCCCTGCTGTTTTTCTTGGGAATTACCGGTAATTAATTCTTCCTTCATTATTACCGCTCACACGGCTACGCTAGCATCACAGCTAACGTTAGCCATGCTGCTACCTCTCTGTTGGGAGAGGGCGCATACGTATGTGACGTATGACGTGACAGTATGTGACGAATGTAAGAAGGTGCGCTTGCTGTCTGTGAGAAGCAGACATAAGAAAGAGTGGGAAGAGCCTGTCGTGTAATGCCAGCAGCTAAAAGCAACTGCGTGAGGACGTATACTCGACTGTGTTGAAGGTGTGCTGGAAAATGCGGAACGGAAATTAGGGAGCAGCAGAAAAGTGGAATGTATTATTTAAATCGGTGCGTTGGAAAACACGGACTGGAATTTTTTTAAACTGGATCTGGATCGGCATTTTCCCATGCCTTGCCGATACGCATTTTTTGGCAAATATCGGCATCCGATCCAAATATCGGATCGGGACATCCCTAGTGCCTACGAGCATCTTTTCGTGTCTTTCTCTGCATTTCCGGGTCTTAGTTGGATGTCAAAGTTGACCAACTTCTCGGTTTATGGCAACAATCTTCTACTATCCAGGTGAGAGGCATGATTTATAAATTGAATTAACTTTCACCAACCCACAGGCGATCCAGCAGCTCACCGGCAGATGATGTCAGTATAGCAGCATAAACATAGTTGCCTGTCTGTAATCAATGTGCCACTAAAAGTAGGTCCTTAACGTTAGCACTTTATAATATATTCAGGTGAATATTGGAGTATTGTTTGTGCTTTTTGGATGTTTTTTCGTAGGTTTCATGGTCTCAATTGACACAATGAAGTCATTGCTCCCGTTATCTCTATTGTTAGCTGACTTATAACTTTTTCCGAGGTAGAATGCATAAAACAAGATGTTCTCTCATAAGGATTGGGACTGATAGGCAACATTTCCCAAAAAAGTGCAGTTTTCCTTCAATACATAAACAGATTTACTTTGATACCACATATTTCCGCAATTTTCTATATTTTGTATTGCAGGCAATATCTCCTACCACGCTGTTTTTGGCTGCCAAAGTGGAAGAGCAGCCACGGAAACTGGAATATGTGATCAAAGTTGCACATGCCTGCCTCAACCCTCAAGAATCTCCTCTTGACACTAAGAGTAATGTAAGTTGGGGATCTTTATGTGAAGCACTGTGTTTTTTTGCCCTGCATCTCGTCTTTCCAGTTCATTTGTTGGCCATGGTTTCTCAATGTATAACCTGTGCCATTCCCTTTACGATGGGATCATTTTCCCTACTCTGGCCTGCTGTTGGTGTGGTCCAAACAGCTACAAATTATTCCACTTCTAGTATAATGGCCTCTCTGCTTTCAGTTTTGGTCATTTAAACTCAGTTGTTAGGTGAGCTAATAGACTCATTACAATTGTTATGTAATGACTGTCTATCAAACTTCAGGCATACCTCCAGCAAGCTCAAGAGCTGGTGATACTTGAATCCATAGTGCTGCAGACCCTTGGTAAGTAGTGGTGTCTAGAGTGGATGATGCTATGAAAGAGCACTATGACATAACCATTTTTGGCTTATCATACTTAAGGGTTTTTTTTCATATTGATGACTGAGTTTAATAGTCACTGCCTGTGATTTGTTTACAATGGACTTTTTTACCGTAAGAATTGTTAACAAGGTGACATGTTATTCTCTCTCTTTTTGCAATTAAGAATGTCTTGAATTGACATTACATTAATTTACATTGTACCATCATTTTTTAAATCTTTGTCACACTTTTGCTTGATTTAGGCCTGGGCAGATAACCCTTTTTGCTGGACTTACAAATTATTGCTGCTAAGCGGTATTGTTGTCAACATTATTTTGAGACCAAATTAATACCGATGAAATGATAATACATATTGATAATGCAGTTATACCTTTTCAAATGCAATGAATTGTATTTCTCGTATATAGCAACATTGTAATTGAAATGTAAAATGTAAATGTTCAAGTTAAATAAAACAAAACAAATAAAAATATACTCTGTCATGCTTATTATTATTGTGCTCAAAAAGCACAAAAATCTTTTAACTAAGTTAGGTTTCTTTAAATAACTAAAATAAATAGACACAGAATATACTTTCTTGGCAGAGGAAACATCAAATATTGTTCTGGCTTCATAAGAGCCATATTAATATTTCATTTTAATTTTTTAATGTTTTAGAATGTTTTTTAATAAATTCAACCGAGGTAATCACTTCGCTTCACTTTCTGTTTATGTGACGTAACGCGAGTTCACTTCCTGTTGAAAACACCGCGTTTCAACTCTAAACGGATTGATCACTTTGTGCAAAGACAGCACAGCCCTTATGTTCAATGTGCATACTGTTTCTTAGTAGTTTAGACAGTAATATGTTTATACAAATTCAGATTGAGGTATGACGTCTTTTAATGGGGAAATACGTTAATGTCTCTTGTTTTCATGTTAGCATATAAGCTAGCTATCAAGCGAACGGTCCATAATTGTATCTAAGTGTGGTTATCAATAACGTTTTTTCGATCATTTTTATTTATTCCGGTATTACTAACCGTCAAGTTTTACAGCGGTTAATATTGTTTTATTGTTACAGTTTATGTGCCTGTAGTACAAATGCCCGGAGCTGCTGAAACCGATGCAAAGAATGACCGCTCTTGCAGCCCGTAAGCACGCATGCACACTGCTATTGTCGAGGCTGGCAATGTTATCAAGCTCATTTTCAGTTTCCGTTTGATTAATTCATTTATCCAATATATGCCCAGGTCTAGCTGTTTTGTGACATTTGTTTTAGTCATTCACAGAGAATACCATAACAACTGACATGATTTCTCCATATCTCCGTTTACATTACTCAGTTAGACACTCTTGCAAGTGTTATGTTCTGGGAAAAAAGTAAAGCACCAGAAAATAAATGACATGTCACCTCCCAACTGTCTCTGTTGAACTCACCTGTCATGTATTTTGTTCCAGGCTTTGAAATTACTATTGATCACCCACACACTGATGTGGTGAAATGTTCCCAGCTAGTGCGAGGTAGAGGCTTCTTTCTTTTTTCTTTGTGCCCTCTATTCTACCCTGCACCTAATAAATAGCTGGAGAGGGCAGTGAAACCCTGATGCCTTGATGTTTGTATTGCCCTATTACGGTTCACTTTTAATTACCCTTTGACTTTGTTTTGTGATTGTTGGGCAACACCTGCAAAGTACTTTCTTGACCAAAACCAAGAATAGATTGTAAACATTTGGTGAGAGCAAAATCATTGATTTTTCCCGATTTGTGTCCCCTCATTTTTAAAGTACCGGTAACCAATAAATACAAATGACAGAGATAATTCAAAACAAGTTTCACTTTTACTTATCAAAAACTAGTCATTTGAAATTACACTGCAAACACTGCATCTGAGCAAAATTCTAAATTCTTGAATGTCTTTCCAGATATAGACCAGATATAAATTGCATTAGTATTTCATTATTTTCAAAGAACATAATTAAGAGCTTGCTCTGGGAGGCAATACTTATGTGTTGAATAAAATACTTATGTAAACAAAAATGTAGAATTGCAAATAAACTCCAATAAATAAATCATGATTCCATTAATTAATAAATAGTAATGATAAGGAATCAAATCAATAGTGTGCTATCTTAAAACGTCTGTCTTGAATAAAAGACAATATAGTACAATGTATGCAAATAAATTAGTAAAACATTGTAAGATGTACAGTTTTAGTGTATAAACGCTGGCTTTTCCATTGTATGTGCACCACATCTTGGCGATGTGCAGAGGGGCTGGTTTGGTGATCGCTATGTGCATTGTGCTCTTTTTAATCATGCATGGTACCTTGTGTATTTGATTCCACCACATTAAGCTGCTTTTCCGCTCGAGCGTGTTCATTATTACGGTCTTGTTTGCCTCTTAAAGAGTTGCATTTCTGCCACTCGACTGAATGCTTCAGATGCTGGAATAAATTCGTTGAGCTGCTTAATTTTTTAAACAAAATTTGCGGCGTGCAGTCTCTTGTTCAACGCCTGTTGCCGCAAAGCTAAACCACTGACAGCACTTTTCATTTCCTGGGAACAAACTTCTTGAAATATGCCTAAGCAAGAGGAGATTTTTTTTTTATTATCCTCTAACAAAAAATAATTTATTGCTAAATATCGATTTATTGCCCAGGCGCAAAGAAACAGGCGGTCACTAACCCAAGCACCTATGTCACTCATGGTGCTAACAGCAATACCAACAGAAAGGTAACACACAATGGAACACGCTGTGCAACTTATCTACTGTACCATACAGACATTACTTACCCGGTATGCAC
Source organism: Entelurus aequoreus (assembly GCF_033978785.1). Classification (NCBI taxonomy): domain Eukaryota; kingdom Metazoa; phylum Chordata; class Actinopteri; order Syngnathiformes; family Syngnathidae; genus Entelurus; species Entelurus aequoreus. The sequence continues at coordinate 26,952,894 of NC_084743.1, read as the reverse complement.
TAACATACACAAAATGTTACACCACTATCTACACATGGAAAGGAATGCTGGGTAACCCATGAAACTGTTTCACAACTCAATGTAATCATACTGCATTTATGGCGACTCGTGAAAAATCTAGCAAGATTTTATATATTTATTTTCTTATCGGGCCTTTTGAGACTGACATGAAAGCATACATTGCACTTCTCAACGAGCAGCGGGTCTTGCTGTGGGCCTCTTCCACACATCTAAAAGTTTCCAAAAGCAAGTAACTACAAAAAAACGGACACAATTATTTTATTTGGAATTTTAAATATTTAAACTTTTGAATTATTTGCTTACTTTGTAATGTGCCATGGCAAGTTATTCAAATATAATTGGAGAACCACTGATAGGTAAATGGAGAACCACTGAATAGGAATATAAACAAACAGAATGCAAATAGCTTACAAATTAAAAGTTTTCTGTTGTGGGTAGTCAGATTATTTTGAGTGTTTGTATTCTGTTGGTACTGTATACAAATTATAACTTTTTTCCTATCTTTTGTCTTCCTGTCTCCCACAGCAAGCAAGGATCTGGCACAGACATCCTATTTCATGGCTACCAACAGGTTGTTATCCTGCCCCTCCTTTGTTGCACTTTGACTGCACACCATTGCTTCCTGTAATGCAGGGTACCCTTTCAGTGTCCAACGGGCCCTACATGCACTGGTGGTTGTTGGGACGCTTGCCTACTCCCCTCACTTCCCCTCAAGGGAGCGGGACGAGGTTGGCTTGTAGCGTTACCGGCCCCAGTCGCAGTGCGGTGTATTGTACAAGGGACCATGTGTTGGCACCGATGGGTTGAATGCAAAATGCGAAGTGTAGTGGTGCGCTTGAAACCCACATATTTTTCGGTTGCGAAAAAGTGCAGAATTCTAAAAGACACTTTGGTAGCCTGAATAGCCGCTAAAGATTTCACAGATGTAAACATTTCTCATAGAGGCCCTTCCGGTAAGTACAGCAAAGAATTTTTCTTACTTATCTTTCATATTATTTTTCTATGCATATATTGTCGTATGATTGTCTGTAGATGCACAAGGTTTTTCTGATTGTTATGCAAATACTATCATAAAAGCTGTATTGCATTAAATGTCTTAGCTTTCATAAAGTCAATACCCATTAAGGACCTGCATGCTAAGAATGCTTGTATATTCTGTAGGCAAGTTTTGAGCATCTCTTGGCATGTACTATATGAAATTATTTTACATAATTCAGGGTTTCCCCCAGAAGGCCAGTATACCTGTGGCGGTCAGGGAGTGGCTAGGGGTGTGGTGGGGGCGTACTATGACATATAATTTGCATCAGCTGTGATGATTGATGCATTAATTTTCTTTAAAATACATGTGACTTATTATTTTAATAAAAACTTATATACACAATTTAAAACAAATCTGTGCAACAATTTAATATGAACATATATTTTTTATTTGTATTATATTGTTCTGCTCTATTTTTCAATTGCTGCTGCTTATTAATAAGTACAAAGTCCTTTCGAGACTTTTAAACATTTCTATATACCTTTCAAATCTTTTTTGGTGACTTTTTCTTTATAAAAAACGACTAGCAACAAATGTAGCATCTTTTTCCTGCTGTTATTGGAGACTACTCATGTTTAGATACTCTACTTCTGTCCCCCAATGTCTGCGACAAACAATGAGCGCTGCAGCAAGCCTGACGTCACACTTGCTTTGTGCTGCTGCTCCAGGTTTTCTCTCCTTCATATTTGCACATTGCACATTTTGTTGATGGCTGTCCGCGGGTATATTTCGGATATATTACAGCATGTCCACATCAGACATGCTGCCCCCACTTTAGACAATCCCTTGCGTATTGCTTACTTCATCACAACATCCGTTTTCTGCAACGTTGTTTCGGTAATCAAAGTCTTCTTTGGTGGCCAAATTTTCCGTGCATCACTAGTCAATAGTGTGCAAATAGTATATATATATATATATATATATATATGCATCACTAGTCAATAGTGTGCAAATAGTATATATATATATATATATATATATACATATATATATATATGTGTATATATACACTTATATATATATATATATATATATATATATATATATATATATATATATATATATATATATATATATATATATATATATATATATATATATATATATATATATATATAACTCAGCAACAAAGGGTTGGAGTTGGGGGTTAAATCACCAAAATGATTCCCGGGCGCAGAGGACAAATTTCACCACATCTAGTGTGTGTGTGACAATCATTGGTACTTTAATCTTTAATCTTAATATATATATATATCAATCATTGGTACTTTAATCTTTAATCTTAATATATATATATATATATATATATATACACACACACACACACACACACACACGCACACACGACTGGCTGGTTTTTATGTTCATATGTTATTGATGTTTAGAGTACCCATGGTCGTGAATATACCGTGCCTGAAAGGGGTTAGGCGGAGAATGAGGAAGTAGTTTTGTGTGTCTGGTAGTGAAGCATGTAGACGGCCGTGTGTGCATGGGAGGCAATATGAGTTGCAATTGGGCCTGTTGGCATAATATTGGCAATTAAAGTTAAAAATAGCGTTAGACTTTTTGTGGCTTGTTCTGGACACGACAATACATTATAATACTTTATTTTGTTTTCAAGTAAAATACCTTGATTCTTAAGGTGTGGCGGCTTTTATTTTGCCGTGGCGGGCCGGCCCCTATCAATTACCTGTAGGGGAAACCCTGAAGCAAGACTCTTGATAGATTTGAAAGTGGGTCCTTAAAGGGTTTGTTTGAAATGATCTATAGTACAAGATAACTATTTTGATATGTTAATGATCAAATTCACATTAGCTGGCAATGATTCAGTTTTGACTAGTAGTGCTTTTATATATTTTGAAAGCTAACAAACTTTCTTTAAGGCTGTCCTGAACTGACCGGTCGGAGTCGTTTGTTGCGTTTTTTTAAACGTGCAGCCAAATGCTATATATGTTCTTCATAGACCCATGTTGCTGACATGAGTCCAGAGTTTTTCATGTTTATAGTTTAAGCACATTAGCCATAACTGTAGCATTAGCCATTTGTTAATGTTTTGCTTAAAATGTGATATGTACTATGGTCTTTGTTTGGCACATAGCAATTTCACCTATGTGATTGTTTAACCCTTGTAAAATCTATCAAGTTAAATGTTCTAATTGGCTTTAAGTTTATAATAGAGTTCATCATTCAAGTAATTTCTTAATTTGATTAAATTTAGCAAGGACAATTATTTGCAATTGATTTATTAAGAATGACATCCTCACAGCTTAGAAATCTTGATATTGTGTGTTCATGCAATAAATTCACACAATGTGCGCCTTCTGTTCTCATCTTTGTTTACATGTTGGACCAATCCTGACCATGCCTGGAATGCCTCAATCATCTCATTCACACACAATACAAACATACATTGCACTCAATTTATCACACACTTCAATTATGACATACCTTGACACACGGCAGTCTCCACCTCACGACATTCTGCCTCCAGTACAAGCCCACAGTCATAGCCTGTGTGTGTATCCACCTGGCCTGCAAGTGGTCCAACTGGGAGATACCAGTGTCTACTGATGGGAAACACTGGTGGGTGTATGTGGACAGCTCTGTTACCCATGAGCTGCTTGATGGTAAAACACCGCACCTATTGGTTTATTCCACATGAAAGATTAATTACAAGGCATTAATGCAATTTTATATTTTTTATAGAGTTGACCCATGACTTTCTGCAGATTCTGGAAAAGACGCCCAGCCGGTTAAAGAGAATACGCAACTGGAGAGTAAGACACATCATTTGTTTTAAATTTATTGAACTTGCATGTGACTTTATAACTTCTGTGGGTGTAATTACAAACCCATGTCAAAACTCGCATCAGTATTTTTATTCATGTTTTATAGAAAGCAAAACATTTCTTCTTTCTATTACCAATTAAAGCAGGGATGGGCAACATTTTGACCGGGTGCTGGGCTTTCGAAAATCTCATTATTATTATTTGTAACAAATTTATGAGATGTGTAATATAATATCATGCCAGTAATGGAATTGGATTGCATAAAAAGTATCTATATGTAATAGCAAAATCACTACGCTAATTTCGGAACTATACAAAGAAAGTTACAACACAGTTACAATTTTGGTACAAAAGCTTTGTACTGTATATAATTATTATTCATTCCAACTCACAATGCTTTCGCATACCATAAGAGTGAGTGTGTGCGCATTCTGATAACGTTTACAGTGTTGCCGTTGATTGTTTTGGCCGCACGCAATTTCTATTAATTAAGTCTGCAACTGGATTTAAAGGGAAACTGAACATTTTTGGGAATTTTGCCTATCGTTCCCAATCCTTACGAGAGACAAGAAGACAAAAGGTTTATTTTTTGCATTCTAACATAAGAATTTGCTTGTTCTTGGTGGCGAGCAATGCAGCCAATGCGAGCAATCGATTCTACCACTAAATAAATCACTTTAAAATGCATTCAAAACCCTTCAACAATACTTAATATACGGTCTTTAATCTGTATAATAACAAAGTTTTAGCGACAACATTGTAAGAGTGAACACTGAGGAACTCTTTTTCTGGCGTACGAACACATCGGCGTGCTACAGTATTAGCCGTAGAAGCTAACAACTGCAAGAAATAAGCTAGCTTCTATGTCAGCACGAAACGCGTTTAAGTTTGTAATGCACAACGCTGTGATACAACACCAATTTGTACGGACTGAAAAACATGAACAATTCTATTACAGTATCTGTAAAGTATTAGCCCACATTTAATGTTTTGTTTGTACACAGCTAGCCAGATCACATATGTACTGTAGTGTACAGTGTTGTGCTGCATGTATCATGATCAATAGTATAGTGACTTACTCGATGGCTAGTTGTCCGTTTGGTCCAGAAGAATTAGTTCCGGCTGTGCATAAAATGACCAAAATAAGGTAAATATTGTACATATTACATACTGTTATAATTGTGTCTGTTACTACATTATATATATATATACTTGCAGTGTGTATATAAAACGTTGATTGAGGGTTTTGAAGTTGTTTTAGAGGCTTTGAAGGCTACACTGGTGACTCCTATTAGCCGCATCGTGCAAGCGTTTATTATCTTTAAATTCCTTAAAAAAAGATGTGTTCTTGTCTGTAATGATTGCGAACGATACGCAAAATTCCCCAAAAAGTGCAGTTCTCCTTTAATACCAAATTAAAGAGGGGCGTTTGCCCAACATGATTAACATGTGACCTGCAATAAAGCCTAATTTTCGGGACAGGGAATCACAAGTGGGTTCCCATACAGATGCGCGCGCAGACTAAATTACACTTTTTGTAACGAAACTACAATAATGTTTACGTGACTAAAGGATGTGGGCTTTACAATATTATCAGAAAATGATCAGAGACTTCAGTTTGCTAAAACATTAATTGAAGCAAGGTATAGCTCACAACAAAAACATATGCATTTGATTGTTTTTTACAACTCCTCGCTCCCCCCCGTCAGTCTGTGACAACACTACAATATGAAGTATAAACGATAAAACATTGAATATTAAGCGTACATGAAAGTTTGACTCCTACCTTGCTTATTACTCTCAGACAATCAATCAGGTACATCAAACAGCCAACATGCTCCAAACATGGCGAGTATTTTGCATTATTAATGCTTTCTTGTGGCATTAGATGGGTGACATTTTGGTATGTGCATGGTGCTTAGACATTTTTTTTATTGTCCACAAGTTGCAGTAGGTATGTTACATTGTGTGCCTCGTGTTTTAACTTACGTAGTTTTTGTGCCTTTAGCGTCCTCTCTCACCTGAAACCTTCACTTTTAACGTCCGCGTGCTGTCCTCAGTCACGTCCGCCTTTCCTCCGTATAAACAGCGTGCCTGCCCAGTCACATAACATCTACGGCTTTTGGAACTCAGTGCACACACAAGGTGCACACACAACAACCTATCTGGATTCGATAAGAGATTTGATAAGGAATCAGTTCGATAAGAGGATTCGATTATGTCATCGACATCGATAATTTCTTAATGAACATCATCCCTAATTTGCATACACGCTTAGCTTAGTTCTGACACACGTGGGCGGCCATCATTGGATGAGGTTATTGGAAACCTATCTATATAAACGTTTAGTTTGGCGAACCATGTTCAAAAAACAATTAAGCTCGTAGATCGAGGTTGCACTGTATAGTCATTGACTAACTTTCCTCACAGTTATCAAGATGTAAACATTTGTAACATACCTTGTAGTTTAAACAAAAACAAAAGAAATATTTAAAAACGTTCTGCATAGCGCTGGGTATCATGCCAATTTTCCCAATTTAATTTGATTTTGATTCATAAAGTTCCAAATCGATTAATCAGGATGTCATACAATTTGATTCGATTTAATCTACACAAATCTGTTACAAAATACAAATTGACCTAGTGTTTTTTCTTCATTATAAAACAACTCTGGACAGTTTAAATTTCTAACAGTGAATATGTAAGCTATTTTTGTAGGAGTCTTTATTTTGTTAGCGCAGTCAGACAGGATGTAACGCAGAGCAATTTCATTGTGAAGGCTAGAAAGTGTGTGCTTGGTGGTTCTGGTGCACCTGACACTGCTCAGTGTGGGAGATAAATATGTAAACAAAAGTACCTCCTGCATAGGACTGCCGTCCGCTTTCTTTACTAGTTATCTTACAGGACTCTCAGTAACAAATATAACCAATAATAACCATTTAAGTCAGATGTTTAGTTTGCATGATCATAACGGGTTCACTTTAACCACAAACTGAAGCACTGCGAGTGTGGCTCTAAATCTTTGACAATCAAAAGTTGCAATGGCTTTTCTTACTATTTGTATCTTCATGGCCCGCGGAGAATGAAGTGTTAGTAAGTGCATTACTTTGTTTTGTTTTGCCCCAGACGGCTGTTTTTTGTAGGCAGCTAATTTTAACATAGCAAGTGTGACACTGCCATTGATACTCCTTTTGCTTTACGCATACATTAAATTCCAGGTGGATGTGGAGGGATAACCAATATTATGCCTCGTAAATCAATATTGTTCAGATTTAAAAGATATCGATAAAATAGATTTTTTTACTGAGCCCTAATTCCTCTGGCCAGATTGTGGACGTTGGCTGGCCGCACTTGGTCTGCGATTTGTAGTTTGGACACACGTAGACAAAAGTAACTTGAAAATGAAAGCTGGATCAGAAGGTGGCCTCCATCCATCACATCACATATGTCAGCCTCCATGGGAAAATCTATAGCGGCAGTTAGTACACCTGGCCTGTTAATCATTCCAGTAAAAACAGAGCAGCAGCTAGATTACCTATTGCTTGCAGTAGGTCAATAGACCTTCTTCCACCAGTGCTTTAAATTCCTGGAAGTACAGGTTCCTGTAGACCTGTTTGTTTTGTGTTTCCACAGCATTTCACAGATCCGGGTAGTTTTTAAAAATCAGGCTGATGACGTATGGATGAGTGGCAGAGTATATTTCCACACTGATACCTTGTAAAGTAACAATATTAGGTCATATTTATTTTCTTGAGTCTATATAAATGAAATAAAAAGCAGTAAGATACAAAAAATATGATTTAAAAACAGTGTACTGGATTTTACATAGTTAACTAGGCTTTTATCCACAGTGCAACAGTTAGAAAATTGTTCCCTCAATAAATTATGAATTTGTGAAAGTCAGGCGATTTCTATGGTCCATTTTAGCTGTGAATAACATTATGTAAATAATAAATGTTAGTTTTTATCTCGTGGCAACATAAAAGCATCAGATTTAGCGCTAGCCTGCTAGCATTAGCCTTCGGTTAACTCGGGTTGAGACGAATAACTACACAAATTGCGTCTGACTATTTTAAGAGCATGTTGTCAAGGTTCCTGCGGTGAAAAAAGGCCTAAAGTCATTCATGGTGCACCGTGGTAGGGTTTTGCATGCTTAAAACAGTAGTAATAAAGTCTGTTTCATATTCAATATTTTGTTTCCAACACATAAAAGAGGAAAACTTATGATAAGGAAAAGGCGCTGTAACACTTCCAGGCAACAATATTCTGCTCATATTACACCCACATGGAAATCATACTACAAAACATTTGATGGTACTTTCTTTTGCCTGTTAAAAATACTATTTTAGGAAAAAAATAAGGCTATGAACTTCATTGTTCTCAGAAGCCATTGTTACAGTCTCTGGGTTGAGAGTTCTAGCGGTAGTGGAGAAATGTTGGTATCCTGGGGGCTCGCTCATTAGTGGGTGCTGACAGAGCATGGTTCAACATTGGTGTAGCATTCAGTGATATACAGTCAGTGTGCAAGTTTGTCAAAATGAGGAGGGGTGAGCCAAGAGGCAAAACTGTATTTTCAGACATCTTTTACAGACACATATGTCTTTAATGCCTTCAGGACACCTCTCTGGTGAGGGGCTGTGTTAATGTCCAGTTGGAGGAAAGCTTTGATGTTGCCTTAAATCACGATGAATGGGACAATCTGACAGTTGATCCAAGATTGATGATACTGCAATTGTATGAATGTTTTAAATGCCTCTGGACATTGACTTTATAGCTTTTTAATGCCGTATCTGACATTAACTTTCGCAAAACTAATTTCAAGACTTCACGTGACTGCAACCCCTTAACACCCATTGAATCTAAAATCTAAATTGATTTTAGATTTGTTCTCGACCTCTTTAGGAGCCTTTTGAGTAGTCAGTTTTCAAGTGCAACACATTTTTTTACCAAATTAGAAAAATATATATATTTTTCAATGTTGAGCTCAGGACGCCACCTGATTAGTTTTTTTTTTTGGCATGAGAGGGAGCAGTTAAAATGAATGGTACCATTGTCAGCTACAAGCCTTTATATTTTACTGCAGATTTTAATCACCGCTATTGAACGATACAATACAAACCTTAATTGGTTAAATATAACCAACCCTTTTTTTCATTGCTTGCTCTCAACAAAGACAGAGGCTTCCCTTATCTTAGATCGACGCGCAGGAGAAGTCGAGAGTCGTGTCAGGGCATCTGCTGACTGGATTTAGCGTTGCCCTGATGTATCCACTAATTCGGATGACGAAGGCAGCCATTCACGGCACCCAGGAGCTGCCCATCATGATTGATTGATAGGATGGGTAGGGCTGTAGGCGCTCAGACTGTGGCGATTTCTGAACTAAATCGCAAACTGGATAACATCTTGTAGAAGCTCTGTTGTAAGAGAGCACAACCTGTAGGTTCAATGTGTACAATTTCTTATCTTATTTGCTCAGACAGTATTGTTATTATACAAGGTTAGATTGGGGTATGTTGTATCTAATGGGGAACAGCATTAATGTGTTTTGTGTTCATGTTAACATTTAAGATAGTTAGCCAATATTGCGCTAGCTGCTTTTCCAGTAAATGATCGATGAGTCGGTCAGGCAAATCATATTGTCTAAAAATGCATTTTCCCATCCATAACGTGACATGCTTGTGATATATATATATATATGTATATATATATATTTATATACATATATACATATATATATATATATATATATATATTTAAATAAAAAGTTTGGGGACCCCTGGTTTAGTCGATCAAATATTATCCCCTTTATCTTTATAAAATAAATAATTTGCAGCATTCGAGTATTGGAGAAACAGTTTAATTTCACATTAGTTTTCAGCTGTAAATTGCTTGTATGTGGGTGAGAAACAAGTATTTAGCTTTTGTGTTTAAGCTTGTTAGCTCTGCAAAATAAGAGTCATAACACTGGTCCAACTCTCCTGTAATACACCAGACATGATAATAATGTATGTACATGCTATTATAGTGTAGACAGTGTTTTATTCCGTACCTGATATGAAGTGCTCACTAAACAAGCGACATTTTGAGCGCTCATTTTCCAGCTGGCTTCTAACATGTTGTATGGCTGGAATCCACTTGTCGTCTTTCGGGATCTTAGGGATTGTGATAAAATACTTCCCATCTCCTTGTTTGTTCTGCCGTCCTGGTGCACGATGTCTTTCTACCGTACTTTGTTTCCTCATGTCTGTCTGATGCTCAGTTTTTTCCCTGCAACTATGGCGTTTTGATTTTGCCTGGTGTATGCAAGGATGTGACTATCTTATTGAGCTCCATACAGTAGCCACTTGAGATCTAGTGTCAGAAGTTATAATTGTCAAAAATTTTAAATTCTCAGTTTGATTTATTTTCACAATATCTGAATGGGGAAACTCATCCCTACATTTGTTCAAATGTAGAAGTACTGTATATATAATTTTCTTACTCACTTGCTTCCAGTAACGATTTGTCGTTTTCATTTTAGGCAACCCAGGCTGCTAAAAAGCCCAAATCTGAGAACATCCAACTGTCATGTACCTCCTTAGCTGGCTCTTCCATACTCCAAGACCAGCGTGACAGTTCACTTGCCGGATTACCTTCCTCAAGTTTTTCCAAAGCTGGCGACACCTTCACGATGTCTGCTCCGTCTGGTGGTGCATTGTCTCTGGACTCTATGACTGGCATTTACCAGCCACCTAGCCACAGTGAATGGCCCCAGGGCAACCAGAGTCAAATAGATTATGCATCTGGCTGTATAAAACAAGAACTATTCAACACTTCTCATAAAGAGCATCAAAATCCCACAACATACAAGACTCAAAAAACTGCAGATCTTAACGTTGTCAAACAGGAACTAAAAGGAGCCAGTTTGAGTGGACCTGGGAAGCATCAGCCACCTACTTCATCCTCTTATACTTTATCAGCTCAACCTCTACCACCTCAAGTCTCTTTAAACCCAAAACTGTCATTGGACAAATACAGAGAAAAACATACTGTAGAGGTTTCTGTTTCTGGGCAAAAAGGCCGACAAGAACAGCATGCCACACCCATTGAGAACAACACAAGGGGGGGTTTATCACAAACTGCTCAAATTTCCCATAATGCCCATTGTTTAGGTAGCAGCAGTACTGCCTCAACAATAAAAAATAGACTTTCTGCTACAATGGACAGACGTCATCATAGTGACAAATGGGACAAAAACTCACTTAATGTCCATCTGGCAATTCCTGGCTGTGGAGGAAGCTCCAAGATAGACAAAAACAAAGAGGAATTTAAGATGAAGATTAAGGTTTCCTCATCAGAGCGTCACAGTTCATCTGATGAAGGAATGTCTGCCAATAACAAGAAAAAACATTCCAGCCCTTTGGTGAGCAAGGAGAAACCGCATAGAAGTGTGGATCACAACCTTCACCGCCATCACAAGTACAGTCACCACAGCGGGAATGGACAAGGAGGCTCAGAGGGCCCCAATAGTGGAGGAGACCTACTTCGAGGCCCCCCAGAACTGATTACCATAGAAGGAATAGCGCTTCCTCATAGCGGATCCACGGCTTTGACGTCTTCCTCGCTGAGAAAGAGGGCACACCTTGAAGCTAATCACAATCAACATCCTCCTGCCTGGACCTCTACTTCTAGCTCCAAACTGAGCAAAATCTCCAAGGGTGGAACCAGCGCTGCAGGTACTTTATTTTCTCCTTGTTGCTCCTTTCCTATGCTTCACTGTAATGCTTCTCCTACCCTTATATTGAAAGGCTGCTCTCCATACAGCACAACAACCATCCTTAGAAGTTTGTTTTGGCTTTCAAATTATACTGTGCCAGATTATAACAGAGGTAATTTTTAAGAGTACCTTTCATGTGGAACAGGTTCCCTTAAAAAACTAACTAGGCTTTTGTTTCTTATTTACATTAGTCGTTCCACCGTTTATCCTGGCTAATTGGTCCCAGGCTTGACTGTGGTAAACACATTTTCACGAAGTAGGATTTTTCCCATAGTTAAAAATTTAACAAATCTTGTTCACGATCTTTTAAATATATTTTTATGTTATTATTTACCTTTACACTCGATTTTATTGAATATGCCGTAAAACACTTAGGCAACCTTAAGCACTTTGCACGTTTAAAAAAATTTTTTTTTTGGTATAAACCGTATACCGATATCTGACCAAAAATATTGTGGTATCAGTTTTGGTCCATATCACCCAGCCCTATGCAGCGCTAATGTTTTGGTTAATTTAGCATCAAAAACATCAGGGGATTTCACAAACACCTTTATTGTTTGTGTCTAAGAAGAAGCATCAACATTTCAAAATATGTAATATCTCCTGGGAAAATTGAGGATTTTTCTACATCACAATAATTCCCCAATAATAATTCCCCATCTGCTCAATTTTATACAATTTTAAAGCAGTTTCTGGATTTAATACATTATAAGGTTTCCTTGTGTGGAACCCTGAAATATTGCAAAAAATTAAATAACAATTCTAGGCTTCTTCACATAGCTTATAGTATGATAATTATGCCTTTTCTCTTTTTACTTTAAGTCTCCTATTTTTCAATATACAAAATTGGGATTTTGTAACATGAGACTCACTGCGCTTATTGAGCCCAATCTCCTTGCTGTGGACAGAGGTTTGTTTGTTACAGTAGCAAAACAAACAGAACAGAACCGGTAAGCTGCCAAGAAAGAAGGACATAAACTTTGATTGCCCGGCAAAAAAAGGAAGTTTTGAAAGCAAAGCTCAATAGATCAATCTGAACTTGTTCTGTGTATAAGCGACCAACATTGCAGGAGAAAGTGATTGGGGCGCTACACTGGAAGAAAAAAGGCAACGCTACACAAGCAGGGCACATAAGATGCTGCTCCAGCAGTGTTTAAAACTATCCATTTAAAAAAATACTAAATACTGGTATCATATCTAGCGCTGGTCAATTAACATTTTAATTTCAATTTTGATTATGGCTTTCCAAAATTATGAAAATATAATACTCGAAAAAAGTGATTAATGGTTCGTACACAGTGCATTCAAATTCCGGAGCTGGTGAGGGTGAAACCGATAAGTGAATGAGTGGGGAAAAAAATGTCTACTAGAAGTTTGGTATCTCACCATGGTTGCAATGTTTTATTTGACAAAGCGCGAGGATGCCTAATCAATAATAACTTAACTGAACAAAAAATTAAGTCATATGATTTCTGCATCCACATAACTGTGGACAAAGTCACATAATTTGCCAATGAAATGGAATCCGCAGATAAACGCAAATCATTTTAGGGAAATTGTTAAAAATGTGAGTGAAATGTTGTCATTGCGCGGAGAAGAAACATTTGTTTGGGAAAATAATGTGTCCAGTGGCAATCATTTATCCCCGACACACTCAACCGCCCCATCCTGAACTAAACCATGTCGGGACAGCGACTAAACTACGACGCTAGTAAGAACAAACCATACACCCACAACACATGTCATCTGCTTGTGTTGTTGTGAACAACATCATCAATGTAACATTAATGTACCAACAGTGTTTGAAACTGTTATTATTATTATTTTATTTTATTTTTTCATAAAGAAATACAATCATGTGTGCTTATGGACTGTAGACTGTATTGATCTATATTGATATATAATGTATATATTGTGTTTTTTAGGTTGATTTAATAAAAAAAAATAAAACCTTTTTTTTTTTTTAATTTTTAATTTCTCGTGCGGCCCGGTACCGGTTGAATAAGTGTAAAAGGTGAAAAACTGAATGTTGTTTTTTATATTGCAATTATTGAAATGTATTGATAATACTCTTGTTACTTCTTGTGGTTTATGCGTTATTAATTTATATCCCTTTTTAAAAAAAACAATATTTAAAGTTAAGTATTGGTGGTAGAATAAATACTAGTTAATGAATAATTGTAATTAAATATCAATCAAAATACTGGTAATTATTTTTGTCATAATTGTCGAGCTCTGATCATATGTGTGTGTATATTGTATCTGCTGATGTAGTTCTATGGAAGTTGTGGGGAAAAAAGAGGCCATAAAAAGAGGACAATGATACGATACACGTCAAAATGCCAAATATTGGCGCTGATAATAGGCCTATCTCTAGTGGCAACAAGCCATCACAAGAAAGTCAGCTGCGTGTGTTTCTATCAGTGTGTAGCTGTACACCTCAGGATATGCGCTTACCTTCACATTGTCACTTGTTGCTCTCAGGTGGACTGCGGACCTCACAGCAGTACCTTCCTCCGAGTGAACCGGCCCATGAAGTGGGAAACCAGAGACACTGAGTGGATCATTCCACACCTTCAAACGGAAACGGCAGGAATTTACGCTCACTTGTAACGACTATGCCCACGTCCTCATTAAGTGCCCGTAGAGAAGTACAGAAGTCCTAAACGCAGACATCTCGCAAAAAATGAAGAACGTTGGGCCTTAGATGAAGAAAAAAAAGAACTTAATGCTTCCATACTCTGACCTCTGGGCTGTGATCTTCAGTCCCATCTGGCTTCTCGGCTCTCCTCCCAAGGGACAAAAGTGTGTATTTACCGTTTCCATTTTGGAAAACTACATTACATGTTCTCTTAAAAAGGTATGGATATACACTCTCCATTTTTGTTTTTAATAAAAATCACATTTCTGCAATTGTATGGAGCACGCTAATGCCCAGCTGGAGAGTTCAACTTCAGTTTGCCGGCATTTCATATTTAAATGGATGCCCCTTTTGTTCCTAAATTTCATCTGTGGCTTATCTTGATTTTTTTTTACACTTCAATGCTGATTTGCACGTGTTCATCAAAGGGATGAGAAGGACAACATGCTATTCACAGGAAGTGGAGACAAATGTACATACGTTTTTGTATGGTAAGACAACAATTATAATGAATTCTCAGGTTTGGATCTGCTTGTGGTTATGACAGAGTAATTATAAAACATTAAAAAAAAAATCTCTTTTTGTTTAACAGAATGGCACGTGTTAAAACAGCCTAACTAGAGCGGGTGCTGCTTGTCATGGTATTACCCACATATATAGGTATGGATCAAAGTGAACGTTATTAAAACATGACATTTTTAGTGTGCCATGTAAGTATCCTTTGAAGTGTTGTACAGCAATAAGGCTTGTACTTGTCAAAACACATTTACATACCCAATAGTACTATCCAGAGGAAGGTCATTTATGTAAAATGCCCTGGTGTTTTAAATTTGATTTTGAGATGCATAGATCTTTGTGGACGGAAAATGATAGGTTGTCATCCTGTTGATACATTTATGACGCTTGTCTTCACAACAGTTCTCTCCATTAAACTTCAATCCGAAATCTTGCCATGAACAAGTGTTCATTTTTTGCTGATGGATATATTTTCTTGTTGTCCTTGTTGAGGCCAAAGCAGTAAGGAAACAGCCCGACATGTCCTACATTGGTACCTCGGTTTTTGTTAGTAATCTGTTCCAGGAGGTCCAACGAAGACTTGACGCGTACGGAAACCAAAGCAATTTTTCTATAAGAAATTATGGGAATCCAATTAATCTCGCAGACAACCAATATTAACTCGAACACGTTGTAGAGCAGCGATTCTCAAACTGTGACCTGCCAATAAAATCACCTAATTAAATATTCAAACAAAGTGTTACTGTTCAAACTGTGTGTAATGTTACAGTGGCCAACATTATTAAATATACTTGTTTTTTAATAGATATTTAGGCCTACTATGCTACTGTATTATTATATTGTTGGTCATTATGGTTGTACTTAGTGGAAAAAGACATTGTTATAGAAAATAGTTATAATTTTGCATATGTAAAACAATGTTAATTAAATATAAACATATTGGCAAAGACGTTGGTAACAGACAACCAAGCAGAAGCCACTTTTGCGCTTTGCCACACGTTTTTTCTTGTATTTCCTTTCGTGTTTCTCACTTTTTTAAATTAATTTGGCCTCCTGGTGGCTGTTTTTTCAGCCAGTCAGAATCAATGAGACTCAATTCTGCATAAAACACTTTTTTTTGGGAAAAACTGTGTCACACGGAGAAAAAAAGGGTGTACAAAACTGAGGTATTGCTTTGTGAAAAAAGCTTTAAAGTAACTATTTGCATCGCACACGTTGATTCTTCTTGAGAAAGTTGTCTTGCAGGAAAAAAAAGCAAATGATCACAAGACTTGATAAAAAAAAGAATTGGCATTAACTGCAGTATTAAACGTTGACAGTCCTAATTGTGAACGATACTTAAAAGTGCTTGGTTTTCTTTGTACTGCTTGAAGAAGGCACAATATTCTTAAGTCTACATCTGTATTACTCCAAAACACAAATAAAACCGCAAAGTCCATCTGGATGACCGCAGGAGTTCTTTTTCGAGGTGTGTCTGGGGAGAAAAGAATGTTGCAGCAGTTGGTCCGCAGACGGCCGCAGTCTCTGGTCACTTAAAAGGAAAGATATTTCATTAGCAGACTTTTTAATCAAAAGTTTTCTGTTCAAAGGTTTACTTTGTGAACACCGACTAATGAGCTGATCCACAAGGAAGAGTCACACTCACCTTGTCAAGCAGATGTTGACAAAGTCTTTGGCGCTGTCTGAGAATCTGTCAGGTAAAGAAGGCATCAGTCCTTGTTTGGCCCCAATGTAGAACAAGGCCACTATCTTGTCCATGTGTGCTAGAGGGGGTTTTCCTGTGGCCATCTCATAGACCGTGCAACCCACACTCCATATATCCGACTTCCTGCCATATCCTGTATCGGTGATAACCTGCATAGAGCGGAAAATAATTTGTCACTGTTATGTTACAGTAAATATTCTATGGACCTGACTATTTTTTTTAGCTCCTATATTTGGGGTCTGGAGATCTAAACCAACAGTTGGGGCCAAATGATTCCCACCCCCAAAGCGAGTTTGAGCTTTTCTTCCTGTCACTCACACATGACGTGGACATATGCTTTAAAAGCTTGTCAAATGAAGATGTAAGTTATTTCAACTTTAAAGAGAATATTTGAAATATAAAAGTTGGATACTCGTGTTGAACAATACCAAAGTGTCAAATCATAAGATTCATGCATTTTGGCATCATCTTGCACAGTTTTGGATGCCTCTGTTTGCAGGGTTTTACAGTGTGGCCACGTCATGACATCACCACGAGGGGGGAGTACCTATTTGGACATAAAGTCAAATTCTCAGCCAAGGGAAGGAGCTCCGCCCTCTACCTTGGGCTATGAGGAACAAAAAAAGGTAGGGTAAAATATTATTTTCATCTAATCTTGGAATGCGCATAATAATCCCGACATGCTAACCTTTTAATGCACTCCGAATCGATCTGAGAGTTTGCAGATGTACCTCTGTTGTGACCGGGTGAATCTGTTCGGTGTAAAAAGTTTATTTTCGACCGTGATACGGGAAAAAAAATTAGCAACGATGGCAATAAAATATGTATAAACAGTGCAGAATTTCAAAAGATAAATCATGACACTTTTGGACAGCGTGGGGCGTGGTTTCATTTGCAATCTGGGAACGCCTCCACAATCGAACATTTTGTGGACAGGCTGAAAAAAACGGTTATTAATGTAACAAATAGAAACTACAAAAATTATACACCAAAACATCCAATACAAAGTATCTAGACCAGGGGTTCTTAACCTTCATAACCTCGGCGCCCAACTTTTTCACTACAGAGGGGCCCGAGGTCCACCCAAATATTAACACTGAATTCTTAATCTTACTCTTAGATTTAATCGTATTTAATAATTATATCTAACCTACTTACAGTATACAACCTTGTCAAATGATATTAAAGCATCTATTAATCACAAAGATTATTTACTTAAAACATAAACCTTAGGCTTATGTCAGACTGATAAGAAAAATATCACAGACTCATAAACAACTGACAAAAAATAAATGTACATACTAAATTAATGTTTATTAACTAAACTGTCAATAAAATTAAAATACAATAAAAATACAGCTTCAACACTTTAGTCATTTTTTTGCACCTAAAAAACTTCTCTATGACCTAAGCTCCAGACTTCTTCTTTGTTGGAGATTGCCATTACTGCCACAAGTGGTGAAAAAGTGTATTACAACTGAGTCGCTGCAGCCATTTATATATGTCTATGGCTGCAGCCCATACATACCAGAGCTGATATATTTTTTGGGCTGCCCTCATGGGGGCGCTCGCAGCCCAACGATATGGTTAAGAAACACTGATAACCACAAACAAGTGTTTTGAATTTAGTTTAAAATCATCATTATTTAAAATAATAGTGGTTTTGGGCAAAATTATAAATACACATTCTCCAAATATGGCTACTGGAAAAAGTTAAAAGTTAAAGTGCCAATGATTGTCTCACACACAGGTGTGGCGAAATGATTCTCTGCATTTGACCCATCACCCTTGATCACCCCCTGGGAGGTGAGGGGAGCAGTGAGCAGCAGCGGTGGCCGCGCCCGGGAATCATTTTGTTGATTTAACCCCCAATTCCAACCCTTGATGCTGAGTGCCAAGCAGGGAGGTAATGGGTCCCATTTTTATAGTATTTGGTATGACTGCCAGGGTTTAAACTCACAACCTACCGATCTCAGGGTGGACACTGGCCTAGTGGTTAAAAATCAAAAAGAGGGCTCCAATTATATTTTGGACCACTATTTGAGAGATGCATGGGTCTTTTGGAGCTTCATCATATCTACCTCTGGTGCCATCCAGTAAGGCGTGCCATGGACAGACTTGAGCAGATCCCCACTGCTGTTGGTGCTGTGGGTTACGCAGCTGACTCGGCGTGCACAGCCGAAGTCTATGAGCTTGATCACACCTGTGGGCATCAGCATCACATTGTTCCCCTTCAAGTCACGGTGAACGACCCTGTTCAAGTGAAGGTAGGCCACCCCTTCCAGGATCTGATGGGTGTATAGTGCGAGAACACGCTCTGGCAGTGGACCAAATCTGAGCGCAGAGCAGAAAACATTTAATTAGGGGGAAATCTTTAAGTATGGGACCATTTATTTTATTCCAACCTATGAAGAATGCTGGCGATAGATCCTCCTGGGATGTACTCCATGAAGATGGAAACCATGTGCTGATAGAGAGAGGTCCCAAGGAAGCCAACGATATTGGTGTGGCTCAGCGTTTTGAGAAGTTCTACTTCTCCCTGCAACCGACCATACTCGCTCTCTGCAGCCTTTGGGTCAGCGGTGTCCAAAGCCACCTGTTTCACAGCAATCAACTGGCCCTGACTGGTCAGACCACAGTATACCTGGTGAGATAGATATTTGAAATGCATTATAATTATTTGGACATCTAGCTAGAATATCTTCAACTCTTCAGAAAAAGGTTTCTACAACATTTTGGAGTGCGACTGGGAATTTTTCTGTTAATCCAAAAAAGCAATTGTGATGTCAGAGGTCAGTAATGTTAGACGAGATTGTGTAGCTCACATGTTCTTTACCAGTTAATCCCAAAAGTATTTTCAGGTTGGAGCTAAATGCAGAACACTGACATGTGGCTTTGCACCAATGTATCCAACTGTAACACCCAACTATTTTATTCTGCTTATCTGGGTTGCGGAGGCAGCAGTCTCAGTAGAGAAGCCCAGACTTCCTGGTCTCTGGCCACCTTTTCCAGTTGCACTAGAGCTGGGGTGTCAAACTCATTTTAGCTCAGGAGGCCGCATGAAGGAAAATGTGTTCTCACGTCGGCCGGTCTGGTAAAATCGTGGCATTATAACTTAGAAATACAACTACGACAACTTCAGATTGTTTTCTTTGTTTTACCCCGGCCCAAAATAGAACAAGTACATTCTGAAAATGTACATATCACAAATAATCCTCTTGACAAAACACTTCAAGTTAGTGAACATTTAGACTTAATCTCAGTGTATCTACAAAGCAATTGCACTATTATTATTTCAATTTGCAGTAGATCACACACTGGATAAACTATTTGCATGCCTAACAAAGTTGCTATTGCGACATCTAGTGGACACATTTAGAACAGCAGGTTCTTTATTTTAAAAATGCAGCTCAATTTTACACTTAGCAAACTCATCTCGCGGGCCAGATTGGACTTGTTTCCCAGGCCAGCTGCAAGACAAATCCTCCCTCTTTCCAGCTAGGCATGCCCGAAACACCAAGGAGACATTTAGGGGCTTCCACTAGATGCTTTAGCCACCTCTACTGGCTCTTTTGGATGCAAAGGAGCAGCAGCGGTACTCTGAGATACTCCCAGATGACTGAGCTCATTACCACACACCACCAGATTTGGCTGACAAAGACCAGGTTGCAAAGGCGCACACTTTGCACAATGCACCCGACCCTTAAGTTACCTCCACAGTTGGTGGATATACAGGGGGTGTCAGTAATCCTGGGTATCTTCTTTAGGCTCGCCTGTGGGCGCCCCTACCCCAGGCCTGGCTCCAGAGTGAGGGCCCGGTGTTTCTACGTCCGAGTGAAGTCCCCTCTTGATTTTTGGTCTTCGGGAGAAGCGGTAGAAAATGGATGGATGGATGGATGAATCATTCTTCGTCTCGCCTGTCACATAGGACCTGTTTGTCATGAGTGACTTTATCAGGGCTATTTAGCCCCCTACAATATAGCTGTTAGGACAGTGATATTCAACTGGGGGCCAGCAAAATGACGCAAGACCGTTCACTAAGGCCCAGTTCTAAACTAATGTTTTCGCAGAAAATTCACAAAAACACTAGAGGCCTGTTTATATAGAGGAACTTTGAACAATGTCCACTATAGAAGATGCTGGTTTCTCAAAATAATATTGATAGGGAAGGAAAAAGTCTGGCTCCTAAGTCTTCAGCTATTTGGAAAAG
Organism: Entelurus aequoreus; assembly: GCF_033978785.1. Taxonomy (NCBI): domain Eukaryota; kingdom Metazoa; phylum Chordata; class Actinopteri; order Syngnathiformes; family Syngnathidae; genus Entelurus; species Entelurus aequoreus. The sequence continues at coordinate 26,932,217 of NC_084743.1, read as the reverse complement.
TGGCCCCTACAACAATTCAGTACAATAACCCGATCTAAGAATCACTTGGGCACTCAAATCCCTCCACCACAGTAAATTGATTCCCTGAGGAGGAAATATATTTTCCCCCCTCAAAAGTAGGAGCAATGATATTCAATGTACTTTAGTAATCTAATTGTATACACTACCGTTCAAAAGTTTGGGGTCACATTGAAATGTCCTTATTTTTGAAGGAAAAGCACTGTACTTTTCAATGAAGATAACTTTAAACTAGTCTTAACTATAAAGAAATACACTCTATACATTGCTAATGTGGTAAATGACTATTCTAACTGCAAATGTCTGGTTTTTGGTGCAATATCTACATAGGTGTATAGAGGCCCATTTCCAGCAACTATCACTCCAATGTTCTAATGGTACAATGTGTTTGCTCATTGGCTCAGAAGGCTAATTGATGATTAGAAAACCCTTGTGCAATCATGTTCACACATCTGAAAACAGTTTAGCTCGTTACAGAAGCTACAAAACTGACCTTCCTTTGAGCAGATTGAGTTTCTGGAGCATCACATTTGTGGGGTCAATTAAACGCTCAAAATGGCCAGAAAAAGAGAACTTTCATCTAAAACTCGACAGTCTATTGTTGTTCTTAGAAATGAAGGCTATTCCACAAAATTGTTTGGGTGACACCAAACTTTTGAACGGTAGTGTACATTCAATGAGGGTTAATGGGTCTATTCAAGGCCTTGGTTTATTAATCAATCATGAAGTGTATCCCCGTTATATCATGGTGTACTTACTGTCCCATATGCTCCACGACCAAGTACTTCACCCTTCGTCCAAGAAATGTTATCATCTGACCCAAATCCATGTAAAGCAGCAAAATTAATTGAAGTAACCTGCAAAAAAATCAAAGGTTAACAAATCTGAATTAATTGAGAATCCTGATTACAGATAATATTTATCTTAAAGTTTACCCCTGCATTCTTCTTGTCTCTTGATATTGCATTGTCCTCTTTGTGGTACTCTATTTCAAGGTTTTGTGGACATGAACCAGTGGAGACATCTTTCTCATCCAGTGAGATCAGCTCCTCAGCCAGACATTGCAACAAGTCATCTGTAAGTGGTCCGTCCCCAACCCCATCCAGAAACTTCTGATACACTGGTGACATACCAGTGTGGTCACTTCTGTGTACGTCTGTTGAACTTACAGTTGTTTCTTCCATATTCATAAGGAAGTTATCATAACCGTTATCTGTCATACCTTTGCCACCGGGGAGAACCTCATCAATGGTCGATAACGTCGTGACTTCAGCCTTTTCTACAGCGTTACGACCCATCTCACCATCATTAGAGAGAACTAGCTTAGCCTCAGGTTGACTAATACACTCCACTTTGTGTCTGTTCTTTGGTGCTTGTGTGAGGTGAGGTTTCACCCTGGAAGATAAAGGTTTTGCTATGCCTTTAGTTGAAACTACTATCGTCTCTGTCGGGGATTTCCTTAGCTTAGTTTGCCCTTGTTTCAAAGGTCTGTGTTTGACGTTACGGATCTCATGTAAATTCCTGAACTGAGCAGCCTGAGGTTGTTTGTCCTCAAAGCTGACTGGATTCCGAAGATGATCATAGATCGGACCAGCAAACATCTCATAGATTGCAGGTCCTTTGCCTTCACTCTGAATTGTCTTAAACATGTCTTTGTATGTGATGAAGTCCATGGCAGATTTAGATCTTTGTGCCCCAGCCTCATCTGGATTCTTTAATTGGTGGGTGCTCTTCATCTCCCTGCCTTTTGGGTGCTGTTGTGCACGGTGGTTGCTCACCTTGTCAGGATTTGCTCCTCTGTAGTGTGCACTACCAGCTCCCTTCTTTCGTGGTGATGGGGGGTCAGGGGTCCAACGAGCAACCTTAAGATATTTAAGGTTTGATTTATCCAAAGAGGTGGGGACTTTCTTAACAACAATTTGATCAGGGCTCGTTTTAGTGTTATCTATAGGTTGGTTGAAAAGAGAGCGGTGCTTTAGATTTTTCTGGGCCTTACTTAGGTTTAGTATAGTTTCGGCTTTGAGCTCGAGTCGAGTGGCGGACAAATTTGTCCTCACTTCACAATTTAAACCGTATTCTTCTGCCTTGTTTTCAGCGGGCTTCAAAGTTTTCTTAAATGTTCCACTCTTAGCAACTATAACTTGATTGCTATTTGAAAAAATTAGTGAGGTCTCTTCAGGGACAAAGCTGCTATTAACCTTTGCACCCTCACTACTGCCGCAGATCGCATCTTCTATTTGGAAATCCTTTGCGATTGCAGGTTTATCCACATAGTTACCCTTAATAGTTGTATCTGCCTGTTCTGCAGTGTTATTGCAGTCATTGGTAATACTCTCATCAGACATTAATGGGACCGGTGTTTCATGATTCCTTCTCGCTCTACGACTCATACCATAATCCTGATTTTCATTGGTGCAATTCATAATGGTCTGGCAGTTAACAGGCTCTTGTTTTTGTATGTGTATTGACTTGACGAGTGGTGATAAACTCTGCACTGTCTTCCCATCATCAAACTCACTGTCTTTCTCAGTGCAGCCTTTGGAATGTTTTGAAACCCAGTAAATGTCTTCAGGTGTATCCCTTTCATAGTCCTCATCTTCCAGATCAGTAGAACTCTGACTGCTGATGTTAGACCCACTATCTTCACTGCCACACCTGATGGCGAGGGGGTCGGTACGTGGGGTGCCCCCTGAAAATCTCCTCTTAAAGTGGGTTGTGGAATGAATGCTCTTGGTAATTGGCTTCAGGGGAACACTGTACTTTAATACCGGTGCAGCAGCATTTTCTTTTAACCTGGGGTCCAGTGGTTCCAGCTGCTTGGGTGACCGGAGAAGAGCAGCAGGTTGCAGAGCCAATATGGGACCCTGTTGAAACACCAGATAAAATGTTAAATTATTAACCAGGTATGTGGCTATGAATAGGGGATACTTGTGTTATGCAAATCACACCTTTTGCTCATTGATAGGTTTATGAGAGCCCAATCCTGCAGACACAGATTTATATTTTCACATTACAATTCCATCTGCAGTGGTGAAGTCAAAGCTTTGTATCATGGTACTGTGTTAAAATATAGATATAATAATTGAATACAAATGCATCGTTCATACTTGTCTGGATGTGTGCCCTGGCCTGAAGTACATAGTTTGAACACACAAGTGGTTCCATGATGCTGGGAGCTGATTGGCTGAGCTTGTTCGGTACTGCAATAGACAACAGGCCAAAGGATGATGGAGCTGCTTCGTTAAAACTTCTTGTTCTCTGCCTGTGAAGAATAAATTAATTCAAGTAATAGTACATTTCTGTTTTGTTTTGTGTGTGTTTTCAAAATGCACACCCTGCAACATACTTAAGATTGGTGCAACATCTGAAGTATAGTTGTCGCTGTACTAGACCGTCATGGTGAAGAGAGCCAGCTGAGCCAGAAGGCAAGCTCTCAATGTACTGGTCTATCTACCTTTCTAGCCTTGCCTGTGATCATGACCTCTGACTAGTGACCCATAGGGGCCACGAATTGGCCAAAATTAGTCTCTTTCGCAGGATAACTGGGATCACCCTCAGTAATAGGGGGATACGTTTAGAGTAGAGCAGCTGCTCCTCCACATCAGTTGAGGTGGCTTTTAGTTGAGATACCTCCCGGGTGTAGTGTTCTGGACAACAGGGAGGAAGCCCAGGGGTAGAACTAGTAAGCGCTGGAGGTCCAATGTTATACAGCTGGCCAGGAAAACGTCTCGGTCTCCCCCCAGTCAAACTGGAGACAGGGAAGTCTGGGCTTTGCTACTGAGACTGCTACAGTACCCCCACGACTTGGACCCGGGTAAGGGAAATAAAATTGAAAAATGGATGTATGGATACATTTCATTCCCCTTCCTTTCATTCATTCCCCTCCATAGTTGGCCAAAAACATTAGTTGATTATCCCGCCATTATTTCCCTTGATTGCTCCTTGAACATTAACTTTACAGGATTTCATGATTACAGTTATTCCCTCTGCAAAGTTCTACTGCAGGGGTCGCCAACCCGTGGATTGCAATCTACCAGTCGATCTTTCGGACCCAACCGGTCGATCGCGAAAATATTAGGAACATTTTTTTATCAAAATTACATCAGTATGTGACAACCGCACTTGGGGTGTGACCAACACATCCGCAATTAGGCAGGAATTTTAACACCTAAACACACACACACACACACGCATGTCTCTGACTCTCTCTTCAGCCTCACATCCCGCTGCTCTCCACACCGCAGCCATACCCCACCGATGGCGGCCACGTGCTACACCTGCTCGTCTCGCAAACGCGCCTTGCATGACGTGCTCATAAATCATGGAGCTGCAACAATGCATTAAGGCTGACTGTTGCAACGCATGGGACATTTTCTAGCATCCAAGATCAAACAACTCTTCCCTCAACCACGACCATTATCGCTCGCCTGCCACAGTAGGCTTTTAGGCCAAATACTTTAGTCTGTGAACATTGCTCCAAAGTACAGATTTTGTGTTGATTTATTGTGAATACAAAACTTAAACACTGACTTGTGCGGAGGCAGTAATATATGATAAAACAAGGCGGCAGCTAAAGGACTTTCCCGTGTATTCCCTCTTTACCACACTGTCATGAAAACAGTTAAATGGAAAGGGGTTATGGCTTTTCTTCATCAAAGTACATTGAAATAAATGAGCTGAAATGACAACAAGTTTTCTAATGTAATAACTTTCTCAACAGAGCAACAGTTTGCCTCAACAATTTGTTGTAGTTTGTCTTTGCGAATACAGAAAAAAACCTGCAACAAAAAATTTTACGTCCCTTTTACTCGCTGTGTACCTGTGTTTTGGGGGTACAGGAAGGCGGTTGCTTCTCGGAGGCAGCTGTCCTGGTGGAAGAACGGGATCCAAATGCCTCTGCCGTCTGCAAACGTTGCTTAGGTTCGGCAAAGGCAAAGTTCCTCTGAAAAGGAAGGAAAACAATCATGGATCAACCCAGCCAAGTTAGAAGAGAAACATTCGATAGCGTATTTTTTCAAATTCAACAGTGCGCCTTATGTACAGTACATATTAATTCTGGTTGTGGTACATGGTGTAATGATAAGTGTGGCAGTCATACATAAGAGATATGTGTGGACTGCAGGTTAATGCCTGTTTAATAAATGGCGCAAGCAAGTACCGGTAAGCAAGCAAACCCAAAACTTTGATCTTTCATTGATAATATAGAACATTACACACGGCGCTCACGACTTTGGTAAGCTACGAAGCCGCACCGCTTGATTGATTTTGGGAGCATTACGGCTGCTGTAGTCAGTTCGTCAACATACCGGCATTATTATCACTGTTGTCAATAAGCTTCTTTTTTGTTGTGGGGCATTCATCCTCCGCTGTTGCCATTTCTAATACAAATTAGCATATACCGTATTTTCTGGACTATATGGCGCACCGGATTATAAGGCGCACTGCCAATGAGCGGGTCGAGTCAGGTCTATTTTCATACAAAAGGCGCACCAGATTATAGGTCATATTAAAGAGATCATATTATATTAATTTTTTTCTAAATTAAAACTTCCTTGTGGTCTACATAACATCTAATGGTGGTTCTTTGGTCAAAATGTTGCATAGATTATGTTTTACAGATCATCTTCAAGCCGCTTTCTGACAGTCGCTTCCGGATGCGCCGTTTTGTGGGTGGTCTTATTTACGTGGCTCACCTTCGGCAGCGTCTTCTCCCCGTCATCTTTGTTGTAGCGGTGTAGCGTGCAAGGACGGGAGTGGAAGAAGTGTCAAAAGATGGAGCTAACTGTTTTAATGACATTCAGACTTTACTTAAATCAATAACGGAGTAGCATCTCCTCATCCGTGGCTCACTAGTGCAACAACAACGCCAGAAATGTGTCCTGTGAAAAACGACTGGAACTCTTAATAACTAAAGTTCCTTGGGTGAATAATGTAAATTCACTACACCGGTATGTTTTAGCGCTTTCATGGCGAGTTTACTGACAGATATAAGTAAGAACTTTACACTACTTTGTATTAGAAATGGCAACAGCGGAGGATAACAAGAAGATAGAGAAAAAGAAGAAGCTTATTGACTACAAAGGCAGACGCTCACAATTTTTCAGGATTTATGCAGATCCCAAATACAGATCAGCAGGTACCAGAAGGTAAGAAAAGTTGCTTTTGCATAGTATTGCGAAACAAAACGGCAGATAATATGTCTTACCTTATACACACACACCATAATAATACTCGTATGTTGAAGCACAGTACAATCCATCAAGCGGTGCGGCTTCATAGCTTACCAAAGTCGTACTAAAACATTTTGATAGATTTTTGAGCCCCGTGTGTAATGTTCTATATTTTCAATGGAACATATAAAATGTTGGTGTTGTTTATTTAAGTCATATTGCAGTCTACACATATCGCTTATGTGTGACTGCCATCTACTGGTCACACTTATCATTTCACCATGTACCAAATAAAATTGCTTTGAGGTTGGTAAGCACAACCAAAATTATTCCGTACATTAGGCGCACTGGGTTATAAGGCGCACTGTCAAGTTTTGAGAAAATGAAAAGGTTTTAAGCACGCCTTATAGTCCTAAAAATACGGTAGTTCTGATTCATCTCTCTCAGTAGACTCGTTATGGAAGCACTAAAAACTACAACAAAGATGACGAAGAGAAGACGCAGTTTAAATAAGACTGCCTACAAAACGGTGCATCCTAAAGAGACGGTCAGAAAGCAGCTTGAAGATGGTCTGTAAAACATAGTCAGCAATATTTTGACCAAAGAACCACCATTACATGTTATGTAGACCACAAGGAAGTGTTTTCAATATTTAAAAAAATCATAATATGACCTCTTTAATGCGCCTAATAATCCAGTGCGACTTTTGTATGAAAAAAGACCCCGTCATTGACGGTGCGCCTCGTGGTCCAAGATATACAGTACATTGTCTTGCGTTGAAGTGGCAATAAAACCATAAAACCCATCACTTCCAACTATCTTTCTCAACTTCTAGACATCAAAAACCTGCTCAAAGGCCTCATTTTGTCCTTGGGTAACTTGGACTTGATTCAAAAGTGAGGCTCCCATGTAAAAAAAAAAAGACAATGGCCTGATTCACCAAACCCCTCCTGGCTCCCCGTCTTTCTGTTCCCCAACCTGTCTGTGGAGAACAGGTTGTCCTCCGGGCCACAGTAGCAGGTGGCGGCATACAAGTCCGGTAGTGTAACCGGAGAGGGAAGCATTCACATGCTGATGTCAGAGTAAGATGTGCTTGTTGACAACTCCAGTCGGGGGGCAGCATGCCCACAAGTCACCGTGTTAATCGTACGCACACTTGCTTGTGTGTACCAGAGTTGTTTTTTTTAGTTACGTATAAACAGATGTTAAAGGGCACGATGTGGGTGTAAACACCTTTCACTCTGCCCACCTGCTGCCTGACATGGCGTTCTGGTAGGCTTGGATCAGGTCTGTCAGTGTTTCCATGGCAGTTCGGTCACTGCGAGGACTCCCCTCATCTTCGTTATCGTCTACAAACAGACACAATTATACATTTATATCAACTCAAAGAAGATTCGTGTAAGAAATGCATGTTTAGTTGATCACTGTCCTATTGATCCAACGCAACAATTGTCAATTTTCCACTTAATACCTTGCAATAAACTATACAGTATTTATGTAATTACCTTTTTATGCTCCCAGATGCTGTTTTTCCTGGCTCTTTTTTACATTGCCATAGGTTAGCAAACCTGTTTCTTTTCTGTTCTCTTTTGAGCTTCGTGTCTGAGGTAAAAGGCAGGAGGGCGAGCTCCTCAGCAAGGTTGTCCTGGCCAGAGAGACCACACCCATGCACCGTGGTCCCTCCCACCGTGCCTGCCTAAATCGTTCCCTGCATCCCTTCCCCCCCATATGACGGAGATGTTACCTGAATAACCAAAGCATGAGATGCTGTTTGTACACGGAGGGTTTAATGCAGGGATGTTAAACTCGTTTTCATCGAGGGCCACATCGCAGAGTATGGCTGCCATCAGAGGGCCGCTTGTAATTGTCATTATTAATTACAGTATATATATTATATTAAGTAGACTGTCGATTTTACAGTAAAAACTTTACATTTACAAAAATGTTTCTGTAAAATATAGCGTTTTTTAATTTATTTTTTACAACATTTTACGGTAAATGGAAAAACAGTACCAAATTGACATTGGTTTTTACTACATTATATTGTTAATGGAAAAACAGTACAAGTTATTTTTTTATTTTGGTCACTTCGCTGCCAGTTTTTCTACCGTAAAAACTAGAGATGTCCAATAATGGCTTTTTTGCCGATATCCAATATTACGATTTTGTCCAACTCTTAATTACCGATTCCGATATCAACCGATACCGATATATACAGTCGTGGAATTAACACATTATTATGCCTAATTTTGTTGTGATGCCCCGCTGGATGCATTAAACAATGTAACAAGGTTTTCCAAAATAAATCAACTCAAGTTATGGAAAAAAAATGCCATCATGGCACTGCCATATTTATTATTGAAGTCACAAAGTGCATTATTTTTTTTAACATGCCTCAAAACCGCAGCTTGGAATTTGGAACATGCTCTCCTTGAGAGAGCATGAGGAGGTTGAGTTGGGGCGGGGGTAGGGGGTAACGGGGGGTGTATATTGTAGCGTCCCGGAAGAGTTAGTGCTGCAAGGGGTTCTAGGTATTTGTTCTGTTATGTTTATGTTGTGTTATGGGTTTGTCATTCTTGTTTGGTGTGGGTTCACAGTGTGGTGCATATTTGTAACAGTGTTAAAGTTGTTTATACCACCACCCTCAGTGTGACCTGTATGGCTGTTGACCAAGTATGCCTTGCATTCACTTGTGTGTGTGTGTGTGTGTGTGTGTGTGTGTGTGTGTGTGTGTGTGTGTGTGTGTGTGTGTGTGTGTGTGTGTGTGTGTGTGTGTGTGTGTGTGTGTGTGTGTGTGTGTGTGTGTGTGTGTGTGTGTGTGTGTGTGTGTGTGTGAAAAGCCGTAGATATTATGTGATTGGGACGGCACGCAAAGGCAGTGCCTTTAAGGCACGCCCCCAATATTGTCGTCTGGGTGGAAATCGGGAGAATGGTTGCCCCGGGAGATTTTCGGGAGGGGTACTGAAATTCGGGAGCCTCCTGGGAGTGTTGGCAAGTATGACTGGTAGACGCAACTGCTCTGTACTTCTCCCTGCGTCCGTGTACCACTTCGTACAGCGGCGTTTTAAAAAGTCATAAATTTTACTTTTTAAAACCGATACCGATAATTTCCGATATTACATTTTAAAGCATTTATCGGCCGATAATTTCGGCAGTCCGATATTATCGGACATCTCTAGTAAAAACAAATGTACCATTTACAGTAATACACCGTTTAAAAACAACAACTGTAGATATTACAGTCAAAAACTGGCAGCTCAGTCAACAGAATTTTAACGCAAAAAACAGTAGTTTTTTTCAATTTACAGTAATATGCTGTAAAGAACAACGTACATATACTTTTTCTATCAAAATGAAAAAAATCAGTTACATTTTGTTAAGAAAACATTGAGTACTTTATTGACACATATCATTTCCAGGTGTTTGCGGGCCAGATAAAACATACTTGCCAACCTTGAGACCTCCGATATCGGAGGGGGGGGCGTGGCTGGGGCGTGGTTAAGAGGAGAGTATATTTACAGCTAGAATTCACCAACTCAAGTATTTCATATATATATATATATATATATATATATATATATATATATATATATATATATATATATATATATATATATATATATATATATATATATATATATATATATATAATGTATGAAATACTTGACTTTCAGTGAATTCTAGCTATATATATATATATATATATATATATATATATATATATATTTATTTTATTATACATATAAATAAAATAAATACTTGAATTTTAGTGTTCCGGGGGCTATCCAGTAGATGGCAGCATTGTCCTGTTTAACTTCTCCGTTCATGTCTGAGTACATCATTTCGGCCCCCGTGTTCAATGGAGAAGTCTGTTCTACAAAATGTACAGGCAACATACATACCCCTTCGAACTGTCCTGGATGAACTGAAATTCTTGTTTTCATTCGTTTTGGAACTTGCAAGCGTATTTCTTCATCTTGCTCGTCGACGGCGTCGCCATGTCTGTAACTTCCTCGTTCTTCTGCTTCGTCTCCTTGTTGTGTGCGCAGTTGTGCACCCTACTCTCTAAAAGCCGTAGATGTTATGACGTCATTGGGCAGGCAAGCTGTTTATATTGTGGGAAAGCGGACGTGAGAACAGGCTGTCCCCACTCAGGTCCGCATTGAGCTGGAGGGGGCGTGGCCTCCAGATCCGGCTGAATACCGGGAGTTTGTCGGGAGAAAATTTCTGCCGGGAGGTTATCGGGAGAGGCGCTGAATACCGGGAGTCTCCCGCTAAAAACGGGAGGGTTGGCAAGTATGAGATAAAATGATGTCGCGGGCCAGATCTGGCCCCCGGGCCTTGAGTTTCACACCTGTGGTTTCATGGGACAAAATTAATAATAATTACTTAAATGTGTCATTAATAAATACATTTTTTTATCATTTAATTAATTGATTTCATAATCAATTAGTTATTTTATAATTTAATCAATTATATCACCATTTAATGATTGATTATTTCGTTAAACCTGTGTGCCAGCAACAGGGGGTAGTAACACCAAATTCCAGGTTCTGATACACAAGACTCCTGAAGTTACCACTTTATACTCACACTCGGTATGTTTACATGCATTCAAAAAATCATTATTTCACCTGCTGGGTTGAAAATCAGCGTTTTAAAGCACATATAAAAACTTTCATTAGGCTTTTGACTTTTTAAACGTATCTTTATGAACCCCGTGAATAATTTAGTTTTATTTTGAAAAATAAGTTTTTTTTTTGTTTGTTTTTTTTAACCAAAAAGCCAGCAAATTCAATATAAAGTGGCCACGACATTAATTTAATAACCTGTTGCTATTTACTTGGATATGATTATGAGTTTGTCAAATTTTTCCTTTTTACTTCAGAGTGCAAAGTATAGAAGTATCATCAGTGGGTATTAATACAAGTCTTAAAGATACGTCATTACTATATTACCAGTGCATCTCCTGGGGTTTAAGTCTCCCTGTGTCTTTAAAAACTATAGTGAGGGTCTTTGAACGCACCACAGTTATGAGATGCAAAAGTAAAACTTGTACATTACTTTTTATGCCGCCACAGATAGCTGTATTATATCTTTTTATATATATATATATATATTTATATATATATTTATATATATATATTATATACTGTATTTTACCATTCTTCTGTTTATTTGATTCAAGCAACCTTGTTGAACTTTTGCTACAATATCTTTTTTTTAAATTTACATATCTAAATGGCAGTTGAAAAAAAACTTTAAAGTTTATTCGCCACCAATTCAATGCCACTGGTCAGCACTTGGGGAATTTATTTTATCCCCCAAATTAGCCCGTCAAAGTTAGTGGGCGGGGCTAACACAAATGTTCTTGCTTTGGACTAAATCCTGGAACTTGGAAAGTTTTCAAAGCGGATATACTCATACTTTTTTCGGGGTTTGGTGGTACAGAACAAAAGGACATGCATTTATCCTCTCAAAAAAAAACAAAATACAATGAAATTAAACATGTACCGTATTTTCCGGACCATAGGGATTATAAGGCGCACTGTCGATGAATGGTCTATTTTCGATCTTTTTTCATATATAAGGCGCATTAAAGGAGTCATGTTTTTTTTTTTTCTATATGTAAAACACTTCCTTGTGGTCTACATAACATGTAATGGTGGTTATTTGGTCAAAATGTTGCATTGATTATGTTTTACAGATCATCTTCAAGCCGCTTTCTGACAGTCGCTTCAGTCTTATTTACGTGGCTCACCTTCAGCAGCGTCTTCCCCCTGTCATCTTTGTTGTAGCGGTGTAGCGTGCAAGGAGGGGAGTGGAAGAATAGTCAAAAGATGGAGCTAACTGTTTTAATGACATTCAGACTTTACCTAAATCAATAACGGAGCAGCATCTCCTCATCCGGAAACAACAACACCATGAAAAAACGTCCGACCGGAACTCTCTAACAACTGAAGTTCCTTGGGTGAATAATGTAAACTCACTACACCGGTATGTTTTAGCGCTTTCATGGCGAGTTTACTGACAGATATAAGTTAGAACTTTATATTAGGACTACTTTATATTAGAAATGGCAACAGCGGAGGATGAATGTCCCATAACAAGAAGATAGAGAAAAAGAAGAAGCTGATCGACTTCGGTGTCGGCACGGACTACAAAGGCGGACACACGCAAATTTCCAGGATTTATGCAGATCCCAAATACAGATCAGCAGATACCAGAAGGTAAGAAAAGTTGCTTTTGCATAATATTGCGAAACAAAACGGCAGATATCTCTTACCTTATACACACACCATAATAATACTCGTATGTTGAAGCACATCAAGCGGTGCTGTACTAAAACATTTTGATAGATTTTTGAGCGCCGGGTGTAATGTTCTATATTTTCAATGGAACATATAAAATGTTGGTGTTGTTTACTTGAGTCATATTGCCATCATAGTGCAGTCTACATGTATCTCTTATGTTTGACTGCCATCTACTGGTCACACTTATCATTACACCATGTACCAAATAAAATTGCTTCGAGTTCGGTAAGCAAAACCAAAATTATTCTATATTTAAGATTAAGATTAAAGTACCAATGATTGTCACACACACACTAGATGTGGTGAAATTTGTCCTCTGCATTTGTCCCATCCCCTTGGGGAGCAGTGGGCAGCAGCGGCGCCGCGCCCGGGAATCATTTTGGTGATTTAACCCCCAACTCCAACCCTTTGTTGCTGAGTGCCAAGCAGTGTGGTTATGGGTCCCATTTTTATAGTCTTTGGTATGACTCGGCTGGGATTTGAACTCCAACCTACCGATCTCAGGGCGGACACTCTAACCATGTTAGGCGCACCGGGTTAAAAGGCGCACTGTTGAGTTTTGAGGGAAAAAAATGATTTTAAGTGCGCCTTATAGTCCGGAAAATACGGTCCAAGTTATACTGTCATTGTTAGACCCACTTACCCCGACTAGAGGTGTTTTGATGGTCCAGTTGACATTCGGAATAGTCCAATGTCCCCTGCAAAATAAGCAAAGAATGTGATTTAATCCTATAAATGCAATAATCTCCTCCAGTTATTGGTGTTCAGTTACACTTCGGTTTTCCAAAACCTCTGACAAAAACTAAACTGAATGAAAACTATAATATTTCCCATTAGAAACAATGCAAATCTAATATTTATTGCTCAGTTCGACCATGGTGTTTTGTTTCAATACTCATTAAAAAAAAAAGTATGCATGCACATCAGTGGCGGCTGCTGGTCTTTCAAGTAGGGAAAGCTCATTATCATTTACTTTCTAAACACGAGTACAGTCTCCGCTAACAGATTAAATATATAAAGATGTTAGATTTCACAAATAAAACATCACTTAAAGGATTATAAACTTCTCCATATAAACGTACAATAACGAAATTAAACTAAACAAGTGCTCTGTCAGTGGTTTATATTTCAAGACCGCTGATTCGCTCACAAAAAAGGGATTCAACCTCAGACAGATCCTCCAATCATAATCAGCTTGGTGTCCATTTGCTTCCAGAGACACCTGGCGTCCGATGGGCGGGACAAAGCCTAGTATTTATCCAACGACTGTCTAGTTTTGGTGCTGTGGAACAACCCTCTTTATCAATGGACGCTCAGTTTAAACACCATTTAATGCAGTGTGACGCCACCACAATGAATGAGAAGAAAGTTGCGTTAACTGTCTACAAAGTCTCTGATTGCAAAAAAATTTTTTACGCATTCTAGCGCATACTTAGTCTATTAAAAGTAAACACAAAAGTACATATTTGACCACTTTTTTTTTTACATTTTAGGGGGATGCTGAGGTTCCCTGAATCACCACCAATACACATCTAGAAAATAGAAGAAGGCCTCAGAAGTCTTAAAGTCTTTGATAGGTATGGGCAGATATACAGTTGCTCAAAAAGGTTCATTCATATACTTTTTCAAAATTTCTTGTAATCAGACCAGAGAAACACATCAAAAATGCACTCAAAAACTGCCAATATCCAACCTGCGCCATCAAAAAAGGGGAACCACAAGTAAACAACAAGGAAAAGAGAACAAAGAAAAACCTGAAGTAAAAAACAAAGAGGTCATAACCTTACCATACATTAGGGGGATAACTGAACCAATACAACGGGTCATGAAAAAATACAAAATAAACACACACACTTACTTGTACATCCAAAAGACAAAATACAAAACCAGTGAAGTTGGCAGGTTGTGTAAATTGTAAATATAAACAAAATACACTGATTTGCAAATCCTTTTCAACCTATATTCAATTGAATAGACTGCAAAAACAAGATATTTAATGTTTGAACTGGAAAACTTAGTTATTTTTTGCAAATATTAGCTCATTTGGAATTTGATGCCTGCAACATGTTTCAAAAAAGTTGGCAAAAGTGGCAAAAACGACTCAGAAAGTTGAGGAATGCTCATCAAACTCTTATTTGGAACCTCCCACAGGTGAACAGGCTAATTGGGAACAGGTGGGTGCTATGATTGGGTATAAAAGCAGCTTCCATGAATTGCTCAGTCATTCACAAACAAGGATGGAGCGAGGGTCACCACTTTGTGAACAAATGCGTGAGCAAATTGTCAAACAGTTTAAGAAGAACATTTCTCAACGAGCTATTGCAAAGGAATTTAGGGATTTCACCATCTACGGTCCGTAATATTATCAAAAGTTTCAGAGAATCTGAGAAAATCACTGCACGTAAGCGATGATATTACGGACTTTTTATCCCTCAAAAACCGACATTAGTGTGTAAAGGATATCACCACATAGGCTCAGAAACAATTCAGAAAACCACTGTCCGTAACTACAGTTTGTCGCTACATCTGTAAGTGCGGGTTAAAACTCTACTATGCAAAGCGAAGGCCATTTATCAACAACACCCAGAAACCAGGTAGACTTGACAGATCTGCCTGGTTGGCCACGCCTATAAGAACAGCTGATAGACAACACGTCTCAGTGGTCAGGTGACCCTTCTGAAGAAGACTGCAGATGACAGTCGAAACATGTCAGGTAAAAATTCCATCTAATATACCGAAAATATGGTCTGATTACAAGAACATTTGCAAAAGTACAGATATACAGTGTTTAAAAAAACGTGCCATCTTTATATTCCATATTATTTCTGAAATGCTTTAACGCAAAGAATGTTTTAGGCTTGTCCGTGACACGTACCTCGGTGTGGCTGTATGGTTGAACCTGGTCCTGATGGGTTGGCGTCCGAATGGGTGAACCTGAGGGAGACTGATCTGTGAGGCTTTCAAGGTCCAACTCAAGGTCCAAACATCCAAGTTCCGTGTGAAAATGTTGGTCCAGAGGCGGGGACGACACGGTGCCAGCATCTGCCATAGAAAGAACCGGTAAGAAATCCTATTTATTTGGCACCTTGTCCAATTCTACTTCAACTACTTGCTACTATGACTGAGAGTAGTCTGAGCAGGTTCAGCCTTTTAAAACTTGACATTTGAGTAAAAAAAAATGTCCCTGCCCCCTTCAACACAGAGTTGTTTGGACAAGGTGGGAGGACAAGTCGTAAAACAACAACAAAAAAAGGTGTTTTCTCGGACCATTCTCATTTCTTCCTCCCATTTCACTCAATGGATGGTTCAATTTCATTCATCCTTGACCGTTTCTTTTTTGTTTTTTAAATAAACAAACACTCATATTGAAGGCGCTTAATGGCATTAGTGCCTCACGCGGGCACACACAAACAAGCTTTTCTTATCCACAACGCCCACATGAGAGGGGGCTCTGAGTGTAGCTGCAGAGGTTGTCGCTCTGAAAGAAAACAGGATTATGAGTGCACTTGGAATGCTGTGTCGGTGTCAGAGAGGAAGGGAAACACACTTTTGCATAATCATAGATAGAACAATATTCAAAGGCTTGTGAATGTGCACGTACATGCCCCCCCCCCAAAAAAAAAGTAATTACATGTGCACTATGAAATGAGATCCACGGCGAGAGATGTACAGTAGAAAGGGGATTCATATGCGCCCATTCGACACGGTTTAACCTGACACATGTAACGTGACAAATTGGGGGTTGCACTACCCGCTTAACGTGTTCTGTGGCAAATCTAACTTTGTCCACAGCGTCAGTTTGTTACGGCGGGGTTGCAGCTTGCTGCGAGGTTCGTTCCCACGGGATGCAAACGGACGACTCCGGGCAGGACGTGCAGGTAGGAACATGATTTAATCTTGAAAACACTCAAAGCGGCACAAAAAACAGAAAAAAAACCGACGGAACAAGGTGCCGATCGCACTTGAAGCTAGGGCTAACTCTTAGCATACATTGTAAAAAAAATTCCTATTTTTATGGTTAATTTACTCTAAATTTCTACTGTAATTTTTCTATTTTTATTCAATAGTTTATAAAACTGTAGAATTGAATACATTATCTGTAAATAAACAATCCGCCTGTTATTTTAAGTAATATGCCAGTAATGACAAACTATGTATACTTCTATTTTTTTTACAGAAAAATACCAAATTAATTATACATAGCATTTTCTTAAATTACTTTCAAATTCATGTAAAATTACAGTAATTATCTTTCATTAAATATGTAGGTTGTTATATAAATGTCTACGTCCATACTAACAATCTAACACAGGGGTGTCAAACTCAAATACAGAGGGGGCCAAAATGTAAAACTGAACAAAGCCGCGGGCCAAGGTTGAACAAATTAACCTTTAACGTACTATACGAGCTATCGTCACGTCCGCTTTTCATCCATTCTAACATCGTTCAAACCCAGTCACAAGATATGTGCGGCTTCTGTACGCACGCATGAGCGAATGCAACGCATACTTCATCAACAGCGATACAGGTTACACTGAGGGTGCCAGTATAAAAACTTTAACACTGTTAGAAATATATGCCACACTGTAAATCCACACCAAACAAGAATGACAAACACATTTCGGGAGAACATCCGCACCGTAACACAACATAAACACAACAGAACAAATACCCAGAACCCCTTGCAGCACTAACTCTTCCGGGACGCTACAATATACAGCCCCACTACCACCAAACCCCCCCACCCCCCACACACACACGCACCTTGTAGCGTCCCGGAAGAGTTAGTGCTGCAAAGGATTCTGGGTAATAATTTGGAAAAACTCTGTAGAATAAAGGTATTTTTCTGCAGAACTGTTTGCATCGTCACTTTATTAAAGGTGGTTGATCTTAATAATTTAGTAAAAATCTGTAAAATTACGATATTTTTCCGCAAAACGTTTCATTAAAATTTCTGTAAATATAATGTTTTTGATCATTATTTGGTTTACAATGTTTTACTTTAACTTTATGGTTTTCGTTTGGCAGCCGTAGCTGTCAGTAGATGACTGTTTTTTTACAGAATTTTATTTTACAGTGTAGACTAGGAGACAAGCAAAACTTACGTGACGAGAGCATGAAGCAAACAAAGAAGCCAGACCGACTGACTGACAAAGGCAGGCTTAAATAATGTCTTTTGATTAGCAACAGGTGAGCGTCCCGAACACAAGAGGCAGGTGAAAATAATACGTAGCTATGGTAACCAACTCAGAAGTGCACAAACAGGAACTAAAGCAGTCCAAAACTAACAGAAAACACAAAACATGATCCGGACCACGGATCATGACACAATTGCTATGTAGAGTGGTGCTTTCCATCATTTTCGGCAGACTGCTTTGCAAAATGATTAACTCCCCTATTCCGCTCACGTGAGATTCACCCAGGAATGGGGCCACATGAATCCCTTTCCGATTGTATCATACATTCAGCCATTAGTAGTAATGATTTTCTTTCCGATCTGGTACAGAGTAAAATTCAGGCTGGTATCGGCGATACCGATCCGATACCGATACGTTGCGCAAATGTACCTAATATGTCTGCTGAAATAGTTCTATTATAATAGCTAAAAATGTCAAACAACATAGCACAAGGAATACAGTTTTTTATTTATAATTATTTAGTATTTATTAAAATATATATTCCATTCATCCATTTTGTACCGCTTGTCCCTTTCGGGGTCGCGGGGGGTGCTGGAGCCTATCTCAGCCGCATTCGGGCGGAAGGCGGGGTACACCCTGGATAAAATATATATTATTAGTATGTATTATTATATTTATGTATCATTTATTATTATTATTATTTATTTTCATATTTATTTATTTTGAACTCTGAAGTATATTGAGGTCGTAGCGTGAATAAAAATATAGTCAAGCTAATACAAAATTAAAAAAACGGACGATTCATACAAAGTACATGAAAATGGTGTTTCAAACCATAACAAAAGGAAATAAGTAAGATAATAGAAGCATTAAAGTAAATGAATTGATAAGAATTACTATTAGAATTAAAAAGCAAGTCACATTTCAGGTACGTAAACAGGTAACGTGAAAATACTCAACAAAAGCATCCAACATTGACACATTGCCTCATTCACAAGTTTAGTTACTTTTTTCCCCCCCTGTTAATGATACACATTATCTAAAATATCTAAAGTATCAAAAGTATTGATATTCCGATTTGAGAATCGATATTAGGGCAGAAAGATCTGGTATCTGTGGTATCGATATGTCAGTATCGATCCGTAAATAACTAGCCATTACTGTTTGGGAGGTATTTGTTAACATCGTTACTGCCACATGTGGTGCTATGTTAGAGGGGCATAGAAGTGCATTATGTCAGTTGTGTTCTCTGCTGGCCTAACATAACCAGAAATCATGATCATAATTAAAGATAAAAGTCATTTTTAATTTACTTTCCCTAAATATCTAAAAGTATTCATATTCTCTTCATGTTATATTATGCTCCTTCCAGTGCTGTTGTTTTTAGTTTTAGTTTGTAGCCAATCAGAATTCAGCTTGCTTATGTTGCCATGCCGTACCAAATCTGCCTGGGGCCTTCAGAATCAACAAAGTCTGTGCACTGTAAGTGAACGGGCACATACAGTTGATAGACAACTGCGATAGCCAATCAGATCACGATTTGTTGACAGTAAGGCCTTCTAGATGGCCTTATGCTGTGATTGGATACTCACTTGGGAGTACCAAGTGAGTATCCAATCACAAGTTGCGAAAACAGGAGCCATAGAAAGCCACAGAAAACTCGCCGGTACTCACAAAGAAGGAGCGCAACATGTTGATTAGTTGGCAGATATATACTGTATTTGCAAGGCCATTTTCAAGAAGGATACTTAAGAGAAACTATATCTTGTGAGACCATGTCGGCGATGAAATTGGGAAATGCCCGCATTTCCACTCAAATCAACCGACTACGAGGGGCTTTACGGCGTTAAATGGGTGCTACAAATTGCGAGTTCAAATATTTTATTTCTTTATTTTTCCACGTTTAATGTTTTTTTGCAATTTTAATTTTGACAGTAGCCACATAAGATATGTTTTAATTGCTGATGATTTTCAAATGCGCCAGAAAAGAACCCGTTTTGTACACTGTTGTAGTGCGTAAATGTGTTTCTGTATAGTTTTTCTCCAGCAATGGTCATGTGGGGACATACATTGTGGTATTTTGAGAGGTAATCATTGAAGTCGGACATCACTGAAGGCCTGGGTGGGAAACGCACGGCCCGCCACTGCATTATGTAATACTGAGAGCGGCTTCTAACCATACATATCATTAAAAAAAAAAATCTGAAAGTGGCAGTTGAAACGGTGTTATATGTCAGTTTTGTTTGTTATGACATACTTTTTGGTACGCGTATTGGATCTCATTGGTTGTGAGGTGATATTCTCAGCCAGTTTAATAAGTAACCCAGGAATGAATCAGTAATCCACACCAAGACACAAACAGGAAGAATTGAACAAACAACACGACTGTCCCAAAAATCCTTTTCACGGGCCTATTTTCTCCTAAATGCTAAATTGTATTCCAAAGATGAAGAGTGCTCATTTGACAAAACCCTTTTGTTGACTTCACAATCATAAGCAGCTTATTGTTCTCCTTTGAATAGTTCCTTTGAATCTGAATTTCCCCACATTTCAACAAATGCTGAGGCTATTTCACAAACGTTCCTAAGATTTGGATTGAACAAACGGTTTCTTTCAGCATTGCAATTTGTGTAAACGTGAAGTTGTTGGTGTGTTTCCACCTGAGAGACTGATGGCCTCCAGAATCATGCCAGCGATCTCGTCCTTCAGAGGGCTGTTGATGTTCGCAGTGTAGTGGAGGGCAGACCAGCCGCTGTCGTCTTGCACCCACAAATCTCTGAACACAAACGTTAAAGGCGGATTAGTTCAGACATGTCCTTAATGCAGTGCTTCTCCATTATTTTCTGTCACGCCCACCCGAGGGAGATTAAAAGATTTTGTGCCCACTTGTCTATAAAATTGTTGTAAGTACACCTCTGCGTGGTCCGTGTACCTTCCGTTCATTCTATTACTAATTCTGAAATGCAAATCAAAGAACACATTTCGGGCCATTTTTTCTATTTTCATTTCTGAAAAAAATTCAATGAAACTTTTTTAAAACGACAATAAAACAATAAGGCTGAACAAAGATGTTACCGTTCTGCTAAAACATGCTAAACACAAAGGAAAAGCTAAAATACTGCTTTCGGTTCAATTTGTCATCACACAGATAACCACAAATTCTTGCATTTTGGATTAAAGGCCCACTGAAACACACTACTACCGACCACACAGTCTGATAGTTTATATATCAATGATGAAATCTTAACATTGCAACACATGCCAATACGGCCTGGTTAGATTAGTAAAGTGCAATTTTAAATTTCCCGCGAAATATTCTGCTGGAAACATCTCGGTATGATGACGTTTGCGCGTGACGTCACGGATTGTGCGGACATATTGGGACACCATTGTTGCCAGCTATTAAGTTGTCTGTTTTCATCGCAAAATTCCACAGTATTCTGGACATCTGTGTTGGTGAATCTTTTGCAATTTGTTTAATGAACAATGAAGACAGCAAAGAAGAAAGCTGTAGGTGGGATCGGTGTATTAGCGGCTGGCTGCAGCAACACAACCAGGAGGACTTTGAGTTGGATGACAGACGCGCTACCGTGAGTACGCAGCTTTGGCTTCCAAACATTTGATCGCTTGCCCGTACGTGCGTGCCGCTATGTGCATGTCACGTACGTAAGTTTGGGGAAATATATGTGTTGTATGAACTTTACGGAGGTGAACGGTACTTTGGGCTGTGGGATTGAGTGTGTTGTGTGGGTGTTTGAGTTGTATTGGTGGGTTATATGGACGGGGGGGGGAGGTGTTTGTTATGCAGATTAATTTGTGGCTTATTAAATATAAGCCTGGTTGTGTTGTGGCTAATAGAGTATATATATGTCTTGTGTTTATTTACTGTTTTAGTCATTCCCAGCTGAATATCAGATCCCACCCGCCTCTCACAGCATCTTCCTTATCTGAATCGCTTCCACTGCCCTCTAGTCCTTCACTCTCACTTTCCTCATCCACAAATCTTTCATCCTCGCTCAAATTAATGGGGTAATCGTCGCTTTCTCGGTCCGAATCGCTCTCGCTGCTGCTGGCCATGATTGTAAACAATGTGCAGATGTGAGGAGCTCCACAACCTGTGACGTCACGTTACTTCCGGTACAGGCAAGGCTTTTTCATCAGCGACCAAAAGTTGCTGTTGTCGATGTTCTCTACTAAATCCTTTCAGCAAAAATATGGCAATATCGTGAAATGTAAATACAGTCATACATACTGCATAAACTGTGTTTATGCAGAATGCAAAACTGCGTGGTTATGACAAATTGAACTGGAAGCAGTATTTTAGCTTTAGTTTTTAGCATAACGGTCTGTGTACCTTCCATTCATTCTATTTCGGATTCTCTAATGTGAATCAAAAAAGACATTTTGGGCTATTTTTTCTATTTTAATTTCTGAAACAAAAGTCTGACAGCTATTTAGTGACACTTTTTTAAAACGACAATAGGACTCCTGCTGAACAAAAATGTTACAGTTATGCTAAAACATGATAAACGCAAAGGAAAAGCTAAAATACTGCTTCCGGTTCAATTTGTAATCACACAGATAACCACGCATTTTTGCATTTTGGATTAACATAAATTGGATTTTTGTGTTTATCTGGAAAAATAAAAATCCATAAAAGGAAAACAGCACAAAATCCAATATAATGGCAATATTTTAATGAAAATCAGCCTTTTTTTGTTTGTTTTAAAATCTGCCATATATAGTAAAAATCGAAAAGTGATCCTAATTTTGTGTTTTGATTTCCATTTCAGAATTGGAAATAGAATGAACACAAAGTACACGGAACCGTTTGGAAAAAATTTAAGTATGTAAATTAACATTTACAAAATATTTCTGTGTAAAAAAATTAATTTCACAATGTATATATCTGCGGTTACTATGTTTTTTCCCTAAAATTTAGTGGGTGCGGCTTATATAACGGTGTGCTCTACTGTCTGGAAAATAGTGTTAGATTTGTCATGAGAATGTACAGTACATGCATTTGTTTGTGTGGTGTAATCTAAGAAACATGTTTCCTTACACCGAGAGCCTCAGCAGTTCTTTGACCACTTCCGCGGGTCGGTGTTGCCATGGCAACAAAGACATGCCTTCAAACAGGTCGATGTCTCGCATGGCGACCATGAGTGGAGTCACGCCATCACTGTTGGGCACGTTGGCGTCCACTTTGTCCATCTGAGACTGACACACAACAATAAATGTAAACAATGATCCTAAAGATTGAAGAGTTTATGGGTTTCCAATGATACCTAATAGTCAATTTTTGCAGCCGGAGCAAGAACTTATTGATTTTATTTGCCAATACACTGAAGACTGCTTATTTCAAAAGTTGCATTAGCGTTATCCAAACACTGTTTTTTAATATTAATGGGTCTAAAAGCAGTAAATATCAAACATATGAAAATCAAATAAAGGCAAAAGGATGACAAAGCACTCTTGGAAATAATGAGAACATAATGAACATTTGTGCCTTGCCAGCAGGTGCTGCACTGTGTGCAAGTCTCCTTGCCAGGCGGCCTGCAGCAGCCTGGTCTGAGGGGGCAAATGAGGCCTGGACATCCAGCCCAGTATTTTCTCCTGGAGCTCCGGGGGGCTGACGTGTAGTCCTGTCTGCTTGGCAGAGTCACACAGAGTCATATCAGCCCCAGTCTGCAGCAGGCGCTCTACCACCTGTGTGCAACAGGGCACAGGGATAACTTCTATGAAGTACGATTGCAAAGACGGGAAAAAAGGGTTTTTAATCATGCTCACACGGAGCGAATCCACAAGCACAAAGTACAACTAGAATAGGCATAATGCTAAAAAGCCCAAGCTGAAATGCTAATAGATAGATAAGTAACAAAATATACGAACCCTGCAAAAGGAGCTAAAAAGCTTGAATGTTAACGTTACTGTTTTGATAGTTTTATATATATACATATATATACATACATACTGTATATATATATATATATATATATATATATATATATATATATATATATATATATATATATATATATATGTATATATACATATATATACATATATATATATATATATATATATATATATATATATATATATATATATATATATATATATATATATATGTATATATATATATATATATATATACACACACACATGTATATACAAGTATCATCCCTGCAGGACGAGGAATAGCTAAACATGCTTCACTACACACCGTAGCTCACCGCCTTCACAATGTAAACAAACGCCATTGGTGGATCTACACCTAACATCCACTGTAATGATACCAAGTACAGGAGTGTATCTAGTCGATACTACTATGATTACATCCATATTTTTTAGCATCACAAAATCTTTTTTTGTTTTAAAAAAAAAAAGTATATTATTTTTATAAACTTAGGAAATATGTCCCTGGACACATGAGGACTTTGAATATGACCAATGTATGATCCTGTAACTACTTGGTATCGGATCGATACCTGAATTTGTGGTATCATCCAAAACTAATGTAAAGTATCAAACAACAGAATAATTAGGGATTATTACATTTGAACAGAAGTGTAGATAGAACATGTTAAAAGAGAAAGTAAGCAGATATTAACAGTAAATGAACAAGTAGATTAATAATTCATTTTCTATCACTTGTCCTTAATAATTTTGACAAAATAATAGAATGAGAAATGACACAATATGTTAGCAGCTAAATTAGGAGCCTTTGTTTGTTTACTTACTACTAAAAGACAAGTTGTCTTGTATGTTCACTATTTTATTTAAGGACAAAGTTGCAATAACAAACACATGTTTAAGGTACCGTAAGATTTTTGGTTAATAATGCCATTTTTTTGTGGTCCACTTTATTTAGAAAAGTATCAAAAAGTACCGAAAAGTATCGAAATACATTTTGGTACCGGGACAACACTAATCCAGCAGGATGCATTGTGGGAATGAATAATATTGCACTTCACTCATCAACCACAGGGGAATATTATCCCTGGGGTCTGACACATTTCATGTGTTTGTTTTGAAAGGCCGGGTGAGGTAATGAGCCAATCACATGACCGCCTGAAGAACAACATCCGACATGCGAGGAAAGTTACATAAAGTCGGATTATGTGCACAATATACGGCATTTTTCATGGAGGGTACAGCATCTTACCTGAGTCATGCCATCACGACAGGCTTTGATGAGATGGTTGCAGAGCTCCTGATCATCACCAGCTTTGTGGGGTTCCAGATCCTCCTCATATTCCCCTTCTTGTTCAATGCTCACAATGATGTCCCGCAAATATTCCTCCTCTTGCTCTCCTCGCAGCATTGTGTCAACAGCCACCTTATCTTCTCCGTGTTCCAAAGAACTGTCAAACAAAGGAAGAAACCACAGGCTGTGTGTCAAGAGCACAACTGTATGTTGCTGTTTGTGTTTGCCCAGTGATGGAAGTCTCTAATGATCACTTTTTGTCTCCACGGAGACGCCACAGGAGGCGGGATTGGAATGATGTGTGTTGCATTACTGTCACTACGTCCGGGCCATCCAACTGGCGGCCGGGGGGCTAAATCCGGCACCATACCGTCCCCCCCCCCCGAGTTCAGTTCAAAACTTCAGCAAGCACATGTAAACACATTGGCAGATACTTGCATATACATTTTAACCTTGCAAGCAAACATAGAACACTGGAGTCCAAACGTGTGATTTACATAACCCCAAGCCAGTAAAGTTGGCACGTTGTGTAATTCTTTCCCATTCTTGCTTGATGTACAGCTTAAGTTGTTCCACAGCCCGGGGTCTCCGTTGTGGTATTTTAGGCTTCATATTGCGCTACACATTTTCAATGGGAGACAGGTCTGGACTACAGGCAGGCCAGTCTAGTACCCGCACTCTTTTACTATGAAGCCACGCTGTTGTGACACGTGGCTCTGCATTGTCTTGCTGAAATAAGCAGCGGCGTCCATGATAACGTTGCTTGGATGGCAACATACGTTGCTCTAAAACCTGTATGTACCTTTCAGCATTAATGGTGCCTTCACAGATGTGTAAGTTACCCAAGCCTTGGGCACTAATACACCCCCATACCATCACAGATGCTGGCTTTTGAACTTTGCGCCTAGAACAATCCGAATGGTTCTTTTCCTCTTTGTTCCGGAGGACACAACGTCCACGGTTTCTAAAAACAATTTGAAATGTGGACTCATCAGACCACAGAACACTTTTCCACTTTGCATCAGTCCATCTTAGATGAACTCGGGCCCAGCAAAGCCGGCAGCGTTTCTGGGTGTTGTTGATAAATGGCTTTCGCTTTGCATAGTAGAGTTTTAACTTGCACTTACAGATGTAGCGACCAACTGTAGTTACTGACAGTGGTTTTCTGAAGTTTCCCTGAGCCCATGTGGTGATATCCTTTACACACTGATGTCGGTTTTTGATGCCGTACCGCCTGAGGGATCGAAGGTCCGTAATATCATCGCTTACGTACTGTGATTTCTCCAGATTCTCTGAACCATTTGACGATATTATGGACCGCAGATGGTGAAATCCCTACATTCCTTACAATAGCTCATTGACAAATGTTGTTCTTAAACTGTTCAACAATTTGCTCACGCATTTGTTGACAAAGTGGTGACCCTCGCCCCATCCTTGTTTGTGAATGACTGAGCATTTCATGGAAGTTGCTTTTATACCCAATCATGGGCTCACCTGTTCCCAATTAGCCTGTTCACCTGTGGGATGTTACAAATAAGTGTTTGATGAGCATTCCCCAACTTCTCTTTTTTCCACTTGTGCCAGCTTTTTTGAAACATGTTGCAGGCATTAAATTCCAAATGAGCTAATATTTGCAAAAAATAACAAAGTTTTCCAGTTCGAACGTTAAGTATCTTGTCTTTGCAGTCTATTCCATTGAATATAGGTTGAAAAGGATTTGAAAATCATTGTATTCTGTTTTTATTTACGATTTACACAACGTGCCAACTTCACTGGTTTTGGGTTTTGTAAATAACTGAGGCGTTCCTCTTTAAGTCCTCTCCTTTTTGGCAGTTACAATTTGTTTTTCGTAATGTGATCAATGTAACTAAAGTGTTGCTGTAGCTTGCTTACTTCAGATACAGTCAGTAGTCATTTGTTCAACATCTTTAGTTATACTAGTGGTGTTCCTCAGGGTTCAATTTTAGGTCCTCTCTTTTTCATCAATCGGGCTATTCAACTTGTGGTCCTCAAGTTCAGTAAAAAAAAAAAATAGGGAGACACACTGTTTTGAAGCAGATTCTTAAAAACACTTAAAACAGCAGAGTGCTCCTGTCACTCTGACAAAAAATAAATAGACCAAAATCAAATGTCTACTGTAGAGGATGCTGGTTCTCCAGAATATACACAATGAGGCTAATAGTGAAGGGAAAAGTCCCTGGTCCTTAGCTTTCTGGAAAAGTGGCCCTCAAAACAATTTAGTTGGAAACCCCTGCTCTTAAGTCTGGACAAATAGAAAAAATGTGTACTATATTGAAAATAATATTGGCAAATATTAACCCTATGTGGCATACATTTTAAGAGCAGTTAAATGCCGATAGGGCAAAACAGTCCAGAGCGAGTTAAAACTGTACATACATTTTTTTGGGGGGTTAAATCTCTTCAGTCTAAATACAAATAGCTAACATGTCATGTTCTTTTATAACCCTTTGAATGCCGATTTAATCTAAATGTCAGTTTTTTTTTAATTTTTATATATAAAAGTAGTTATCATCCATATAGTAAATATGAAAAAAAAAAAAAGGATGGGGTATTGGGGTAAAGTTCCGGCCTGAATATACATAAGATTACGGTAGTAATAAAACTAATTTAGATACATTGTTTTATATTTTAAAAATATATTAAAGTAGTTTAGTGTCATTGGAGGAATTGTTTAATATTTCTAATGACACAGTCATTACACGGAGTGATTACCATATGAATTTTTCATTCAGGGTTTCATTTTGGAAAAAAATATGAATCAAATATTTCTTTATACTCTCTTTACTCACGAGGACTTTTTTGTCAATGCGGAAAAATATTTTTTTCAGTGTATCCTTGATATATGAAATAATTTTAAAGAAATATATACAAATTAAGAATGAAACAATTACCTCCTTGGAAAATCACATTTCATACAAATTAACACAACCAAAGTTATGGACAAAAATAGAGTAAATATTTAAAGACGAAAAAGTCCCCAATATACTCAAAGGGTTTATTGACTCTGGCACATGCACATTTTAAGTTATTGATTATATACAAACAAGATAAAACATTTGGTTATTTTTTTCAAAAATGTTGATATAATATTTTATTATATATTTACTATTTTTTTTTGTAAATTCAAAAAAAAAAAAGTTTAATTACTTTAATATTTTATTCATAATTTAATAAATAATTATAATTAAATTATATTTTTTGTGTAATGTATGTAGGGATGGGTACTGAATAGAGTACTTTTATTGGTACCGATTCACGTAAAACTGAGCAGTGCCATATTTTGATAACTTGGCTGAACGCCCCGTCTCGTTGCAGACTTAACACCGGCTCAAGCACTTGGCCTGGAAACAAGCAGTCAAGCACTCAGAGCGGACTATGCCGCTAATGTTACAACTTTCCATGCCAACAAAGCAAGAAGAAAGCACTCAGAAGTACAGAAAGGCTCCACTTTTTTAAAATGCGCGAGCTCGATGATATGCTACCGATTAATTTTTAGCAATTTTACATGGCGATTTCTGCACTTCCAAATTTGGTGTTCAAGAGTACAACTAAGATGGTTGTCACAAACAAACATCCTGTGTGTAATAGATACAATCCTTACAGTTTAAACACTTTGTAGGGTGCAACACAAACATTCAACTTAATGGCAAAGACTACTTCCCGACGAAAGAAACACACTGTAGCCTATACACTACGGCCACGTCTTGGAATTGCAACTGCATGCAAAGTCTACTGCATAATAGAGTGGAGTACAGTACTTGCAAATGAGACACAGAAGTGTAAGACAACAACTGAACAGCACTAAGTGTTAAGTGTTAAATACAATTTTTTTTTTTTTAACAATTAACATTCATCAACACATTTAAACACACACAAGCGTACCAAAATGGTACCGTAGAGTACCAAAATCAATTCCTAGGTACCGGGAATTAGTACCGTATGTAAAAAATGTTTAAGTACCCATCCCTAAATGTAGAGTATGTTATATTTGTGTATTAGGGACACCTTGTACAACATTATGCACCTGCTTGTGTCATGATATAAAAATATTATTTCAATTTCACCAGATAAACTCTAAAAATGAGTTTGCATGTGAGTCACATGAATGTTTAGTTCAAAAATAGTAAAACATGCCAGCAAACTTTGAAACATACGTTGTGTTTTTGTTTTATTTTACTTACTGAGACGGTGTTTCCATGTAAGACATTCCCCTCTGGACAGGTCCAAACTATTTGCAGATCATGTGATCTTCGAAACAAACATTACGTCCTTTTCTCAGCTCCAGCACTACTTTCTACTCGTACACTTTTCTTTGCACACCTTCTGCTCTATGTTTCCATCTAGTTGCCTTGGTAACCGACAGAGAGACAGGTTCTAAATAGGGGGAGGTTGTTTGTAGCCTTACACAACAAGACACAAACATTATGTTCTATCACATCAGTACAACATTTTTACAGTATGTAAAATGGTTTTGTAGTAAAAAAATAAAAAAAAATACTGTTTTTTTTCTAACTTTTTTCACAACATTTTTAGGAGACTGATTTCCCCAAGGTATGCAGGGATGACTAAGCTTTCCCGTAGAGGGCCACATAATTAATCATCATAAGATCTAAGGGGGCTCTTCTCTTTGATAAACAAAAACACTAAAACCCACTAAAAGAAATGTTGTAAAATACTGTAATAATACAATATTTATATTTTTAAAACAAATACTATTTCTTACAATATAAACAGCCTGCATGCGCAACTTTGTGTTATCAGCGTCAACATTTCAACATTTTCTCATTGCGTTACACCTGTTTGCTCTTTTATTCCAATATGTGTATGTTTTTTTGTACATTTGTATGTTTGTGTTTTTTCTAATACAAAGTAGTGCATAGTTCTAATTTACAGTTGTGCTCATAAGTTTACATACCCTGGGAGAATTTATGATTTATTGGCCATTCTTCAGAGAATATGAATAATAACACAAAAACCTTTCTTCCACTCATGCTTAATGGTTGTGTGAAGTGTGAAGCTATTTATTGGCAAACAACTGTGTTTACTCTTTTTAAATCAAAATGACAAAAAGAAAGTACGCAAATGACCCTGATCAAAAGTTTACATACCCCAGTGACTTTGATCTGATAACATGCACAAAAGTTGACACAAACAGGTTTGAATGGCTAATCAAGGTTCCAATCCTCAACTGTGACATGTTTGTTTGTAATTAATGTGTGTGTATAAAAGGTCAGTGAGTTTCTGGGCTTCTGATAGACCATTGCATCTTTCATCCAGTGCTGCACAGATGTGTCTGGATTCTGAGTCATGGGGAAGGCAAAATAATTGTCAAAGGATCTGCGAGAAAAGGCAATTGGACTGCATAAAACATGAAAGGGGTATAAAAAGTTATCCAAGGAATTGAGAATGCTAATCAGCAGTGTTCAAACGCTGATTAAGAAGTGGAAAATGAGGGATTCAGGTAGACCAGCAAAGATTTCAGCCACAACTGCAAGGATAATTGTTCGATATGCAAAGAAAAATCCACAAATAACTTAGACTGAAATACAGGACTCTGAAAAATTGTGGTATGGCTGTTTCAAGATGCACAATAAGGAGGCACTTGAAGAAAAATGGGCTGCATGGTCGAGTCACCAGAAGAAAGCCATTTCTGCGCAAATGTCACAAAGTGTCCCGCTTACATTACGCTAAACAGCACAGAGACACGCCTCAAAACTTCTGGAACAAAGTAATTTGGAGTGATGGCTTTCTGACTTTTATCACAATATTGCCCATTTTTTTGTCGTTCTTATAAAATAGTGACATTTTTTGAGTAATATCATGACTTTTGTCATAGTTTTGTCAAGTAAAATTCCGATTATCATTATAATATTCCGATTATCATTATAATATTGCCAAAATGATGAAGTTTTCTTTTGTCGAGTAAAATTACGACTCTCTTCATAAAATTGCCAAAATGTTAAGCTTTTCCTGTAAAATTGCGACTGTTATTGAGTAAACTTCCAACTTTTATCACAACATTGCACAAATGTTCAGTTTTTCTTGTAAACCTTTGACTTGCGTTGAGTAAAAGTTTTTATTGTGAAATTGTGACCTTTTTCTTGTGAAATTCCAATTCATTTTTCACAACAAACTTTTTTATGTTTGCATATTATATATATATTATTAATGTTGTAAATACAAATCTTTATATATCTAGAAAGGGTGGTCCTAAAGAGGTAGGCATTTTTCTGAGTTTTCAAGAAGATAGAAAATACAAGAATGTGTGTGTGTGTGTGTGTGTGTGTGTGTGTGTGTGTGTGTGTGTGTGTGTGTGTGTGTGTGTGTGTGTGTGTTCTTGTATTTCTACCCTTCTTGAGACATCAACAAGGAAAAGTACCTTCCATATGAGGACCGGTGCACAAGTTAGGACCGAAATCATGGTCCTATTAAGGAAAACCATTGCATCTAATAGTGAATGTCTCATTTGCACCCCTGGTGGTCAAAATTAGGGTGGTCCCAAATGGGAGGGATTTTATAAATTGTCTGTGTGTCGGTGTTAAAAGTGCTCCCCCTCTGGTCAACATATGAAATAACAAGTGTGTGTAAAACATTTTAAGTGCTCCCCCTCTGGTTAACATATTTAATAACAAGTGTGTGTAAGAAATTGAAATGTGTCCCTTTGGCCAAATTTAATCAAAGAAATAAAATAAATATGTACTGTTTATAGAGACATACTGTAATAACTTGAAGTAAATAATGAAGATTAAAAAAAAAATTACAAACAAAACATTTTGAAAAAAATAAAATTAACGAAAAGCAATCTTTTTCTCACAATGAGTCGACTTTTTTCTTATAAAGTTGGGAAGAATTTCTCATATTATATCTGTATCTGTAATATTGCAGTATTTTCTCGTACAATTATTACTTTTTAATGCAAAATTACTCCTTTTCAATGCAAAATGGTGACATTTGTCATATAAAATTGACTTTTATCACAATATTGCCCTTTTTTTTTTGTTCTTGTAAAACAGTGACATTTTTTGAGTAAAATTATGACTTTTGTCATAGTTTTGCCAAGTAAAATTACGATTATCTTTACAATATTGCCAAAATGATGAAGTTTTCTTATAAAATTGCGACTTTTGTCGAGTAAAATTACGACTCTCCATCCATCTATCCATTTTCTACCGCTTATTCCCTTCGGGGTCGCGGGGGGCGCTGGAGCCTATCTCAGCTACAATCGGGCGGAAGGCGGGGTACACCCTGGACAAGTCGCCACCTCATCGCAGTACGACTCTTCATAAAATTGCCAAAATGTTAAGCTTTTCTTGTAAAATTGCGACTGTTATTGAGTAAACTTCCAACTTTTATCATAATATTGCACAAATGTTCAGTTCTTCTTGTAAACTTTTGACTTGCGTCGAGTAAAATTACGACTTTTATTATAATAATGCCAAAATTCCAAGTTTTTCTTGTGAAATTCCAATTCATTTTTCACAACAAGCTTTTTTATGTTTGCATATTATGTATGTATTATTAATGTGGTAAATACAAATCTTTATATATCTAGAAAGGGTGGTCCTAAAGAGGTAGGCATTTTTCTGAGTTTTCAAGAAGATAGAAAATACAAGAATGTGTGTGTTTGTGTGTGTGTGTGTGTGTGTTCTTGTATTTCTACCCTTCTTGAGACATCAACAAGGAAAAGTACCTTCCATATGAGGACCGGTGAACAAGTTAGGACCGAAATCATGGTCCCAATACTGAAAACAATTACATCTAATAGAGAATGTCTCATTTGCACCCCTGGTGGTGAAATCTATCAAAATTAGGGTGATTCCAAAAAGGAGGGATTTTTCAAATTGCTCTGGTCAACATAAGAAATAACAAGTGTGTGTAAACATTTTAAGTGCTCCCCCTCTGGCTAATATATGTAATAACAAGTGTGTGTAAGAAATTGAAATGCGCCCCTTTTTGCCAAAATTAATTAAAAAAATTAATAAATATGTATACAGAGACACACTGTAATAACTTGAAGTAAATAATGAAGATTAAAAAAACAATTACAAACAAAAAATTAAAAACATTTCACTAAAAGCTGACCTATTTTATATTTGCATAGTTTGTGTATATTATTAATGTTGTAAATACAAATCTTTATATATCTAGAAAGGGTGGTCCTAAAGAGGTAGGCATTTTTGTGTGTCTGTTTTAAAAGTGCTACCCCTCTGGTCAACATATGAAATAACAAGTGTGTGTAAACATTTTAAGTGCTCCCTCTCTGGCCAATATATGTAATAACAAGTGTGTGTAAGAAATTGAAATGCGCCCCTTTTGGCCAAAATTAATTTAAAAAATAAATAAATATGTATATAGAGACACACTGTAATAACGAAGTAAATAATGAAGATAAAAAAACTATTACAAAAAAAAAAAAATTCACTAAAAGCTTACCTTTTTTATATTTGCATAGTTTGTATATATTATTAATGTTGTAAATACAATACTTTATATATCTAGAAAGGGTGGTCCTAAAGAGGTAGGCATTTTTCGGAGGTCTCAAGAAGGTAACAAATACAAGTGTATGTGTGGGGGTGTGTTTGTGTGTGTATTGTGTTTAACTTGGTTTTGAGCAAACAACAGAATGTAATTAGAAATAACAATTAACTAGTTTAAATATTGTGTTAATATTGTTAAACTGACCACCATGAATACATTGAATTTTTTTTAAAACATCAACAGCATAAAACTCTAATAAATCTTTATTCCGAGTATAGTCATAATTAGGGATGTCCGATAATGGCTTTTTGCCGATATCCGATATTCCGATATTGTCCAACTCTTTAATTACAGATACCAATATCAACCGATACCGATATCAACCGATACCGATATATACAGTCGTGGAATTAACACATTATTATGCCTAATTCCGGGCTCGGGATCTTTCTGTGTGGAGTTTGCATGTTCTCCCCGTGACTGCGTGGGTTCCCTCCGGGTACTCCGGCTTCCTCCCACTTCCAAAAACCTGCACCTGGGGATAGGTTGATTGGCAACACTAAATTGGCCCTAGTGTGTGAATGTGAGTGTGAATGTTGTCTGTCTATCTGTGTTGGCCCTGCGATGAGGTGGCGACTTGTCCAGGGTGTACCCCGCCTTCCGCCCGATTGTAGCTGAGATAGGCTCCAGCTCCCCCCGCGACCCCGAAGGGAATAAGCGGTAGAAAATGGATGGATGGATGGATGGATGGATTATGCCTAATTTGGACAACCAAGTATGGTGAAGATAAGGTCCTTTTTAAAAATTAAATAAATAAATTAAAAACATTTTCTTGAATAAAAAAGAAAGTAAAACAATATAAAAACAGTTACATAGAAACTAGTAATTAATGAAAATGAGTCAAATTAACTGTTAAAGGTTAGTACTATTAGTGGACCAGCAGCACGCACAATCATGTGTGCTTACGGACTGTATCCCTTGCAGACTGTATTGTTATATATTGATATATAATGTAGGAACCAGAATATTAATAACAGAAAGAAACAACCCTTTTGTGTGAATGAGTGTGAATGGGGGAGGGAGGTTTTTTTGGTTAGTGCACTAATTGTAAGTGTATCTTGTGTTTTTTATGTTGATTTAATAAAAAAATTAAAAAAAAAAAAAAAAAAAAAAGCGATACCGATAATAAAAAAACAGATACCGATAATTTCCGATATTACATTTTAAAGCATTTATCGGACATCTCTAGTCATAATCAATAAATAAATGCAACAATGATTTAGAAAGTATCACTCTCGGCAATGATGCCTTTACTTACCAACATGTGCAGTAAATACGCTGCAGTTCTCCAAACGACCAGTAGATGGCAGTAGCTGACAACACAATTCCCCATACACCTGTCTTTGAACCTGCAAATAAATATTCACAGCTGTTGAGCACAGACTAACACCAACTTTATGGAAAGTTGAACATATTATTATACAGATTATTATGAAGGTGCCACTAATTAGAAAACAATTAAAGACGTGGCGTTGTGGGTGGAATTTACCAGCACCTTCATCTGGGCATAAAATGCTATGTTTGAGTCTACCTTAATGTCCACACACACACACACACACACACACACACACACACACACACACACACACACACACACACACACACACACACACACACACACACACACACACACACACACACACACACACACACACACACACACACACACACACACACACACACACACACACACACACACTGGCGCGTCCCAGCGCACACTTGCCAACAACTTCAGCGCCCATTCCTGACTGCATGACCCGGATAAGTGTCACTCACGTCGGCTTGAGGCACAGCGGGAGCCCCTGGTGGTGGTGGTGGTAGGTGTGGGGTGGAGGCTGTATAGGCACGGCGGAGAGTTTACGTCGCAGAACACCGGAGAAGCTCTCACTGTGGTGGAGACACGACGAGGGAGGACCTGGATGGTGTCCACTAACTGCCTTTGAGCGCCGAGGACTCGTCCTGCCCTCCACGAACTTGTGTGAGGACATCTTGCGGGAGGATGGTAGCGCGTATCAGGGCAGCCCAGCAGAGACCGACGCTCCTGTGGCTCGTTGTAGGTGAGTACACAACACAACACAACACAACACAACACAACACAACACTGTCACTGTCATGTGTGTCGTGACTACTCTATAGAATGTTGACTTAGCACACCATGTATAAAAAACAGTTGACTGCTGCGGTTTTGTGTTTAGTTTGAAATGAGCATGTAAACAATGAGTAATTATATGTGCAGTGTATCAACTAAAGCATGTCCTCGTCAGCATAAATGATCCAATTCCAGCATATAGTTATGTAACGCTACATACATACATAAATAGCCTACTACTAAATGGCTTTAAAAGTCGTATATAAGTCTTATAATGAAGGCAAAGCATCACATAAGTGTCTATATTAGTTATAATAGCCTACTATCAAAATGACTTTAAAAATCTTATATAAGTGTTATAATGAAGGCAACAGATGACGTTAATGTGTCTGTTAGTTATAATAGCCTACTATCAAAATGACTTTAAAAGTCTTATATAAGTGTTATAATGAAGGCAACAGATGACGTAAGTTTTTATTCTAGTTATAATAGCCTACTATCAAAATGACTTTAAAAGTCATATATAAGTCTTATAATGAAGACAACGCATGAAATAAGTGTCTATATTAGTTATAATAGCCTACTATCAAAATTACTTTAGAAGTCGTATATAAGTCTTATAATGAAGGCAACGCATGACGTAAGTGTCTATATCAGTTATAATAGCCTACTATCAAAATTACTTTAAAAGTCTTATATAAGTGTTATAATGAAGGCAACAGATGACGTAAGTGTCTATTCTAGTTGTAATAGCCTACTATCAAACTGACTTTAAAAGTCTTATATAAGTGTTATAATGAAGGCAACAAATGACGTGTCTATATTAGCTATAATTGCCTACTATCAACATTTTTTGAAAAGTCTTATATAAGTGTTATAATGAAGGCAACAGATGACGTAAGTGTCTATTCTAGTTATAATAGCCTACTATCAAACTGACTTTAAAAGTCTTATATAAGTGTTATAATGAAGGCAACAAATGACGTGTCTATATTAGCTATAATAGCCTACTTTCAAAATTACTTGAAAAGTCTTATATAAGTGTTATAATGAAGGCAACAGATGACGTAAGTGTCTATTCTAGTTATAATAGCCTACTATCAAACTGACTTTAAAAGTCTTTCTAGTTATAATAGCCTACTATCAAACTGACTTTAAAAGTCTTATACAAGTGTTATAATGAAGGCAACAAATGACGTAAGTGTCTATATTAGCTATAATAGCCTACTATCAAAATGATTTTAAAAATCTTATGTAAGTGTTATAATAAAGGCAACAGATGACGTAAGTGTCTATATTAGCTATAATAGCCTACTATCAAAATGACTTTCGAAGTCGTATATAAGTCTTATAATGAAGGCAACGCATGACGTAAGTGTCTATATCAGTTATAATAGCCTACTATCAAAATTACTTTAAAAGTCTTATATAAGTGTTATAATGAAGGCAACCGATGACGTAAGTGTCTATTGTAGTTATAATAGCCTACTATCAAACTGACTTTAAAAGTCTTATATAAGTGTTATAATGAAGGCAACAAATGACGTGTCTATATTAGCTATAATAGCCTACTATCAAATTTTTTTGAAAAGTCTTATATAAGTGTTATAATGAAGGCAACAGATGACGTAAGTGTCTATTCTAGTTATAATAGCCTACTATCAAACTGACTTTAAAAGTCTTATATAAGTGTTATAATGAAGGCAACAAATGACGTGTCTATATTAGCTATAATAGCCTACTTTCAAAATTACTTGAAAAGTCTTATATAAGTGTTATAATGAAGGCAACAGATGACGTAAGTGTCTATTCTAGTTATAATAGCCTACTATCAAACTGACTTTAAAAGTCTTTCTAGTTATAATAGCCTACTATCAAACTGACTTTAAAAGTCTTATATAAGTGTTATAATGAAGGCAACAAATGACGTAAGTGTCTATATTAGCTATAATAGCCTACTATCAAAATGATTTGAAAAATCTTATGTAAGTGTTATAATAAAGGCAACAGATGACGTAAGTGTCTATATTAGCTATAATAGCCTACTATCAAAATGACTTTAAAAGTCTTATATAAGTGTTATAGTGAAGGCAACACATGACGTAAGTGTCTATATTAGTTGTAATAGCCTACTATCAAAATGACTTTAAAAGTCTTATATAGGGGTTATAATGAAGGCAACAGATGATGTAAGTGTCTATACTAGTTATAATAAACGACTATCAAAATGACTTTAGAAGTCGTATATAAGTCTTATAATGAAGGCAACGCATGACGTAAGTGTCTATATCAGTTATAATAGCCTACTATTAAAATGACTTTAAAAGTTGTATATAAGTGTTATAATGAAGGCAACAGATGACGTAAGTGTCTATTCTTGTTATAATAGCCTACTATCAAACTGACTTTAAAAGTCTTACATAAGTGTTATAATGAAGGCAACAAATGACGTAAGTGTCTATATTAGCTATAATAGCCTACTATCAAAATTACTTTAAAAATCTTATGTAAGTGTTATAATAAAGGCAACAGATGACGTAAGTGCCTATATTAGCTATAATAGCCTACTATCAAAATGACTTTAAAAGTCTTATATAAGTGTTATAATGAAGGCAACACATGACGTAAGTGTCTATATTAGTTATAATAGCCTACTATCAAAATGACTTTAAAAGTCTTATATAGGGGTTATAATGAAGGCAACAGATGATGTAAGTGTCTATACTAGTTAAAATAGTCTACTATCAAACTGACTTTAAAAGTCTTTAATAAGTGTTATAATGAAGGCAACAAATGACGTAAGTGTCTATATTAGCTATAATAGCCTACTATCAAAATTACTTGAAGCGTCTTATATAAGTCTTATAATAAGGGCAACGCATGACGCAAGTGTCTATATCAGTTATAATAGCCTACTATCAAAATGACTTTAAAAGTCTTATATAAGTGTTACAATGAAGGCAACAGATGACGCAAGTGTCTATTCTAGTTATAATAGCCTACTATCAAAATGACTTTAAAAGTCGTATATAAGTGTTATAATGAAGGCAACAGATGATGTAAGTGTCTATATTAGCTATAATAGCCTACTATCAAAATGACTTTAAAAGTCTTATATAAGTGTTATAATGAAGGCAACACATGACGTAAGTGTCAGTTATAATAGCCTACTATCAGAATGACTTTAAAAGTCTTATATAAGTAAACGATGTTTACCTTTTACACTTATTGTGACCACCGCAGAGTGTGTGCTTTTTGTGTCTTAAAAATTGCAAATAGCAAAAAATCCTCACATTTATGGGTGCAATACATCTTTGGACATTTTCGACCAATATTTTAAGTCAAAGCATAATATTTTGTGTAAATGTATCAATAAGTGCTTTAAATACATTATGCTTGTGTAAGGTACTTTTTTGAAACCTTTATTTAGCGCGGTCAGACCGGATGTTGCACACAGCGCTGTTGTTGGGAAGGGGGAGGAGGTGTGCTGTTGTTTTTGGCTTGACGTGTGAAAACGACTTGAGGCTTTGTAAAAAAAACAAAAAACAGAGAGTCTGTTTGTACATTGATATTACATTCATGATGTCGTTCACAACAACACAAGCAGATGAGATGTGTTGTGGGTGTCTGGCGAGCTTTAGCGTCGTAGTTTAGTCGCTGTTTCAAGTGGCTGTCCCCACATTGTTTAGTTCAAAACGGGGTGGTTGAGTGTTTCGGGGATGACTGAGCGGTACATAGACAGGTGTTCTTTCACTTCACAATGACAGCATTTCACTCACATTTATTTTATATTTACCTGGTATTCTGCGTTTTACAGTGGATTCCGTTTTATTGGCCAATTCTGTTACGTTAACGCGGAAATCATATGCATTACTTTTTTGTTGGGTTTAGTGATCATTGATTAGGCTTATTAGCGCCAAATAAAAAGTAGCCACCATGGTGAGATCCCAAACTTTTAGTAGACTTTTTTTTTTTTACTCATACGCTCACTAATCCGTTATATCGTTTCAAGCTAAGGCATTTGCATGCGCGTTGTTTCTTTCTATTATAATACTTTTTTGATCGTGAGAAGCCAAAATGGAAATTGAAAGAGGATGTTGCATATAATTGCATATAATAATTGAATAATAATCTGATGAAATTCAAATTGGAGTGAGGAAAAAAGGAACCATGTTTTGGTTTTGCCAAATAATTCCGAATGACATTTCAAAGAAAAGTGCAGCTAAGATTCTTTTAAATCAATCAATCAATCAATCAATGTTTTTTTTTTATATAGCCCTAAATCACAAGTGTCTCAAAGGGCTGCACAAGCCACAACGACATCCTCGGTTCAGATCCCACAACAGGGCAAGGAAAAACTGAAGAAAAGAAACGGCAGATCAACTGGTCTAAAAGGGAGGTCTATTTAAAGGCTAGAGTATACAAATGAGTTTTAAGATGGGATTTAAATGCTTCTACTGAGGTAGCATCTCTAACTGTTACTGGGAGGGCATTCCAGGGTACTGGAGCCCGAATAGAAAACGCTCTATAGCCCGCAGATTTATTTTGGGCTCTGGAATCACTAATAAGCCAGAGTTCTTTGAATATGTCTTTGGTGCTTGTTAAAATGCTGCAAAGCAACACAAAGCAGCCTAAATTCTCCTTCAAAGGGGGTACCATGGATTATACCTCTAAAGTGTTTTATTTTTTTATATTGGTAGCTTTTATTCTCCATCATGTACATGCACGGCCCCATGCACACACACTTGGTATGTTTACATGCACTAAATAAATAATTATTGCATGGATTTGATTAAAACCAGCTTTTTAAAACACATGTAAAAACCTTAATTATTATTTTTATATTTTTTAAAGATAATATTAACATGTCAAATTAATCTCTAGATAAACCCCCTAAATAATTTGGTTTTGTTTATTTTATTTTATTTTTCACAAAAAAAGTGCTTGCAAATTCAGTATAAAGTGGCCAGCATATAAATGCAAATATTAATATAACCCGTCATTATTCACTTAAATATGACTCTAAATATGGCAATTTTATCAATTATTATCAGTCGATAATAATAATCATAACAATACATAATTAATGTTATGATAATATTATTCTTAGTGCATCTACTGGGGTTTAAGTCTCGCCCTGTCCTTAAAAACTAGTGATGCCTTTGATTTCAACTTTAATCGAGGGTCTTTGAACGCACCACAGTTGTGTGCAATGAGTCGCACAAGTGAAATTTGTACATAACTTTCTCCTGTGCTGCCACAGATAGATTTATTATATTTTTACCTTTTTTCTATCAAATATCTTTGTTCCAAATATCTGCGTGTGACTGCTTAAAGGTGCGCTTTGATGACGTTGTGACGTCCGTGTTGAGTAAAGTGTTCGAAGTTAGGTTCCAGGTGGAACGAACCATTTAGAATTTTAGAAATGGGGTGTCTTATTAAAATTTATGACAGAAAAATGGGCACGCCTGATGTACGGGATACGTGTGTAGCCACTACTCCCTAGAATGAAGAATGTTTACTCTGCTGTTGTTGCCTTGTGATGCAGCTGTCAATGTAACGATGTTGTGATGCAGCGGTCAAGTCCAGGGATCACACAAAACATGGTTTACGGTATAAGTTTATTTCTAACATGCATACAGTTACAACATGATACATCAAACGTGTCTGTTTGGATGAT
Organism: Entelurus aequoreus; assembly: GCF_033978785.1. Classification (NCBI taxonomy): domain Eukaryota; kingdom Metazoa; phylum Chordata; class Actinopteri; order Syngnathiformes; family Syngnathidae; genus Entelurus; species Entelurus aequoreus. The sequence goes on along the minus strand of NC_084743.1, from coordinate 26,891,039 downwards.
ATTAAACAATTACAGTGATGCAATAAGCATTCCTCTGAAAAGACTGATCTGTTTTCACTCATTCTTAAAGGCCTACTGAAATGAATTTTTTTTATTTAAACGGGGATAGCAGATCTATTCTATGTGTCATACTTGATCATTTCGCGATATTGCATAAGTGTTATAATGATACAGCATATTTTTGCTGAAAGGATTTAGTATAGAACAACGACGATAAAGATTGCAACTTTTGGTATCTGATAAAAAAAAAGGCTTGCACCTACCGGAAGTAGCGTGACGTAGTCAGTTGAACATATACGCAAAGTTCCCTATTGTTTACAATGATGGCCGCATGAAGTGAGAGAGATTCGGACCGAGAAAGCGACAATTTCCCCATTAATTTGAGCGAGGATGAAAGATTTGTGGATGAGTAAAGTGCAAGTGAAGGACTAGTGGGGAGTTGAAGCTATTCAGATAGGGAAGATGCTGTGAGAGCCGGGGGTGACCTGATATTCAGCTGGGAATGACTACTTTAGTAAATAAACACAAGACATATATATACTCTATTAGCCACAACACAACCAGGCTTATATTTAATATGCCACAAATTAATCCTGCATAATAACACCTGCGTGTTTGTTATGCTAGCTTCTAGCTCCTCTGCTAGCTCCTAGCTCCATAGAACACGCCAATACAATTCAAACACCTGATCAACACACACAATCACTCAGCCCAAAAGACCGTTCACCTAACCCAAGGTTCATAAAGCTTATATATTTTTAAAAAGTTACGTACGTGACGCGCACGTACGGTACGGTACGTGTTATGCTAGCTCCTAGCTCCTCTGCTAGCTCCTAGCTCCATAGAACACGCCAATACAATTCAAACACATGATCAACACACACAATCACTCAGCCCAAAAGACCGTTCACCTAACCCAAGGTTCATAAAGCTTATATATTTTAAAAAAGTTACGTACATACGCAAAAAAAAGCCAAAGCTGCATACTCACAGTAGCACGTCTGCGTCTTTGTCATCCAAATCAAAGTAATCCTGGTAAGAGTCTGTGTTGTCCCAGTTCTCTACAGGCGTCTGTGTATCCAAGTCAAATGTCCTCCTGGTTAGAGTCTCTGTTATCCGAGTTCTTCCATCTTGACTGCATCTTTCGGGAATGTAAACAAAGAAGCGCCGGCTGTGTACTGTTGTGGCTGACTACGTTCGAAAAATACGTCCATTTCGCACCGACAACTTTCTTCTTTGCTTGCTCAGCTTCCTTCTTCATAATGCAATGAACATGATTGAAACAGATTCACGAACACAGATGTCCAGAATACTGTGGAATTATGAAATGAAAACAGAGCTTTTTCGTATTGGCTTCAATGTGGAAGGCATACCCGTGTTCGCCGGTCTACGTCACGCGCATACGTCATCCTCAGAGGCGTTTCGAACCGGAAGTTTAGCGGCAAATTTAAAATGTCACTTTATAAGTTAACCCGGCCGTATTGGCATGTGTTATAATGTTAAGATTTCATCATTGATATATAAACTATCAGACTGCGTGGTCGGTAGTAGTGGGTTTCAGTAGGCCTTTAAGGCCAGGCTGGCACTATATAGCATGGGTGTCAAACTAATTTTAGATCGTGGCCCACATGGAGCATAATCTACTCCCAAGTGGGCCTGACTAGTAAAATCACGGCACGGTAACGTAAAAATAAAGACAACTTCAGATTGTTTTCTTTGTTTAAAATAAAACAAGCACACTCTGAAAATTTACAAATTATAACGTTGTTTTTTTTTTTTACACTTACATGTTACGTTTAATAGTATATCCATCTCTATTTGTCGTTATTTATACTTTCTGAATAAATTATGTGATAACGTTCATCAGTCAACTCATTGGTGTTAATTTTCCATCTATCAAGATAAAAAAATTATATCAAAATCAAATTACACTGTGTTATTTATGTAGTTTGCTCATTTTCCTCGACTGGTGCACTAACATCCATCCATCCATCTATTTTCTACCGATTGTCCCTTACGGAGTCGCGGGGGGTGCCGGAGCCTATCCCAGCTGCATACGGGTGGAAGGCGGGGTACACCCTGGACAAGTCGCCACCTCATCGCAGGGCCAACACAGATAGACAGACAACATTCACACTCACATTCACACACTAGGGCCAATTTAGTGTTGCCAATCAACCTATCCCCAGGTGCATGTCTTTGGAGGTGGGAGGAAGCTAGAGTACCCGGAGGGAACCCACGCAGTCACGGGGAGAACATGCAAACTCCACACAGAAAGATCCCGAGCCCGGGATTGAACTCGGGACCTTCGTATTTTACATATGTAGTATAATCTACAAAAATACCAGGAATTACTATTGCGACATCTAGTGGACATATTTAGAACAGCAGTTTATTTCATTCAAAAATGTTGGCTAATTTTTATACTTAGCAAACTCATCCGGCGGGCTGGATAAAACTGCGGGCCGTACGTTTCACACCACTGCTATATAGGAAAGAAACATTGTTCATATTTATCTGTATTTGCTGTAAATTTGTACAAAACTATAAAAATTCCATTTTGTAATGATTGTGCATTTTTCAAATTGGGACTATTACTTCGGTTGTTAAAAACGATCGAAGTACAAACCACATCAGCAGGATGGCTGTTTAATAAAAAGCGCCACAAAAACAAGTTTTTGCGTCAAAACTCTTCATAGAGCCCTCAATGTAGACCAGCGTTTCGTTGAAAAAATCCGGAGGCACAACACCAGCAGAAATCACTAAAAAACTAAACTCAGTTGACAGTAAAAACTTGTTGTTGCAATTGTTGGATATGACTTTAAATCATAACCAAGCATGCATCACTACAGCTCTTGTCTCAAAGTAGGTGTACTGTCACCACCTGTCACATCACGTCATGACTTATTTGGAGTTTTTTGGTGTTTTCCTGTGTGTAGTGTTTTAGTTCTTGTCTTGCGCTCCTATTTTGGTGGCTTTTTCTCTTTTTTTGGTATTTTCCTGTAGCAGTTTCATGTCTTCCTTTGAGCGATATTTCCCGCATCGACTTTGATTTAGCAATCAAGAATATTTCAGTTGTTTTTATCCTTCTTTGTGGGGACATTGTTGATTGTTATGTCATGTTCGGATGTACATTGTGGACGCCGTCTTTGCTCCACACGCTGTAAGTCTTTGCTGTCGTCCAGCATTCTGTTTTTGTTTACTTTGTAGCCAGTTCAGTTTTAGTTTCGTTCTGCATAGCCTTCCCTAAGCTTCAATGCCTTTTCCTAGGAGCACTCACTTGTTGTTTATTTTTGGTTTAAGCATTAGACACCTTTTTACCTGCATGCTGCCTCCCGCTGTTTACGACATCTACAAAGCAATTAGCTACCGGCTGCCACCTACTGATACGGAAGAGTATTACACCGTTACTCTGCCGAGCTCTAGAAAGCACCGACACTCAACAACAACACATCATTTGCAGACTATAATTACTGGTTTTCAAAAAATATTTTTAACCCAAATAGGTGAAATTAGATAATCTCCCACGGCACACCAGACTGTATCTCACGGCACACTAGCCGCGGCACAGTGGTTGAAAAACACTGATGTAGACCACAGTAATATCAGATATGTTTGTGTGTAAATCCAGACTGATACACCAGTCACAACCCTTCCAGTTTTGATAAATAGTTACTATATCTGTTGTAGTCATACATTTTTTTTCATACGTTTTTGTACAAATTTGAACCTCTTTGCTCCTTTCTAGTTTCATGAGAAATCTGTTTTCTCCTTTTTTGAGGTACACCTTAGCAAAATACAGTGCAGCTCTACAATGGAAACTTGGGCTCCAATTATTAAAATATTCTGAAGGTCATTCCTTGCTGACAGGGATAATCAATACTGAGATATAGAAATTGGGATTTTGTGACAAAGTTATTGATATTTGTCACACAAGCTCAGTCCTCTGTCTACTATTTCTACAAAGTGTGTAATTTACTGTTTCTCCAAAACTCATTAATAATCTGTCCACCCAGGCGGTTCATTTATCTGTCGAGAACTCTTTCATTCCCTGCGTCTTTCAGGCAGTTTAATAGATGACTTCTGTCACCAGAAATGTTTGTCACAATTTAAATTGACTTTTGTTTACCCCTATCTAAAAGAATGCAGAGGACAACGGAGTCATTCACACTTTCCATCCATATGAACTCTTAGACAATTTGCATTGTAAATTGTTGCATTTAATTGGGAATAACTTGAAAAATTCCATAATTGATGTGTCGGAATGGAAACACTTTGAAAGTCATTTAAGGATGAATGATTCGTCATTGAAAGAGGCTTATAGTTGGTCATGGGACTTTAACGCTCGGTGGGACCAAGTGAACAAGTCTGGGATTACGTTTGAAGTACTGGAATTTTATTTGGAACGGTGACAGAAACTCCATCCAGTTTTCTGTAGTAGCTGTTTTGTAAGATGGACTGATGCAAAGTGGAAAAGTGTTCTGTGGTCTGACGATTGCACATTTCAAATTGTTTTTGGAAACTGTGGACGTCGTGTCCTCCGAAACAAAGAGGAAAAGAACCATCCGGATTGTTATAGGCGCAAAGTTCAAAAGCCAGCATCTGTATTAGTGCCCAAGGCTTGGGTAACTTACACATCTGTGAAGGCACCATTAATGCTGAAAGGTACATAGAGGTTTTGGAGCAACATATGTTGCCATCCAAGCAACGTTACCATGGACGCCCCTGCTTATTTCAGCAAGACAATGCAAAGCCACTTGTTACAACAGCGTGGCTTCATAGTAAAAGTGTGCAGGTACTAGACTGGCCTGCCTGTAGTCCAGACCTGTCTCCCATTGAAAACGTCAGAACCACAAACGTAAAAAAAACATGTTGTTTCAACGTTGTGTTAATGTTGCACAACATTGGTTGACATACGACCAAAATTCAACATGACATTGGTTAAACGTCGTCAAAAGGCATGTTGTTTCAACGGTATGTTTGAGTTGATCAACGTCACGACTAGAAGTGGGCTCCTTACGATTCGATTACGGTTACGATTCAGGAGCTACGATTCGATTAAAAATTGATTATTAATGCACCTTCAATTCATGTATATCGATGCAGTTTTACATTTCTTTTCTTTTCACTATATAAGCGTTTGTCACTTGCAACTTTAAAATACAGTAAGTTTGTGATAAGAAACAATTAAATCAATTCCCAAATGTATTAAATGAATGAAAATGTGTGCAATAAGTGCTCTATAATAAAGGAGCTGGTCTGATCTCTTGGTGAGGTGGCTCGCTGCAGTCAGCAACATTTTTAGAACTGTCTGCATGACTTTATTTACAATAAATACATCAATTATCGATTTTTGACGTTTACTAATCGATTTTATAATTGTCCGAATTGCGATGCATCTAAAAATCGATTATTTCCCCCACCCTTAGTCAGGACTTAATTCTCAAACGTTCTCAACGTTGTTTCAATGTATTGTGCCTGCTGGGATAGTACTTAAAATAGTCAAAGAAAGTTCCTGTTTGTCAAAACGTGATATTGATATTTTGACAGTGTTGTCCTTACATTGCCGGTATGTTACCCTTCTGCAAAAATATCATGGTGTCACGGTATCGGTATTACACTTACCGCTCTTAAAGGGGTCATGTTATGATGTTTTTTTTCTACATTTAAAACACTTCCTTGTGATCTACATAACATGTAATGGTGGTTATTTGTTCCACCATATATATTCCACCAACATATTGTCCGCATATGCATAATCCGCTGATGCCACCAATGGCAAAAAACGAAAAGTTGTTTTTGAGAAATAGGGCCCCTTTAAATGTGTCATAACGAGGATTTTTACGCAGCTTACTGCGAGAATTGTTTTCCCGGGATGCAAACAGACTAGACCGGACATCGCCTGCAGGTAAAAACATGATTTATTCTTTTAAAAAGTACTACAAAACAATAGGGTGCACAAGGCGGATGCTCAACTCAATGCAGGGAACAAAACTAATACTTTAACATAAACTATGGACATGAAACAAAAACTCGCTAACTGTGACATGAATAAACAAAAACTTACTTGGCAAGGCATGGAACGAGCAGTATGAACAAAGCATGAAACAAGGCAGCACAGAGCAAATCCAGAATAATGTCGCCAGGCAGACTAACTGACAAAGACAGGCTTAAATAATAATGTCATGATTAGCGACAGGTGTGATCCAAACAAATGAGGCAGGTGAAACTAATGAGTCGCCATGGTAACAAAACAAACAAGGAAGCGCAAACAGGAACTTATAGAGTTGTCATGGAAACTAAAACAAACAAGGGTGCACAAAAACAGGAACTATGGAGTCCAAAACTAGCAGAAAATACCAAAACATAATCCAGACTACAGAACATGACAAAATGTGTTTAAATGTCTTTACTGAAAAGAAGAGAACAACTACATTTCAGCTAAACAGTCATTTTAAATAGTATATTAGGAGATGATAACAGTGGAGCCTATGTGTTTAAAATGGATAAAGCATAACTAAATGTTTTTGAAATAAATAATAATAAAGTGCAATTGTACTGTTGCTAAAACTGCTACATGAATATTTTACTTGTATAAATAACGAAAAAAACGCAAGTGGCTGCAGAAGATCACAACTGATGAAAAGACACTTATAAGTAAGATTTAACAAATAAATAAATAAATAGATGCAGACAGGTGCTCAAAATTGAATGAATGTTTTGAAGACTTGCTGACAGCTTTTCAATGAAAGTGTTTTCAAGTTACTAAATTGTGTATTTGGTGAGTTCCGATTAATTTCCTGCCTCAATTGTAACTTTAGTTTAGCGTTAAAGTAAAACATAACCCTGTGCTTCTATTCCTCATTTCATGTCAGATAGCTTTTGTTAGCCATGTTAGCATGCTATATCTTCCTCACAATCCAAACAATTATGTATTTGGGTCACTAATGCCAACTCTACTGGTACTTTAATACACTCCTGGAAGGGATTTTCCTGGGATCTTCCGTAGTTCCTGCATTCGGAGGTTCTTCTCGGCCTGGAACTGTGGGACGCTTAGGGCAATGTGTGCAAACCAAACGTTTGTCGTTCTGCTGGTTGTTGTTTGGGTAACACTTCAGTATGGGGAACACATATTCACCATGAATTAGTTGCTTATTACCATGCAAATTAGTACCATATTGGCTCTTAATTAGTCATTATTAAGTACTTATTAATGCCTTATTCTGCATGGCCTTTTTATACAACCTGTAAGCCATTAACTAAGAGTCTTCCCTCAATAACCTCAGAATTATTGCTTATTAGTAACCCTAACCCTAACCCTAACCCTTATATGTTCCCCTAGTGTCCAAATAACTCTAAACTAAGTCTTTGTTACTTTAATAAGCAACTAATTAATGGTGAATATGTTCCCCATAGTAAAGTTTTACCATTGTTTGGCTTTGTGGAAATAACTTGCAGTGGACCATATCCGACAAGTTGAAGAAAGCCATCAACTTTCAGTCCTGGAACTTTTCTGACACAGCTCGTCCATTGGAACGTAAGATATGTCCTCTAATGCAGTGGTTCCCAACCATTTTGAGCCTAAGGACAGAAAAAAACCTTACAATAATGCAGAATCAGCGAGAACCTTGTCTTTCCTTGCAACTAGTTGACTCTCTCTGGAGTCTGACACTTGAAATATGTTCTTTATGTCCAGTCTATTCCCTTGTTTTGTTTGAGTTGCTGTCGCGGCAGAAACACCCAGCTTCACAAAGATAATAAGTTGCAGAAGGAAGCTGAGTTTTCAGTGTTTTTGTGGCAATGTCAGGATATTTTTGCCCTGACATTGATGCAGAATGCAAGAAGGTTGGAAGTTGCCATGAATGTCATTGTAAGGCCAGCTGTAAGTAAGTAAGTAACGCTCAAACTCTTTTGAAAGCTGAGACAGGTAGGGGAAATTAAGATTTTCAGCACAATCCCATTCAAGATGAAACATTAAAAAAAAATAATTCAGTCGAAGCCTGGGCCCCTGGAGAGGGTGTCCAGACTGAGGCCATGGGAAAAAAAACCTCATAGCCATAGCACACATAAACATGTGTGTAAGAGGGGGGCCCCAAACATCAAAGAAAACAAAGGACATTAAAGACATTAAAAAGGCAGAGCTGATGCAACCAGTCATTTCTACATACAGCTACTATAGTAAAATAACAAAAACAAATAAAAATCATATAAACTGTGGTGGTCTCTGCGGTGTTCCACGCTATCGTCTGCTGGGGTGCGGGGAGCATGGCCAGAGACAGGAGCAGTCCCAACAAAGCAAACAACGGCCGAACACTAACTCTCGGCCAGTGTCCAGTCTGCATGGATGAGCGAGGATACGTCCAAGGAGACCGAGGTGTCTGATACCTGCTCATTCAGCCAACACACTGTGAAGCTTGTCCGTCCCGGCGATCAGCGCTAGCTCCGCAGCCCTGTCTCTTAATCCGCATCTCCTCCAGTCTCTCCAAACAGACTCTGGTGTGGCAGAGACCCAGCAGCTGGTCTCCATGGCCAAAAGGCTCCCGGGAGGCAGATCCAGAAGTTCAAAAAATAATTAATAAGTGTATATTGTAGCATCCCGGAAGAGTTAGTGCTGCAAGGAGTTCTGGGTATTTGTTCTGTTGTGTTTATGTTGTGTTACTGTGCGGATGTTCTCCCGAAATGTGTTTGTCATTCTTGTTTGGTGTGGGTTCACAGTGTGGCGCATATTTGTAACAGTGTTAAAGTTGTTTATACGGCTACCCTCAGTGTGGCCTGTATGGCTGTTGACCAAGTATGCTGGCATTCACTTGTGTGTGTGAAAAGCCGTAGATATCATTTGACCGGGCAAAGGCAGTGCCTTTAAGGTTTATTGGCGCGCTGTACTTCTCCCTATGTTCGTGTACACAGCGGCGTTTTAAAAAGTCATAAATTTTACTTTTTGAAACCGATACCGATAATTTTTAAACCGATACAGATAATTTACGATATTACATTTTAAAGCATTTATCGGCCGATAATATCGGCAGTCTGATATTATCGTACATCCCTAATTATTATTATTATTTTTTGTATATTTCTAAATATTTTTCATTTTAAAGGGCGTTAATTTGAGGTATTGTTCAATGTGGACGCCTCGAATGTGACGTTTTTCCTCAATCATGTTTTGTTGTTATGTTGTCAATAGTGCTGTGTGTTGCGCGCAAGTGTGCCTATGTGTGTGTTTCTTTTGTGTACTGGTTTCAGGCACTTTGTGTTGTGACTTTCCTGTGCATGAAATGTGCCACATACAGATGTAGATGAAGTTTGATTAATTGATTGATTGATATTACGGGGTCCACTGTGACATTCGCTAGGCTAATTAGTGGTGGAGAGGCCCGTAACCTGATTTTTGGCTTGCAAACCAAAGTTGTTATTTTCAGTCCTGTCTTCAAAAATGAGTCATCCTCGGGTCAAGGAACTTTGTCCAAAATAAAACAAAGTTTCCCTATAGTGGAAGGTTATTATGAGAGTTACAACGAGCAAATGGCATCGATTCGGTAGAATGGCCCGTTTACAGTGAAGGATGAAATCTCAAAGCATGTTGAAGAATTGTGAGAGTCCAGCACTATGGACTGGACTCTCACACTATTATGTTAGATCCACTATGGACTGGACTCTCACACTATTATGTTAGATCCACTATGGACTGGACTCTCACACTATTATGTTAGATTCACTATGGACTGGACTCTCACACTATTATGTTAGATCCACTATGGACTGGACTCTCACACTATTATGTTAGATCCACTATGGACTGGACTCTCACACTATTATGTTAGATCCACTATGGACTGGACTCTCACACTATTATGTTAGATCCACTATGGACTGGACTCTCACACTATTATGTTAGATTCACTATGGACTGGACTCTCACACTATTATGTTAGATCCACTATGGACTGGACTCTCACACTATTATGTTAGATCCACTATGGACTGGACTCTCACACTATTATGTTAGATCCACTATGGACTGGACTCACACAATATTATGCTTGGTCCACTCGACGTCCATTGCACCGGTCGCCCAGGGGTTTCTCATTGTATCCCATTGGGTTGAGTTTTTTCTTGCCCTAATGTGGGATCTGGACTGCAAAAACTGAAATCCAAGTAAGATTACATATCTCAAATAAGGGTGATATTTGCTTATTTTCTGTCTCATAAGATAATTCTTCTCACTAAGCAGATTTTATGGTAGAGTGTTTTACTTGTTTTAAGGGTTTTGGTCCTAAATGATCTCAGTAAGATATTACAGCTTGTTGCGAGACCTATATTGAGTAAAACATGCATGAAACTAGGATATCAACTGTTGCAAAGCTGTGTCATCAACACTCACAAGTATAAAACTACTTTTTTAAAGTAATCATTTCTTTTTTCAAGCATGAAAAAAAAAATCATGACTTTGACACAATTGTGTCTCATAATTAAAACAGATGACAGCCAAATGGACTTTGCGGTTTTATTTTCAATGAAACAATAGAAAATACGTACTCACATAGTAGTACAGTTGGCACAGCACAGTAAACTGACAGTTAATATTTAAAAATTTAACATTTGACATTTCTAACAATTTTGAATAGAAATAGTTCATGCACATTCAGATAAGTTCTTTAAAATTACAATTACATTTTTTTTTGCCGGGGACCAGGCTGTATATATGCGCACTAATTGACTGAAAGAGCACGCACTTGGCGCGATGATGTCATGTTATCGATGGAAAAATGCATTTTTAGATCATATGATTTGCCTGAGCGGCTAGGAGACCCCGAGAGTAACAAGCGGTTGCCTTGTTGCCTTTCCATTAAGAACAATAAATTACTTTTTAGTATAAGTTTGCTGATTTCAAGAAATGTAATGCCGAGCGCATATCATTATGTCAAGATAATGGCACTAGCATTTACTTAATTTAAGAATATTTTTCAACATATTGAGCAAAAAGGTCTAATTCTTTTTTTTCTACCAAGAAAAGTGCACTTGTTATTAGTGAGAATATACTTCTTTTAAGGTATTTTTGGGTTCATTGAAGTTAGCTAATTTTACTTGTTTTGGAAAGCCTTGACAAGCCAAATTTTCTTGTTCTATTGGCAGATAATTTTGCTTAGTTCAAATAAAATACCCCTCATTTTTGTATTTTTTTTTCTTGTTTTTGAACACTGACTTTTTGCAGTGTGAGCCGAGGATGTCGTTGTGGCTTGTGCAGCCCTTTGAGACACTCGTGATTTAGGGCTAAATAATAAACTTTGATTGATTGATTGATTGATTGAAGAAAAAATGTGTGTGTGTGTGTGTGTAGTAGTGCTCGCTATTTAAGTACTTAGTGTATTTGCACTCCAGTGGCAGGAAGACAAATTATCCACTTTTCTATTTAAACCAAGATCGATCTGAGCCGTAGTCAGTCTTGTTCGTGTGAGATAAATGTAATGTCCGACGCCACGGGCAAATCTGGACAGTTGAACACTCATATCAGTGATTACCCGAGGCTGATGTGTTAGAGTCCTACATCATACATCACTTTGCCCTCGAGTAATAGAGGAGCCATCTCCTCAGGCCGCCAGTCCGTTCAATTTAAAGGTAGCAAGATAGTACGCGTTTTCATCCTTTCTTTTTACACCCTCCTTGATCTGAGAGAACATGCTCCTGATTAGCAATATAAAATGTGAATAGCCTGCATGCTCTATTTATCTTCTGCCGTGCCTCCCTTTCTTTTCCCGTTAATCTGTTTATGATTGCTTCTGTCTGAACGCCAGCAATGTGCGCATGCATGTTTCTGCTGCAGTCGCCCTGTTTTTCATCATCACGCCTCAGCAGCTAATGAGCGGGGCTGAGGCTCCGTTGTTTACCGAAGCATGTGTGCATGTTTGGAACTCTCTTTGTGTGCGTGCGTGTGTGCGAAGAAAAATAGTGCAAAAGTGCAAGCCTAGTTCCTATGTTGGTGTTTGTATAGAGCCATATCCATGGAATCAAAGCCCACATTGACAGGGGGGGACATAACTACACTTTTGCCATGTGTTGACCTTTCAGTGAGCAATGAGAGCCTGACACAAGCACACACACACACACGCACACACACACACACACCATGAAAGAGTTTGTGTACACAGTCCAACAAATATTGTGTGTGAGAGCACACTCATATGGAGTTGCATGCAAATCAAATCACAGTGTAGTGCTTAAGCATGATACATACACATATACTGCACACATGCCAGAAAACGTTCAAAGATGTGTTAGTTCCTGGAACTAAAATGTTCCTGTAGCCTATTGTGTTTTGTGTTTGCACAGCAGTGAGGTCCCAGGAAGACTTCTGTAAATCAGGCTGACGACGCCGCAGAAGCAAGGGGCTGTACTCAACGTACTAAACATGCCGTTCAATGCACAGACACGTAGTAAATAGTTGTAGTAATACTACATAAGTTATACCAGTGTTTTCCAACCACTGTGCCAAAAATGAACAGAAGGCAAGTCCCGCTAGGAAAAGGCACTGAAGCATAGCGATGGCTGTGCAAAACAAAAGTAAAACTGAACTGGCTACAAAGTAAACACAAACAGAATGCTGGACGACAGCAAAAACTTACAGCGTGTGGAGCAGAGACGGCGTCCACAAAGTACATCCGTACATGACATGACAATCAACAATGTCCCCACAAAAAAGGATAGCGTACGCACAACTGAAATAGTCTTGATTGCGAAAACAAAGCAGGTGTGGGCAATAGCACTCAAAGGAAGGCGTGAAGCTGCTACAGGAGAACACCAACAAAACAGGAAGGGTCACCAAAATAACAGCGCAAGACAGGAACTAAAGCACTACACACAGGAAACAACAACAAACTCAAAATAGGGCACGACAACCTGGTGGAGTTTCATTTGTTAACCTTTTCTGCTGGTGGTGTGCTTCCGTATTTTTTTTATGAAAAAAATGTGCTTTGGCTGAAAAAAGGTTGAAAAACACTGAGTTATACAAAATGTTCAAATGTAAAATTAAGCTAAAAGGTGAACTGCACTTTTTTTTTAAATTTTGCCTATTGTTCACAATTATTGTTGTTCCCGCCAGTTCCAGGTCCTAAATGGCTGTCAAAGTGTAGCAACCTGTCAGAATACCTACTCAGAATTCTTCTGTGCAGGTGGAAGGCATGATTTATGATCTACAACAGGGGTGTCAAACTCGTTTTCATTGAGGGCAATATGGCAGTTATGGTTGCCCTCAAAGGGCCGCTTTTAACAACGAGTAATATATTTTTTTTTACATAAGCTGCAAAGAAAATATTTATAAATTTTACTTTAAAAACTGGCAGCTCAGTCACCAGAATTTTACAGTAAAAGCAGTGGGTTTTTACAGCATATACAAATATTGAATAAATGGAATGGAGAAACAATACGTCTGTTTTTAGCGGTACAATTCAAGCAACAGAGCTGCCTTTTTTTTTTTTTTACCATAAAATCTTGTTGTTTTTATTAGTTTGTTTTTTAATGTTTTAGTGTCTCACTGTATATGGAAAAAAAAACGGTAAAAAAAAGTTGATTTTACTGTAAAAAATTAACCGTAAATCTATTGTCAAACATATTGCTGGGTATTGTGGCCAAACAGCTCAATTTTTGTTTCATCTGACATCACATGGACCAAGATAAGACCTTCTGGAGGAAAGTTCTCTGGTCAGATGAAACAAAAATTGAGCTGTTTTACCACAATACCCAGCAATATGTTTGGAGGAGAAAGGGTGTATTATGCACAATATTTGCTTTCAAATATTTGACAAAGTTTCATGATGACGCTTACACGTGTGAATTTCTACCGTTGTTGCTGCTTGTCTAGATTAGACAATCGTTGCTTAAAAGGTCCGACAGGAAACAAAGCCTCGGGGCAAAATATTCATACTTTGTTGTCCAGTTGTTGTTAAAAGTCCGATTGTCGAAATGTATTTTGTTTTTTTTAAAGGGTTGAATGAGTCTTCTTCTACTCACCTTACTGCTGCTTGATGCCTCGCTGTTGCCCCCTAGTGGGCGTACTGCATACATGAGCAACCCTCGTTTGAATGGTATCATAAAGCCTATTTGGATGATGTTCGGCGGGCCAAATGAAAAGCTTTGGGGCCGCCAGTTGAATAGACTTGACCAGCGGGGACGAGGTGGAGCGAATAACAGTGTAGTGTGAAGACAATAAACAAGACATTCACCCACTATGGGTCTGCGTGGAGCGGGTCTCTGAAGTCTGTTTCCTGGAAGTTCACGTGACCGAGAACCTGACCGGGGGCGAAAACATCACCAAGTTGGTGAAGAACCTATTGTGTGTGTGTGTGTGTGTGTGTGTGTGTGTGTGTGTGTGTGTGTGTGTGTGTGTGTGTGTGTGTGTGTGTGTGTGTGTGTGTGTGTGTGTGTGTGTGTGTGTGTGTGTGTGTGTGTGTGTGTGTGTGTGTGTGTGTGTGTGTGTGTGTGTGTGTGTGTGTGTGTGTGCATCTAATAGAGCATGTCTCAGTTGCACCCCTGGTGGTGAAATCCATCAAACTGAGGGTGGTCCCAAAAAGGAGGGATTTTTCACATTGACTGTGAGTCAATTTTAAAAGTGCTCCCCCTCTGGTCAACATATGAAATAACAAGTGTGTGTAAGAAATTTGAATACAAAAATAAATAAATGTGTATATAGAGACATACAGTAATAACTTGAAGTAAGTAATGAAGATTAAAAACTAATTACAAACAAAAAATATATATTTTTTTAAATTAACTAAAAGCAGTCTTTTTCTCACAATGTGTCGACTTTTTTCTTATAAAATGTTCTTATAAAATACTTTCTCATATTCTTTCTGTTTTTGTAATATTGCAATATTTTCTCGTAAAATTTTTTTTTTTTTGTGGACCATTATTAAATATTAATGCAAAATGGCATGAAAATTATTATTTGTCAAATACAATTCTGACTTACACAATATTGCCAATTTTTTAGTTGTTCTTGTAAAATAGTGAGATTTTTTTAGTAAAATTATGATTTTTGTTATAATTTTTCCAAGTAAAATTCAGAGTATTATTATAACATTGCCAACACTTTTAAAGTTTTCACATAGAATTGTGACCTTTGTCAAGTAAAATTATGACTCTCTTCA
This sequence comes from Entelurus aequoreus, assembly GCF_033978785.1. Classification (NCBI taxonomy): domain Eukaryota; kingdom Metazoa; phylum Chordata; class Actinopteri; order Syngnathiformes; family Syngnathidae; genus Entelurus; species Entelurus aequoreus. The sequence continues at coordinate 26,875,899 of NC_084743.1, read as the reverse complement.
TAAAATTGCCAAAATGTTAAGCTTTTCTTGTAAAATTGCGACTGTTATTGAGTAAAATTCCAACTTTTATCATAATATTGCACAAATGTTCAGTTTTTCTTGTGAACTTTTGACTTGCGTCGAGTAAAATTACGACTTTTATTATAATACTGCCGAAATTCTAAGTTTTTCTTGTGAAATTGTGACCTTTTTCATGTGGAATTCCAACTCATTTTTCTCAACAAGCTTTTTTATGTTTGCATTGTATGTATATATTATTAATGTTGTAAATACAAATCTTTATATATCTAGAAAGGGTGGTCCTATAGAGCAGTGGTCCCCAACCTTTTTGTAGCTGCGGACCGGTCAAAGCTTGAAAATGTGTCCCACGGACCGGTGGGGGGCTGGGGGGGGGGGGGGGGTGTTTAATTTTTTTATTTTTATTTTTTTTTTTTACATAAATAAATACAATCATGTGTGCTTACAGACTGTATCCCTGCAGACTGTATTGATCTATATTGATATATAATGTATATATTGTGTTTTTTATGTTGATTTCATTAAAAAAAAAAAAAGTTTTTTTTTTGTTTTTTTTTAAATTTCTTGTGCGGCCCGGTACCAATCGGTGGTTGGGGACCACTGCTATAGAGGTATGCATTTTTTGGAGGTCTCAAGAAGGAAAAAAATACAAGAAAATGTGTCAGTGTGCGTGTGTGTGCATGCATGTGTGTGTGTGTGTGTGTGTGTGTGTGTGTGTGTGTGTGTGTGTGTGTGTGTGTGTGTGTGGTACTCAAGCTGCACAGTAGTGCAGAGGAAAACCCCCCAGAGGGTCATTAAAGTTGCCCAGAGAATAACCGGCTGACCTCTTCCCTCTCTAGAAGAAACTATACAGTTTGCGCTGCGTTAATAAAGCAGTGAAAATAATAAAGGACACTTCTTACCCTTGTCACAGACTTTTGGAACTGCTGCCATCAGGCAGACTGTATGGAGCAAAAAAAAAAAAAAAAAAATAGCAGTGGGACAAGAAGTCTTTCTTTTTCTGTCTCAGAAAATTTAAGAATTCAAAAACTGTAAGGAAGAATTATAACAAATAAAGGCTTGCATGTAATGAGTTAATATCACTGATTAGTTTCACATTTGAAGTTACTTAAATATACTTTTACACCATATTCAAATTTTTTGAGTTCCACCTGTTTAATATAATGGTTGAGAGAAAACCTGGTTGCAGAAAAACATGCAACTTTTCTCTAACTACAATTTAACATTCACCTGCCAAAAATGCAAACTTTTGACCACAAACTTAGTCGCAGCTCGGGGACATTGGTCTCGAGCAGAGGGTGTCAAACTCATTTTAGCTCAGGGGCCGCATGGAGGAAAATCTGTGCACACGCAGGCCGGACTATTAAAATCATGGCATTAAAACTAAAAATAAAGACACATTCAGATTGTTTTCTTTCTCTTACTTTGGCCAAAAACAGAACAAACGCATTCTGAAAATATTACAATAAAAAATATAGAAAAAAATACCGGCAGCAGTAAAGTTTAGATTCATGAAGGAAAGAAGAAAGTGAATGAATGTTAAGTTAAAAAGTTAAAGTACCCATGATTGTCACACACACTTATAACTGAATACATTTACATATGTATACAAATTTGTTTTCTTTTCTATTATTTTTTTTAATCAATTAAGTAGCGTTTATGACAACCTTTTTCCAAAACACAATATAGAATGTGAAATACAACAGGATAATGCATACATTTATCATTTGTTTTCAAAACGGTTACAAGAAAGTTGGACCCCATTTTTATGACTTGATGGGGTCCCTGGGACCCATAGTAAAAAAGAATAAAAAAAGTTTTACTTTTTTTGTTTTTTTAATTATAATTTTTTAAATCTATCCCAGGGGTCCCCAAACTATGGTCTAAAATCCAGCCCACGGCTAGTCCCGAGTAACACATTTTTTTTTTTTTTTTAATTATAATTTTTTTTATCTATCATTTCTAGCTCATCCATCAATCCATTTTCTACTGCTTGTTACTCTCGGGGTCTCCTAGCCAGTCAAGCAAATCATATTGTCTAAAAATTCATTTTCCCATCGATAACATGACATCATCACGATCGCGCCACAGTGTTGGGTAATCTGCAAAGAGACAGATTATATATATGTATATATATGTATGTATATATATATATATATATATATATATATATATATATATATATATATATATATATATACATATATATATATATATATATATATATATATATATATATATATGTATATATATATATACATATATATATATATACATATATATATATATATATATATATATATATATATACATATACATACATATATATATATATACGTATATATATATATATACGTATATATATGTATATAGTTGAGGTTTCTGTGGTTTATCCGTTATACAGTGTCCAATACCGGGGTAGAGCGGAATGTACAGTACGTTAGGTGTTTTGCAGATTTACCCCTGAAGATTTTTTCCCGACCTAACGTATATATATATATATATATATACATATATATATATATATATATATATATATATATATATATATATATATATATATATATATATATATATATATATATATATATGTATATATATATATATATATATATATATTTACATATATCTATATATATATATTTACATATATTTATATATATATATATATATATATATATATTTACATATATTTATATACATATATATATATATATATATATATATATATATTTATATATATATATATATTTATATATATATATATATATATATATATATATATATATATATATATATATATATATATATATATATATATATATATATATATATATATATATATATATATATATACACATACCTGTATATACATATAGCCCGGCCCCTGGCCAACTTTTTTTAACCCAATGCAGCCCCCGGGTCAAAATGTTACAATAAATGAATATAAATGATAAATGAATAGTACATTTTCAGTTTCTAGGCAATAGATCTTCTGAGTAAAAAAATCTACTCTTAAGCATCACATGTTTTTTATAAGACACACAACTTCGCAATACTAGTAAGTATAACTAATAATGAGTTTTAATGGCTAATTTCCTATTTCAAGAAATATTACCGAGACAATTTTGACTTGTTCCATAGGCAGATATTTTTGCTCATTATAAGCAAAAATAACTTGTAATGAGCAAAAAAATCTGCCAGTGCAACAAGTCAAAATGGTCTTGTTAAGATTTCTTGAAACAGGAAACATGTTTGTGCCTCTAAAAGCTGGAAACTTAGTGTGGAACAATACTGTACTCTGCAATGACATACTTTTGTGTCAAACTAAAGATGATCAGATTGTACAAACTATTTAAAGTTAGGGTTTATGTTGAATTTTGGAGTGTAGACCATGGAGACTTGATTTTTCCCCAAACACACATTTGGCACCTTATTTTACCATCTGTTTTTGAGAGGGCTAAAGCACTTTTACGTTTTTTGATGATCCAAACAACATGCCATCTGGTCACATCAGATGGTGAAGGGCTTGACTGCAGTCAGCACTGCAGACTTACTGTTAATATACAGCATATAAAGTAAAATACTGTATCTGATACTGTGTGGATCATAGAACTGGAGATATGAGAAGCCTTTATATCCACAGCCTTACTGCTCGGACCACATAGCAGGAGAAAATATGTTATGCATGGATGCAGGCAAGCACACACACTGCTAAAAATCAGACTAATTAAACAATGTGGGTATTAGATAGTTTCAAACCGTAAGGAAATCATCCTTTGTGGCACCAGTCGAAGTCAGTGCGCACACACACACAGTTTAGATCAGGGGGTGTCTGACTCGTTTTAAAATTCCCAAGCGGGTAACATCATGGTATGATAACCTAAATATAAAGACAACTTCAGATTGTTTTCTTTGTTTAAAAATAGACCAAGCACATTCTGAAAATGTTCAAAACTAGAGATGTCCGATAATGGCTTTTTTGCCGATTTCCGATATTGTCCAACTCTTAATTACCGATTCCGATATCAACCGATACCGGTATATACAGTCGTGGAATTAACACATTATTATGCCTAATTTTGTTTTGATGCCCCGCTGGATGCATTACACAATGTAACAAGGTTTTCCAAAATAAATCAACTCAAGTTATGGGAAAAAAAATGGCAACATGGCACTGCCATATTTATTATTGAAGTCACAAAGTGCATTATTTTTTTTAACATGCCTCAAAACAGCAGCTTGGAATTTGGGACATGCTCTCCTTGAGAGAGCATGAGGAGGTTGAGGTGGGAGGGGTTGGGGGTGGCGGGGTTGAGGTGGGGGGATAGGGGGTAGCGGGGAGGGTATATTGTAGCGTCCCGGAAGAGTTAGTGCTGCAAGGGGTTCTGGGTATTTGTTCTGTTGTGTTTATGTTGTGTTACGGTGCGGATGTTCTCCCGAAATGTGTTTGTCATTCTTGTTTGGTGTGGGTTCACAGTGTGGCGCATATTTGTAGCGGTGTTAAAGTTGTTTATACGGCCACCCTCAGTGTGACCTGTATGGCTGTTGACCAAGTATGCATTGCATTCACATGTGTGTGTGAAAAGCAGTAGATATTATGTGGCAGTGCCTTTAAGGTTTGTTGTCGCGCTGTACTTCTCCCTACGTCCGTGTACCACTCCGTACAGCGACGTTTTAAAAAAGTCATATATTTTAATTTTTGAAACCGATACCGATAATTTTGAAACCGATACCGATAATTTCCGATATTACATTTTAAAGCTTTTATCGGCCGATAATATCGGCAGTCCGATATTATCGGACATCCCTAGTTTTAACTAGGGGTGCAATGATTGATTGATTGCAATGATGATCGACGTCGACAAAAAGCAATAGGGAAAATTGTCCCCAACAAATTCACTTGTCCATCATAGCTGGTGATGCAATCGCTCGTTCCTTTCGGGATGGAAACAGATATGTGCGACTGAGGGCTCACATGCTGTGCCCACCGCAACGACACTGAAGTGAAAACATCAAAAGTGTGGGTGTTTCAGTGTTGCATGGTCGACACTGAAACCGACCCCGGGATGCAGAAACAGGAAACAACATGCAGTTGAAAATGCTAATTCAATTGTTTTAGCAGCAGCAAAAGCAGGCAACAAGAAATACTTGTGTGCCACACCAAGCAATGCAAAATGAAAAACTTAACAAGAGCAGGAGAGGAAATGCAGGATATAAAATACACACTAAGGCTGAGACGCGGCGTTGGAATGTAAAGCACTGGAATGGTGATGGTCACCAAAACGGAGGCGGGTGTGTCAATTAACGCCCCATACTGCCAATGATAATGGAACATTTCACCCTATATACGTCAAAGTCTATGTTGACACTAGGGTTGTCCCGATACCAATATTTTGGTACCGGTACCAAAATGTACTTTGATACTTTTCTAAATAAAGGGCACCACAAAAAATGGCATTATTGTAACAAAAAATCTTACGGTACATGAAACATATATTTCTTATTGCAATTGAAGAACAATTTTTGGCCTTAAATATAATAGTAAACATACTAGACAACTTGTCTTTTAGTAGTAAGTGAACAAACAAAGGATCCTAATTAGTCTGCTGACGTATGCAGTAACATATTGTGTAATTTCTCATTCTATTATTTTGTCAAAATTATAAAGGACAAGCTGTAAAAATTGATTATTAATCCACTTGTTCATTTACTGTTAATATCTGGTTATTTTCCTTTTCAACGTGTTCTATCTACACATCTGTTAAAATGTAATAATCACGTATTCTTATGTTGTTTGGATGCTTTACATTAGTTTTGGATGATACCACAAATTTGGGTATCGATCCGATACCAAGTAGTTACAGGATCATACATTGGTCATATTCAAAGTCCTCATGTGTCCAGGGACATATTTCCTGAGTTTATAAACATAATATGAATTTTAAAAAAAGGAAAAAAGATTTTGTGACGATAAAAAATATAGATGTAATCATAGTAATATCGACTAGATACGCTATTGTACTTGGTATCATTACAGTAGATGTCAGGTGTAGATCCACCCATGGCATTTGTTTCCAATCAGGCGAGTTATTGTATCCTCCTACGGTGTGTAGTGAAGCATGTTTAGCTATTCCTCATCCTGCAGGGATGATACTTGAAAGAAACTTACTTTATTTGTCACCATGGAGACCAGGATTAGTGATTTAGAAGTAGCTAAAACACTGCCGACTGCGGATGGATGTTTGCTGCTAGCTAGCTAGCCATGTCTTAGAGCACCTCTTCCTGAGGGCGTTTCAGTGTTATAACTTCACCTTTATCGTCAGTTTTTCGGCCAAAATGCGTCCGTTCTCCCTTTTCTGTCTACACACTGTGTCGGCTTGTAAGTACTCTGTGATTGTGCGCTGCCGAACATGCTCCTCTGCTCGTAAACCCAGAAACGTCATGACGTTACAGCGCGCCGTCATGCCCGTTAAAATAAATAAATACAATTGAGAACCGGTACTTTTCAAACAGAGTAAAGTACTGTTTTTGATTCATTAGAACCGCGATACTTTACTAATACCAGTATACCGTACAACCCTAGTTGACACTGCAGGCCATTTCTGTTTTCTATTCCATATGTGACCTATATCTGATTTGTTCTTTCAACTCCCACCGAGCACTTTCGTATGTGGACATAAATTAGATATGTACGGAATCTAAACAATGGAGTCACGTTCATATGACCCATGTGTCATCAAAAAGCCGCAAACGTCATAATTCTTTGACAAAATAGAAGGTCCCAAAAATAAATAGTGGACAAATGAGCAAAGAATAGGCGGAAAGATGTGTTAAAATTCACATCACTGTCCTACCACCCCTGGTGCCGACTGCTCGCCCACCCGCTCCGCGGAACAGACGTCGACCTTGCTTTTCATGGCAGCGCATATTTGATTCGCATATCTGGAGGAAGCGTTCACAGACTCTCTTCAGTAAAATAGTTACCTCGCTAGATAACAACAGAGAGACTTTGGCCTCGTTTACACTGCACACCAAATCTGATTTTTTTGCCCTGAAGTAACGCAGATCAAATTTTTTTTACGAAACGCTCCAAATTGCTTCAAATCTAATCCTTTTGCATCCCATTCAGACCACACCAGGAGGTACCGTATTTTCCCGACCATAGTGCGGGATTATAAGACGCACAGCCGATTAATTGTGTATTTATTTATTTATTTTTCATATACACTACCGTTCAAAAGTTTGGGGTCACGTTGAAATGTCCTTATTTTTGAAGGAAAAGCACTGTACTTTTCAATGAAGATAACTTTAAACTAGTCTTAACTTTAAAGAAATACACTCTATACATTGCTAATGTGGTAAATGACTATTCTAGCTGCAAATGTCTGGTTTTTGGTGCAATATCTACATAGGTGTATAGAGGCCCATTTCCAGCAACTATCACTCCAGTGTTCTAATGGTACAATGTGTTTGCTCATTGGCTCAGAAGGCTAATTGATGATTAGAAAACCCTTGTGCAATCATGTTCACACATCTGAAAACAGTTTAGCTCGTTACAGAAGCTACAAAACTGACCTTTCTATTGAGCAGATTGAGTTTCTGGAGCATCACATTTGTGGGGTCAATTAAACGCTCAAAATGGCCAGAAAAAGAGAACTTTCATCTGAAACTCGACAGTCTATTCTTGTTCTTAGAAATGAAGGCTATTCCACAAAATTCTTTGGGTGACCCCAAACTTTTGAACGGTAGTGTATAAGGCGCACCGAATTCATCGGCGGTCACTCGAAACGAGTATGACGATCCTCCTGGTAGGGGGGTATCCCTTTATGGAGGATGCCTGTGCGTGACTCTGTTTAACGTGGGGAGACTGGTGCACAGACAGTCACCACACGATCCTTGACAGATCCAGGTCAGAGTCCAGTGGCATGGAGTCCCAAGACGACTGGGGACCCTTTTCCGCTGCAGCCTTCATCCGCCATCCCAGCCGTTGTGACGCTCCATAGGGTTAGCAATCATCCTCCGCCTGTTCCACCGTTGAGGTCTTGGGTTGTTATTTCCCCATAACTGGGCCCACATGGATGTGGGGGTGCCTTCTTCCGCCACCGCAGCCGTTGTGGTAGTTCTTAAATCTACCGTCTTCCGCCTGCTCCGCCGTTGAGGTCTTCACCGTATCCCTGGCTAGGGGTCAGTCAGGTACTAGGCCTTTGCCAAGGGCCACCTGGGGTAACAGTAGTAAAGGGGTTAACCTTCTTGCGCCCCAAGACCCCATAGAGGAGCCTCCACTGCCGGATGCACTTTAACGTCATGCCCAGGACAACAAATTATAGGGCGCATTTAAGTTAACAGAAATACTACGATCATGTAGAAAATAATATTACAGTGAATTATTGGACAGGAACAAAAATAATATGAGAGCAACATGGGGCATCCTCAATAGCATTATTAAAAATGGCACAAAGAGGGACTACCCTCAATACTTTTTAGACGGAAATAAAAACAATGACAACATAAAGGAAGTAGTTGAAAGCTTCAATAATTATTTTGTAAATATTGGACCAAAATTGGAAGAAAGGATTCCAGACCCAGTTCCAATTGAGGACTATAATGATACCATAGAGCGAAATCCCAACTCCATGTTCCTCAGTAATGTGACACAGGAGGAAATAGTTATAATCGTGAAAAAATGTAAATCTAAGACTTCAACTGATTGTAATGGAATTGATATGGATACGATAAAAAAGGTTATAGAAGAGATCTCAGGACCATTAATGTATATTAGTAACCTATCATTTCAAACAGGTACATTTCCAAACAAAATTAAAATAGCTTAAGTTGCACCAATTTCATTCTTAAAGTAATCTTACTTATCTCATCATATGAAATATGACTTTCTTCACCAATTATTATTATTAAATTCTTACTATTATTTATTTATTTATTTTTATTGTGATTACATATGGAGTTTATTGTGAAAAAATTGAGAACAGGAAGTGAATAAAAAAAGTTTCAGCAACTGTTATGTAAAGAAAAGGGGTAGGATTAAATAAGCTCTGCTTCTTCCTACTCCTTTTCGAACATGTTGAAAAGAGAAACTGGAAATTGTGATGTATCATGTTGTATGCTTGCATGTTCGAAATAAACTCAAACTCAAACTCAAACACAAACACACGTATCTCTTATGTTTGACTGCCATCTACTGGTCACACTAATCATTACACCATGTACCAAATAAAATTGCTTCGAGGTCGGTAAGCAAAACCAGAATTATGCCGTACATTAGGCGCGCCCGGTTATAAGGCGCAATGTCGAGTTTTGAGGGGGAAAAAAAGATTTTAAGTGCGCCTTATAGTCCGGAAAATACGGTAGTTCAAATCCGATTGAAATCTGATTTTTTTCAAATGTGACTTCAATCTAAACGGCAATGCAACCCGTATGTGACCTTTTCGCCAGCTTTAGGCTGGCTACGTCATTTGTGTACGCGAGGAAAGACGCAGCCCGCCAGCGGAAGTGGATACAACATCCGGTTTCGGTGAGCAAAGTCTATTTTCAACGGCCAAATTTTCGAGGCACCATCTGTCAAATAGTGCACAAATAATAATAAGCTATATGAATATATATTTTGATTTCGAAGAAATAATTATTGTTGTAGGACGGAGATTGGCGCTGTGGCGTATTTGCTTACATGTGAGTTATATGAGAAAATAAAGCTCCTGTATATCTACATTAATGTCTGTGTCTCCTCTACTTAACAGACTATAAAGATTAGAACCCTCCGAAATACATACCATTATATACACTATATTGCCAAAAGTATTAGGCCACCCATCCAAATGATCAAAATCAGGTGTCCTAATCACTTGGCCCGGCCACAGGTGTATAAAATCAAGCACTTAGGCATGGAGACTGTTTCTACAAACATTTGTGAAAGAATGGGCTGCTCTCAGGAGCTCAGTGATTTCCAGCGTGGAACTGTCATAGGATGCCACCTGTGCAACAAATCCAGTCGTGACATTTCCTCACTCCTAAATATTCCAAAGTCAACTGTCGGCTTTATTATAAGAAAATGAAAGAGTTTGGGAACAACAGCAACTCAGCCACCAAGTGGTAGGCCACGTAAACTGACAGAGAGGGGTCAGCGGATGCTAAAGCGCATAGTGCAAAGAGGTCGCCGACTTTCTGCACAGTCCGTTGCTACGGAGCTCCAAACTTCATGTGACCTTCCAATTAGCCCACGTACAGTACGCAGAGAGCTTCATGGAATGGGTTTCCACGGCGGAGCAGCTGCATCCAAGCCATACATCACAGAGTCCAATGCAAAGCGTCGGATGCAGTGGTGTAAAACACTGGACTCTAGAGAAGTGGAGACGCGTTCTCTGGTTGAATCACGCTTTTCCATCTGGCAATCTGATGGACGAGTCTGGGTTTGGAGGTTGCCAGGAGAACGCTACATTTGTGTGACATTTGGTGGAGGAGGAATTATGGTGTGGGGTTGTTTTTCAGGAGTTGGGCTTGGCCTCTTAGTTCCAGTGAAAGGAACTTTGAATGCTCCAGGATACCAAAACATTTTGGACAATTCCATGCTCCCAACCTTGCGGTAACAATTTGGAGCGGGCCCCTTCCTCTTCCAACATGACTGTGCACCAGTCGCCAAAGCAAGGTCCATAAAGACATGGATGACAGAGTCTGGTGTGGATGAACTTGACTGGCCTGCTTAGAGTCCTGACCAAAACCTGATAGAACACCTTTGGGATGAATTAGAACGGAGACTGAGAGCCAGGCCTTCTCGACCAACATCAGTGTGTGACCTCACCAATGCGCTTTTGGAAGAATGGTGGAAAATTCCTATAAACACACTCCGCAACCTTGTGGACAGCCTTCCCAGAAGAGTTGAAGCTGTAATAGCTGCAGAAGGTGGACCGACATCATATTGAACCCTATGGGTTAGGAATGGGATGGCACTTCAAGTTCATATGTGAGTCAAGGCAGGTGGCCAAATGCTTTTGGCAATATAGTGTATATCCTTGGATACATTATATTACTTTATTTTGTTTTTACGTAAAAAAAACGAGAATTTTTAAGGTTTTGCGATCATATCTATGGTGGCGACTTTTATATTGTAGTAATAGCCCAGCAGGCGCAAGACATTAAAACAACGCTGAGAACTTGTTGAAATAGATCTTGACGTTGAGCAACTCAAACCTAGCGTTGGAACAACATGCTTTTTGACGACGTTTAATCAATGTTGGGTTCTAACGTTGATTTGACCGTTGAATTTTGGTCATTTTCCGACCAATATTTTACAACACATATACAACGTTGAAACAACATGCTTTTTGACAACAATTATTCAATGTCAGCCTGTGACGTTGATTCGACCGTTGAAATTTGGTCATTTCTCAACCAACAACGTTGTCTCAATTTACGAATACAACTATTTTGCAACGTTGTTTCAATGTCAGTTTTAAAGGATGTTTATGTATAGTCAACGTTGTATCAATGTCTTATACAGGAGTAACTTCCTTGTTCATTTACGGAATCCGGTCAACTTCCTTTGTTTTCACTTTATGCAAGTGACATTGGGGCCACATTGGGACCACGTTGGGGCCACATTGAGGCCTGCGCGGGTTTACACTCGAGTCCGTTTAGATCACATTTTACTTGCAGTGTAAACAGTCAGGTGGAAAAAAAATCTGATTCAGAAAAAATCAGATTTTGGCCGCTTTGGTCTACGGTGTATAATAAGTGAAGTCAAGTAAATTATATTTATATAGCGCCTTTTCTCTAGTGTCTCGAAGCACTTTACATTGAAAAACCCATTATCTACATTTAAAGGCCTACTGAAACCCACTACTACCGACCACGCAGTCTGATAGTTTATACATCAATGATGAAATCTTAACATTGCAACACATGCCAATACGGCCGGGTTAACTCATAAAGTGCAATTTTAAATTTCTCGCTAAAATTCCGGTTGAAAACGCCTTTGGATGATGACGTATGCGCGTGACGTAGCCAGTGAAACAGGAGTATCGGTATCCCATAGAAGCCAACACAAAAAGCTCTGTTTTCATTTCATAATTCCACAGTATTCTGGACATCTGTGTTAGTGAATCTTTTGCAATTTGTTTAATGAACAATGGAGACTGCAAAGAAGAAAGTTGTAGGTGGGATCGGTGTATTAGTGGCTGGCTGTAGCAACACAACAAGGAGGACTTACTTGGATAGCAGACGCGCTAGCCGATGCTAGCCGCCAACCGTATCTGTGATCGGGTGAAGTCCTTCGTCGCGCCGTCGATCGCTAGAACGCAGGTGAGCACGGGTGTTGATGAGCAGATGAGGGCTGGCTGGCGTAGGTGGATGGCTAATGTTTTTATCATAGCTCTGTGAGGTCCGGTTGCTAAGTTGCTAAGTTAGCTTCAGCGTCGTTAGCAACAGCATTGTTAAGCTTTGCCAACCTGAGAATTATTAACCGTGTAGTTACATGTACATGGTTTAATAGTATTGTTGATCTTCTGTCTATCCTTCCAGTCAGGGATTTATTTATTTTGTTTCTATCTGCATTTGAGCCAGATGCTATCACGTTAGCTCAGTAGCTAAAGAGCTTCGCCGATGTATTGTCGTGGAGATAAAAGTCACTGTGAATGTCCATTTCGCGTTCTCGACTCTCATTTTCAAGAGGATATAGTATCCGAGGTGGTTTGAAATACAAATCCGTGATCCACAATAGAAAAAGGAGAGTGTGTGGAATCCAATGAGCCAGCTTGTACCTAAGTTACGGTCAGAGCGAAAAAAGATATGTATATCACTGCATTCTAGTCCGTCACTCTAACGTTCCTCATCCACAAATCTTTCATCGTCGCTCAAATTAATAGGGTAATCGTCGCTTTCTCGGTCCGAATCGCTCTAGCTGCATTGAAAACAATAGGAAAATATGAGGAGGTGAACAACTGACTACGTCACGCTACTTCCGGTAGGGGCAAGGCTTTTTTTTATCAGCGACCAAAAGTTGCGAACTTTATCGTCGTTGTTCTATACTAAATCCTTTCAGCAAAAATATGGCAATATCGCGAAATGATCAAGTATGACACATAGAATGGATCTGTTATCCCCGTTTAAATAAAAAAAAATCATTTCAGTAGGCCTTTAAGATACATGTACACCAGTGTGGGTTGCACTGGGAGCAAGATGGGTGAAGTGCCTTGCCCAAGGACACAATGGCAGTGACTAGGATAGCAGAAGCTGGATTCGAACCAGGAACCCCTCAACGTTCTCACTTGCTCTATCACAGGGAGCCACACCACCTTTATCAGCACGTTCTCTGTCCGTGCTTATAAATGGACAAAAGTTAAGTAAACGTTAATACAATTGACTGTTAAAATAGTTGTTATTTTTAACCACCACAAATTGACAAAACAAATACACTTCTGAGGAGAAAATTTACATGTTTTCTGTTATCTAAATAGGTAAACAAGATAATCCATATGCATATCGGCTTTGGAAAACCCTCGACAATTTCCCGAGCTTGTAATGAGAAGCACTGTGTAAACAGATTATATTTGTAATCCGGGTATGCATTTGACACTTGATTTGACGCTCTGCAGGTGGGAGCAGTGGGGCAAAGACAAAGAACAAGAGTCCCTTGATTTCCATTTGAGAGTGACGTGTGGAGACGCAAAGGCAGAAGACGATTATAACGAAAATAATTGCGCCGAGACTAGAAGTTGATCAAATGCGTTAATTAAGAGCCATGGCAACAGCAAACAGGATTGGGTAAATTGTGGGTAATACCAGACAGACTTTTGGCGGTGCTTCATGCAGATGAATCACCTTCTTGTGTTCAGCAGCTGTAAAATTATTTTAATTTATGAATGAAGATAGAGGCAGGAATAATTTGGCCCTCCTTGTGTTTGCTTCTTATGCTCCCGCCGTTTCCTCACCATGGATTTTCAATTACGCAGTATTGTTGGAAAGTATGCCAATGTTTCCCTGGGTCTAATCAGGTCTTGATGACTCCAAATTGAAACAGTACCTATCTCTCTCTCCTGATTCAAGAGATACAAGAACAATCTTCTTCTTTTCGAAAGGCTTTGCGTCGCGGAACATAGAATTTCCCGGGAAAATGATTGCCATTAATTGGACGGTGGGTCCCTCAGTTTTCAGTCAGCATGGAATCGATTCTCACTCAGTTGGTTGTGTTAATGGTTGCCTGTCTCTCCATGCACTGTGGTCTTCAGTCAGCCATAGTCCGCTGGAATAGGTTGCAGCTCTCTGTGACCCTAAACAGGATAAGAAAACAGATGGCTGGCCAAGCGTTCTCTAACTTGCTCTAACTTGAGTGGCGCACACTCGAGAGCCCGATGTGTGGAACATAGGGCATTATTGGTTCAAATTTTGCATTCAGAGACAAACATTTTCTACGAAGCTGTTGGTTTTTGTAACATAAATAAATAATGCACTTTTAAAAACTGTCAAATTTGTGATGTATTATCCGGACCATAGGGCGCATTGCCGATGAATGGTCTATTTTCTATCTTTTTTCATATAAAAGGCGCTCCGGATTATAGGGCGCATTAATGGAGTCATAATATTATTATTATTTTCTAAATTGAAAAAACTTCCTTGTGGTCTACATGACATGTAACGGTGGTTCTTTGGTCAAAATGTTGCATAGATGATATTTTACAGATAATCTTCAAGCCGCTTTTTGACAGTCGCCGTTTTGTGGGCGGTCTTATTTACGTGGCTCCCCTTCGGCACCGTCTTCTCCCCGTCATCTTTGTTGTAGCGGTGTAGCATGCAAAAAAATGTGGAAAAAGTGTCAAAAGATGGAGCTACCTGATTTATTGACATTCAGATTTTACTTAAATCAATAACGGAGCACCATTTCCTCATCCGTAAACGACACCGGAAATGTGTCCCGTGAAAAACCGTCCGACCGGAACTCTAATAACTAAAGTTCCTTGGGTGAATAATGTGAACTCACTACACCGGTATGTTTAACAATTTCATGACGAGTTTACTGACAGATATAAGTAAGAACTTTACACTACTTTTTATTAGAAATGGCAACAGCGGAGGATGAATGTCCCATAACAAGAAGATAGAGAAAAAGAAGAAGCTTATCGACTACAGCATTGTCACAAACTACTAATTTTTCAGGATTTATGCAGATCCCAAATACAGATCAGCAGGTACCAGAAGGTAAGAGAAGTTCCTTTTGCATAATATTGCGAAACAAAACGCCAGATAATATGTTTTACCTTATACACACACCATAATAATACTTTAAGCGCATCAAACGATGCAGCCTACACTCATCTTTTATGTTTGACTGCCATCTACTGGTCACACGTATCAATACACATTGTACCAAATAAAATTGCTGCGAGGTGGGTAAGCTCAACCAAACGTATTCCTTACATTAGGCGCACCGGGTTATTAGGCGCACTGTCGAGTTTTGAGAGAAAAAAAGGATTTTAAGTGCGCCTTATAGTCCAGAAAATACGGTAGGTCAAGTTATGTGTTGTTGTTCAGTCTGTTACAGCTTGCTTTAATAAATACAAACTGAAGTGTTATTTTGGTTCAAAAGATTGTTGTTACGTCACAATCACGCTTTGCTGTGTCGCGGAAAAAAGCATCGTAATATGAGTCCATGTGTGTGTGCACGCGCGTGCATCCATAGAACGGCGTATTGGCGATTACCCGCGAAAAATGGCTTTATCACAGTTTGTAATGTACACCTTGATGTTTGGCAAACTCCCTCTTCAATTTGGGGTGAAATTAATATGCAGATGTGGAAGTCGCTTCCTTCCGGGTTCGTTGGGCCACCAGGCCTCAACATCACCACTCCTTTTCAGGTTTAACAATAATGTTTATTTTACAATAAACGTCCGATCGTGCAAAGTCTTTGTGTGCTTTTCAGCAATTGACTTTCTCCTCGATCGAGCACATGAATGGTTTCCCTTTAGAATGGTCTGTCTTGCTCTCGCTCCCCTCGTGCTTCGCCAACCGCCATCAACAACCCCCTCTCCTTCCTGACTGCTGCCTTTAACAGAGCGACAGGTGATCAGACAAACACTCTCAGCTGTGTCATCTACTCACCTGCCGCTAATATCGAAGTCGATCCTGGCACACCCCGCTTTGCTGCAGGTCCGCAAGCCACGCCTCCCCCCACCACAGCAGACTTAAAGGCCTACTGAAACCCACTACTACCGACCACGCAGTCTGATAGTTTATATATCAATGATGAAATCTTAACATTGCAACACATGCCAATATGGCCGGGTTAACTTATAAAGTGCAATTTTAAATTTCCCGGGAAATATCCGGCTGAAAACGTCTCGGTATGATGACGTTTGCACGTGACGTCACGGGTTGAAGCAGACATTTTGGAATAGCACGATGGCCAGCTTAAGTCGTCTGTTTTCACCACGTAATTCCACAGTATTCTGGACATCTGTGTTGGTGAATCTTTTGCAATTTGTTCAATTAACAATGGAGACTGCAAAGAAGAAAGCTGTAGGTGGGATCGGTGTATTAGCGGCTGGCTACAGCAACACAACCAGGAGGACTTTGAGTTGGATAGCAGACGCGCTACCGTGAGTACAGCTTTGGCTTCCAAACATTTGATCGCTTGCCCGTACGTGCGTGCCGCTATGTACATGTCACGTACGTAACTTTGGGGAAATATATGTTTCTTGCCGACTCTGATGGCGGCCGGGGTGTCGTCGAAAGCTACAACGCCGTCCGCCGCCGCGCCGCTGTCCTCACCGGTGTCTGGGTTGACTTCCTCCGTCTCCGGGCCGCCGACCGCACCGATCATTGTGGTGAAGTCCTCCGTCGCGCCGTCGATCGCTGGAACGCAGGTGAGCACAGGTCGTGATGAGCAGATGAGGGCTGGCGTAGGTGGAGAGCTAATGTTTTTAGCATAGCTCTGTCGAGGTCCCGTAGCTAAGTTAGCTTCAATGGCGTCGTTAGCAACAGCATTGCTAGGCTTCGCCAGGCTGGACAGCATTAACCGTGTGGTTACAGGTCCAGGGTTTGGTTCGGTGTCTCCTGATAGTAGTATTGTTGATCTTCTGTCTATCCTTCCAGTCAGGGGCTTATTTCTTCTGTTTCTATCCGCAGTTAAGCACGATGCTATCA
The DNA here is from genome assembly GCF_033978785.1 of Entelurus aequoreus. NCBI lineage: Eukaryota > Metazoa > Chordata > Actinopteri > Syngnathiformes > Syngnathidae > Entelurus > Entelurus aequoreus. The sequence continues at coordinate 26,858,733 of NC_084743.1, read as the reverse complement.
CGTTAGCTCCGTAGCTAAAGTGCTTCGCCGATGTATTGTCGTGGAGATAAAAGTCACTGTGAATGTCCATTTCGCGTTCTCGACTCTCATTTTCAAGAGGATATAGTATCCGAGGTGGTTTAAAATACAAATCCGTGATCCACAATAGAAAAAGGAGAAAGTGTGGAATCCAATGAGCCCTTGTACCTAAGTTACAGTCAGAGCAAAAAAAAATACGTCCTGCACTGCCCTCTAATCCTTCACTCTCACTTTCCTTATCCACGAATCTTTCATCGAATCTTGGAGCCGGCCAGTCTGGACAAAGCCCAATTTGTTGCTTGGCCAGTCAATCTATTTCCTCTGATCGGTTTGTGTCGGATGACCTCCGACCCCTATTCTCTACTCCTACTTGTGAGGGCTTCCTACTAGATGTTGCTAATGTGTTTACACTTCCTCCTAAAATTCAACTGCTGCTATCCTTTAAGTTCCTCAGTGTCCTGGAGGCAAGGGCCACCACTCTCTGGACTAGCTGTGATGGACTTCTGCACCCAAAGCAATCTAAGGGCATATTTACTTAATTTGGATAATCCACTAAAGGATTCTGTGACCAAATACAAATACATGCTACTTTACAATCATATAAGAAAATTGTATACGGTATAATTTACCACACTACCCCTGGGAAGCGTTGCCTACAAATGTAGCAAATGTAGCAGCTAGCGGTACATGGACCACAGTTTGAGAATCACAGGTTGAAAAATGGATATGCCTTTCTACTATTGGTGTTACACGGCAAAAAAGAGCCAACAAAATACAAGACAAAATAATAAAAAACAAAATGAAATTATCTGTCCATGCAGTTAGTTAATTTTAGTTGATAAGACATCTGGAAATTAGCAAGACTTTTAAGATTGAAATAAGTATCCTATTTTGAAAACAAGCATTATTCAACTTGCAATTTTTAAATTAAGCATTTTTAATGCATGTGGAAAACCAAAATATTTTATATAGTTAGTTTCTCAATTTTAACATTTTTAACCTAAATTGACAAAATAAAATTATTCATGCTAAAATTAAAATTATAATGTAAAGTCATTGACTAAAAATAAGTAAATCACTCCTAAAACTAAAGAAATTTCAAAAAATAAAATTTGAAATCTTGGAAAGTGTCAAATAATTTGCAGTGTACTTAGCGACCGCACTTATTTTTGAGGGTAATACATCCCTTAACCCAGGGGTCGGCAAATTAATATGTTGAAAGAGCCATATTAGACCAAAAATAAAAAAATTAAAATCTGTCTGGAGCCGCAAGACATGTAAAGCCTTATATAAGTGTTATAATGAAGGCAACACATGATGTAAGTGTCTATATTAGCTATATTAGACTACTATCAAAATGACTATGTGTCGCAGGCTGAAATCTTCATTGACAGAAATGTTGAAATGTAATATTTATTCTACACATTTTACAACATTGGAAAACATTACTAAAATGAAGGCTTATCAGAGGGTGTGATAACTCCTGGAAATTACTGGCTTAGAATGATCATAGGTAAAGATGTGTGTGTTCAAGTTGAAGGAAATGGAAACGGCAAATAAAATCACCTCAAATATACCTAAAATACGAGGCATAATGATGCAATATGTACATACAGCTAGCATAAATAGCATGTTAGCATCGATTAGCTTGCAGCGTCTGATTAGCAGTCCACACAAGTCAATAACATCAAAAAGGCTCACCTTTGTGGATTCACGCACAGCATAAAACGTTTGATGGACAAATAGAGACAAAGAAGGAGTGGCATAAAAAGCGTCTTTCCGGGGCAGCATCAAGGAAAGTTGTACATGTAAACAAACTACGGTGCGTTCAAGGACTTACAAAATTGGGACAAAATGGCGCGCGCCAAATACTCTCATCAGTGAAGCATGTTTAATGTAAACAGTGGGATTTCTAACAATTAGGGAGGTTTGTGTCATGTTTGTCCTTCTACAGAAACCATAATAAAACAACAAATATATTTTTTTCCTCATCTTTTTCCATTTTCATACATTTTGGAAAAAGCTCCAGGGAGCCACTAGGGTGGCACTAAAGAGCCGCTTGTGACAGGTAATGTGAAAGGGGGAGCGTTGGAACTCGGCCCTAGTTATTTTGTCCACTCTCCGTAAAACATCAAAGCCGTCCTTTACTACTACTACTAAAATGTTCACATGTACAGTGGAACACGTTTAAGTGGACACCCTCAGATTAGCTGACTCTTGTCAACATAAGCGGTTGTTGACCAAAGCAAAATATACTTGTGAATTTTCCCAGAAATATTAGGAAAAAATGGCAATAAAAACTGTATTCAGTCCTTTTACATTTGAGCTGTATCAAGAACCTAACCCCTTAACCTTAAAATGTTCAGAACTTGTATATTAGAGGGTTGGATTTGAATTTTAATGTTGTGTTTTCAAGGTTTGAAAAATGCTTGAATTTTGGGTGAAGTGCTTGTAAATGCTTGGAAATGTTTGTCATATTTCTCGGCAGTCTGACTCAATAAGCTAATTATAAAATGGAAAAAAATAATATAAGTCTCCTTAAATAATGAAAGCTACACGCTTGATCTGTTGGGTTTGCACGAGCCCTTACATTAGGTTGTTGTCATGCCAGACGGCTCTGTGTCGCCCCCAAGAGGACGGTGGTGCATCGGTCCATCATGCCGGGAGGTTGTCGTTTTAATGAACATTGGATGGAAAATGACAAATACAAACTTTGGATAAAACGTGGACCAAATCCACATGTAGCCTGCTGCAAAGTATGCAAAAAGGAAATCCAGCTTTTCGCAATGGGAGAGTCGGCTCTCTCGAGTAATACGAAAGGTAAGCCACAGAGATTACTAGCCCTACAAGTTCAATAACGTTAGCTAAAGTTTTGTTTTCTAACCTTTTGGTACATCCTAGACTTAAACTGCGAGATCAGCGCTAGATTACATGTTAATTACGGACAGTTATTACGAGCTATGAAATAAAAAAAGCGAGTGTTTGTCAATGATAAATTATAATGTTAAGAACTTCCCTCAACTAAAAATCAATTTGTTATCATAGCCACAGTTATAAGGCTAGATATGCTTAACAAGAAATGTGAAAAACAACACAAATGGAGACACGTTTACAAATATCAATGACATTGAATAGTCTACACAAACACTGCTTCATTTTCTATGCCCCATTCAGTTAATAATAACTGCTGGTTCAATGTTAGGCTTAGGTTTTAGCAGGTTTTCCATATTTTTCCTACAGACAGCATTTGGTGACCTCAAACAACAAGGCTATGGATTGATTCACACTGGTTTTCGCCTTTTGAAGGGTACTGGAAAAACTGGAAAATTGATCTTGAAAGTCCTTAAAAAGTGCTCAAATGTGTCCATGGAAAAGGTGTACGAACTCTGATATTAATGTTAATGATCTATGCTGCTACTTCACTGACATCTCAACAGTGGAGTCCTTTTATTAGTACAGATGGGATTTTCTCTGTATTGAAAGTACGAAGCTGATGACTTGATGAGCAAATGTGGTTAACAATTTAGTTAAAATGAAAACATACCCAGACGCAAAGCTTGTTAATGCACAAGCTGGGCCACTTAGTAAATCCTTCACCGCAGGATTCCAATTAATGAGGGTTTTGGTTTTGGTAGCTGTAAGCTGTGCTGTGACATTTTGGGCACCGCTAACTCACTCCCATCCAGAAAATCGAATTAGTTCATGAAATAAGTGTGGCGGTTTCCTGTCAGCAAGTTGAACCGTTTAATTCCAGTAGTCTTTCAAGGCAAGAACTCAATTATATACAAACCACAGTTAGTAGCATTAGAGCTAAAAATAAAAAAAAATGAGATCGACTAAAAACAACATATTTGTTTATGTCTGTGGAAGTTGCCCTACAGGGGGTTCTTCGGACCACCAAGCACTGACATGCCAGCCCGGTTCAGGTTCACAATACGGTTGTACTTTTCAATAAAGTCTGTCTCTTGCTTTCCAGCAATTGTTTTTGTGTCCGTCTCAGGCTTGCTCTCGCTCTTACTCCAACTCCAACACCTCTCTCCTCCCGGCTGCTGCCTTTTAACAGAGCGACAGGTGATTAGATAACCAGGCCCAGGTCGGCCATCTACGCCCCTGTCGCTGATTTCGAAGCCGGTCCTGGCACACCCCGCTTCGCTGCAGGCCCGCAGCCCACGCCCCCCTCCACAATGTCTATTACAAAAACCAACAACTTGGTGTTGAAAAAATATTGGTGGAGCACAGGTTATGTTAGTGAGCTTGATAACGCTTCCATTGTATTCTGTTTAAGGCGCTGCAAAATATTCTAGCGGACTATCAGTCTCTGCAGGAACTCACACCCGTGCCAATTCATTCAAATTAAACCAAACTCGGCGAATTGTGCGAGGCCTTGCCATTTTGTCCAATTACTGCAACTGCCCCGCACATTTTGGCCAATCAAATGTGCCTGTACCATATACCATATTTTCCGGACCATAGGGTGCACCGGATTATAAGGCGCACTGCCGATGAATGGTCTATTTTCGATCTTTTTTCATATATGAGGCGCACTGGATTATAAGGCGCATTAAAGGAGTCATCATATTTTTTTTTTTCTATAAGGAAAACCCTTCCTTGTGGTCCACATAACATGTAATGGTGGCTCTTTGGTCAAAATGTTGCATAGATTATGTTTTACAGATCATCTTCAAGCCGCTTTCTGTCAGTCGCTTCAGGATGCGCCGTTTTGTGGGCGGTATTATTTACGTAGCTCACCTTCGGCAGCGTCTTCTGCCCGTCATCTTTGTTGTAGCGGTGTAGCCTGCAAGGACGGGAGTGGAAGAAGTGTCAAAAGATGGAGCTAATTGTTTTAATGACACTCACACTTTACTTAAATCAATAAAGGAGCAGCATATCCTCATCCGTGGCTGACAACAACGTGCAACAACGCCGGAAATGTGTCCCTTGAAAAACCGTACGACCGGAACAAAGAAAAACCATAGGGAACCAACGTGACAGTTGTATTAAGCAGACAAAAGCACCAGTATGAGTGAAGTGAAACTATGATCCGGGCAACGGATCATAACATGTTAAGCCACATGTGTGCAATGTTTGCTGTGTGTATTAGCACTAAGCCTTCTATTTCATTTATGTAACATACACAATGGACATTATTTATGTAAAATACACAATGGACGTTATTCTTTTGTAATGTTTACATTTTCAGTCTTACAAATTTAAAAAAAAGTGGCGGAATAGCTCGGTTGGTAGAGTGGCTGTGCCAGCAACTTGAGGGTGCCAGGTTTGATCCCAGCTTCTGCCATCCTAGTCACTGCCGTTAAGTCCTTGGGCAAGACACTTTACCCACCTGCTCCCAGTGCCACCCACACTGGTTTAAATGTAACTTAGATATTGGGTTTCACTATGTAAAAGCGCTTTGAGTCACTAGAGAAAAGCGCTATATAAATATAATTCACTTCACTTCACAAAGGAAGAGGTGCAAAAAAATAAAACGAGGTCAAATGAAGGAACATCACTCATTAGACTTAGACAAACTTTAATGATCCACAAGGGAAATTGTTCCACACAGTAGCTCAGTTACAAAGGATGGAAAGTGTAAGGATGGAGAGGACACTGCAGGTATAAAATAGACTAAAAATGTACCAATAAAGTTAGCAATATAAAATATAATATATATGTAATATTTACATAATATATGTACAGTATATGATATAAACTGATATATTATATTATTTGTTTATATCATATATACAATATATAACAATTACCATGTACAATATTACAGTATATGTAACAGCTGCAGCATAAAATAGAGGTTAACTAAACTTGTTAACTATCTGTCTAGCTGCACACGCTGAGAGTGAGTAGCGAGGGCAGAATAATGAGCTCATTGACAGTGCAGTGTGAAAGCTGATGTGTTTACTTTGTAAATAGGTAAACGCAATCTCAAAGGAATATAGCCTGCGGAGGCACTAAAGTCATATCCAAATTTTGACGTCCGGCCCCTGAGAACTTGGGCTCTTGGAACTGCTGTAGTGTAGCAAGTTTAGTTATTCCTTGTCCTCCAGTGGTAAATGGTACATGTAGGAAATGTATTTTATTTGTTGCCATGTAGGCGAGTATTACTGACTTGTGGCTTTGCACTATGGAGGGACGTTAGCCGCTAAAAAGAATGCTACATTGCGCCGAGGACGCGTTCATCCGCTTGACGCTTTTAGATTTGCGGGACCCAGCTAGAATATGTCATCAGCATGCATTATCACAATATGACGATACTATTACAAACTGTAGCAACTGCCAAATGTATATTATGTTTGTCTTATGTCGACAATGTCGCTCAACCCCAGGTGTCTACAGTTACAAATGAATACAAATTACAGAGTCTTTCTGGTACATTACATCTCAATGATGGATGCGTCACCATCTGCCTCACAGGGTTATTGTGAGGTACAAACTAAGCGACCGTATGAATCGAGTGTAATCACGTGCAATTCAAATAGGCCCTGTTAGAGATCATTTCCTCACGCAAAGTTCCTGAACATCATCATTTCTAGCCCTGAATGCCAGGATTTGTTCTAAAACGATCTGAGGGGAACATTCATCAGCATCTGTTGGCCGGTGTATAAATGTGTCATGTGATTGTTGGTACTCGGTTCTGAGACTGCTTATTTTCTTCACGAGTGGATGTGTTTCTTCAAAAACGTGCTTCGTCTTTTAGTGGCGGTTTTGCATTGCCTCGGTCTCTGAGCGTATGAAACAAACTGGTTCTTCCAGAGGAAAGAATGAACATAAACGAGTCTGTTCTTGGTTTGAAATCTCTGTATTCGCTGTCCACTCGTCTCTTTTTGGAGAGCGCCTTGTGTGTTTATTTGGCTCTTGTCACCAGCTCACTCTCTCACTCTGCCCTCTCTCTTTGTATCCCTCAATCTTCTTTCACCGTATCACTCACTTGTTCTTCCGTGATCCTCTTTCAGCTGTCTCTATCAAGAGTCACAATGTTTAACGCCTGGAATGCACAGATTTCATTGGCTGAATAGTATCATGTAGAATAGCTTAGCTTGCGGGCAATATAGTCTTCCCAACGTGTCCTGGGTCTTCCCCGTGGCCTCCTACCGGTCGGACGTGCCCGAAACATCTCCCTAGGGAGGCGTTCGGGTGGCATCCTAGCCAGATGCCCGAACCACCTTAGCTGGCTCCTCTCGATGTGGAGGAGCAGCGGCTTTACTTTGAGCTCCCCCCGGATGGCAGAACTTCTCACCCTATCTCTAAGGGAGAGCCCTACCACTCATTTTGGCCGCTTGTGTCATAACGACGACTTTTTCGCAGATTACTGCAAGGATTGTTTTCCCGGGATGCAATCGGACTAGACCAGTCATATCTATGGCTTGAAGGTAGGAACATGATTTATTCTTGAACTTAAAGTGCTACAAAAACAAAAAACAACCCGAAGGCGAGCGTGAAAGCAAAGGCAAAAAAACTTAGGACATGAAACTAAAAAACTCACTAAACTGTGGCTTGAATAAACAAAATTTACGTGGCAAGAACTATGGCATGGACAGAGCAAACACAAAGTAGATCCAACATGGGCAGAGCAAGAAATGAACATCAACAGAGCATGAAGAATGTCATTGTCGCCAGGCAGACTAACTGGCAACCAAAAGCTTAAATAGTCTCTTTGATTAAAACAGGTGCGTGAGTCCAAACAAATGAGGCAGGTGAAACTAATGAGTTGCCATGGTGACCAAACAAGGGAGCGCAAAAATAGTCCAAAACTAGCAGAAAATAACAAAACATAATCCAGACCACAGAACATGACAGCTTGTACCCGTGATCTTGTCCTTTCGGTCATAACCCAAAGCTCATGACCATAGGTGAGGATGGGAACGTAGAACTGCACGAGATGGCGGGGGTCCACGCGGCCTCTCCCCCGGTCCCGGACGGCCGAGGACGCGCCATACACAGGATTTAGAGGCGCCTTTACACAAACATTTTCGTTATTCTCTTTCTCTTTGTCTTCAAAAAAGCCCGCCAAAAGGAAACCCAACCCATCCCCCAGCAACCCTACCTGGCCTCCTCCTCCCTCTCCCTCCCCTCCCCCTTTCTCTCCCTCCCCCTTCACCTGGAGGACGATCAATATGCCTCTCTCTCCTCTCTCTCCTTGCTCTTCAACTGCAACAGCAATAATAACCAACAATTTTTCTGGTCAGTACCACAACACAGCGGACTCTGATGCTCTTTTTGGTTCCAGTGGACTACACATCATCCACCTTAATGTGAACAGCCTCTCTGGAGCCAAACTCGACCAAATCAGAGAAATGTTCCTCAACACGAAGGTAAAAATCTTGTGTTTCTCTGAAACCAAATTTGATCAAAGTATTTCTGACTCAGAGATAGAAATACAAAACTTTTCGGTTATCAGAAAGGATAGGAATAAACACGGTGGGGGCGTTTGTATGTATATTCACCAGGATATTAAATACATAACTCGCACTGATCTTAACCACAATAACCTGGAATCTGTGTGGGCGGAAATCAAATTTAAAAATGCTAAGCCGGTACTAATAGGGACTGTTTATAGACCCCCTAATCAGAGTGATTTCTATGGGGCTTTGGAAGAATGCTTGGCGGGGACAGACAACATGGAGAAAATTATAACTGGGGATCTGAACACAGATATTCAACGCAAAGATGCGCCTGTCTTCAGATCCTTCAGCAAGTTTTGTAATCTGCACGGTCTTTCCCAGCTAATAGCGCTACCCACAAGGGTGTGTGATTCCACCCAATCAACCATAGATCTCATTCTCACTTCAGACCGGCCTAAAATAAAAAATAGTGGGGTCATGATCTGTGGTCTTAGCGACCACTATCTAACCTTCTGCACCCGTAAAATAGCTAAACCTAAAGCCAATGGCCACATAACAGCCCAATCCAGATCCCTCAAAAAATACTCCAATGACAATTTCAATTTAAAATTAGATGAGTGGGACTGGTCCCCTGTGCTCGCGAGCAACCTGGTCGATGTCGCTTGGGATCGCTTCAAAACGGCGTTCCTAAAGATACTAAATGACATGGCTCCCGTGAAAACAGTCAGGATCAAAGCCCGCTCGGAACCATGGATGAATCCGGACCTATTAGCTGCCATAAAAGACAGAGACAGGAAATACTCTGAATACCAAAAAGGTAAAACAGAAGTAGATAAACAACCCAATAATATCAACCTCAAATTACTCCTTTCAACTCTCAAAAAGCAATGCAATAAATTAAGAAATAAGTCAACCAACCTGACTAAATCCTTAAAAAAAAATTACATTAACGACAAAATAGAGGAAAACACAAATAAGCCACGTGAGCTCTGGAAAATTCTCAACAACCAGCTTCCTGGTTGCAGCCAGAAACTTAAAACAAGACTCACCAACATCAGCATCAAGGAGGGTGACTCCCTCATTACAGACAAAATGGAGGTAGCTAGCAGACTTAACGCCTTTTTCACCAGCATAGCTGCAACTCTTGTCAACAAGCTGTCCCACCACTCTGGTCGCTTTGGTGTAGAACACATTAAAGCCTTCTACAGAAAGCTAGGAGTATCCAACAATGATTTCAAATTAGAAATGGTCACAGCTGATGAGGTGTTTAAAAAATTGAGCGCGCTCCACCCTAACAAGGCCACCGGCCTTGATAATATTCCCTCCAGATTCCTCAGGGACTCTGCCTCCATCATTGCCCCGATCATCACGCACATAATAAACCTATCAATTACACAAGGCCAAGTACCAAAAGATTTTAAGATAGCAAGAGTAACTCCCCTCTTTAAAAAAGGAAGCAAATTGGAACCTGGCAACTACCGACCTGTTTCTATTCTCAGCTCCATTTCGAAAGTAATGGAGAAAATAGTTTATGAACAGGTCGATAGTTACCTTGCCACTAATAAACTCATGTACAAATTCCAATCCGGCTTCAGAACTAACCACTCCACTGACACATGCCTTCTCTATCTGACCGACCACATCAAACATGAGGTGGACGCGGGCAAATACTGCGGCATGGTCATGCTGGACCTTCAGAAGGCCTTTGACACCGTTAACCACGCTATACTGTTGGATAAGCTCAGAGCAATCGGATTTAACAAAACCTCTTGGAGCTGGATGCAGTCTTACTTGGAGGGGAGGGAGCAGGTGGTAGAGGTGAACGGCACCGTGTCCCCCCCCCTCTCGGTGAGCTGTGGAGTCCCCCAAGGCAGTATATTGGGACCTTTACTGTTCCTAATATACATAAACGACATGTCATCGGCATGTGACTGTGAATTGTTTTTGTTTGCGGATGACTCTGCCCTGCTGGTATCCGGCAAGGACAAGTCACAGGTGGAGAAAATCCTCAGTGCTGAGCTCTGTAGAACCTGCACCTGGCTCGCTGACAACAAGCTATCCATCCACTTGGGTAAAACAGAATCCATCCTGTTTGGGTCCCACATCAAACTTAAGAGAGTCAATCACTTCACCATAAAAGTAGGTGACAGTGTCATCACCAGGAAAGATGAGGTCACCTACCTAGGTTCCATTCTAGAGGCTAACCTTTCCTGTGATAAAATGGCAACCAAGGTAATCAAAAAGGTTAACCAACGAACGAGATTTCTCTACAGAATTTCCTCTCTGGTCAACAAAAGCACCTTGAGGATTCTGGCGGGAACTCTCGTTCAACCCTTTTTCGATTACGCATGCACCTCCTGGTACCCTAGCACCTCCAAAACCCTCAAATCTAAACTCCAAACATCTCAGAACAAGCTAGTCAGGTTACTTCTAGACCTCCACCCCAGATCCCACCTCACTCCTACCCACTTCTCTAAAGTGGGCTGGCTCAAGGTGGAGGACAGAGTTAAACAACTTGCACTGAGCCTAGTCTATAAAATCTGCTACACCTCCCTGATACCGAAGTACATGTCAAACTACTTCCTTAACGTAAATGACCGCCATAACCACAACACCAGGGGGTGCTCCACTAACCACGTTAAACCCAGATTCCGAACTAACAAAGGTCTTAACTCATTCTCTTTCTATGCCACATCAATGTGGAATGCGCTCCCAACAGGTATAAAAGAAAGGGCATCTCTATCCTCCTTCAAAACCGCTATAAAAGTTCACCTCCAGGCAGCTACAACCCTAAACTAACACCCTCCCCGGATTGCTAATAATCAAATGTAAACAATCAAATGCAGATTATTTTTCTTATGCCTTCTGATCTCTCTCTCTCTCTCTCTCTCTCTCTCTCTCTCTCTCTCTCTCTATGTCCACTACTTGATGTCCATATCCCCACCCCCCCACCCCACCCCCCCTCCACACTCCTGATTGTAAATAATGTAAATAATTCAATGTGATTATCTTGTGTGATGACTGTATTATGATGATAGTATATATGATAGTATATATCTGTATCATGAATCAATTTAAGTGGACCCCGACTTAAACAAGTTGAAAAACTTATTCGGGTGTTACCATTTAGTGGTCAATTGTACGGAATATGTACTTCACTGTGCAACCTACTAATAAAAGTCTCAATCAATCAATCAAAAAAAAAAAGATCGACCGGTAAATTGAGAGCGGTGCCTTCCGGCTCAGCTCCTTCTTCACCACAACGGATCGATACAGCGGCCGCATTACTGAAGACGCCGCACCGATCCGCCTGTCGATCTCACGATCCACTCTTCCCTCACTCGTGAACAAGACTCAGAGGTACTTGAACTCCTCCATTTGGGGCAAAATCTCCCCCACAACCGAAAGATGGTACTCCACCCTTTTCCGGGCGAGAACCATGGACCAATGAATTTTGTTTTCCGATAAACCAGTACTCCGGCTTCCTCCCACCTCCAAAGACATGCACCTGGGGATAGGTTGATTGGCAACACTAAAAATTGGCCCTAGTGTGTGAATGTGAGTGTGAATGTTGTCTGTCTATCTGTGTTGGCCCTGTGATGAGGTGGCGACTTGTCCAGGGTGTACCCCGCCTTCCGCCCGATTGTAGCTGAGATAGGTTCCAGCGCCCCCCGCGACCCCAAAGGGAATAAGCGGTAGAAAATGGATGGATGGATAAACCAGTACCGAAAAGTCTATAAAATACTTTGAATAGAACAGAACATCATTGCACTTGTTATTGCACTTAAAAAAGTATGAGTATTATTATGGTGTGTGTATAAGGTAATTTGGCATTTTGTTTCGCAATATTATGCAAAAGCAACTTTTCTTACCTTCTGGTACCTGCTGATCTGTATTTGGGATCTGCATAAATCCTGAAAATGTGCGCGCGTCTGCCTTTGTAGTCCGTGCTGACTCCGTAGTCAATATGCTTCTTCTTTTTCTCTATCTTCTTGTTATGGGACATTCATCCTCCGCTGTTGCCATTTCTAATATAAAGTAATTTCAAGTTCTTACTTATATCTGTCAGTAAACTCGCCATGAAAACGCCTAAAACATAGTGAATTTATATTATTAACCCAAGGAACGTTAGTTATTGGAGAGTTCCGGTCGGACGTTTTTTCACCTGAGGCGATGCTGCTCCGTTATTGATTTAAGTAAAGTCTGAATGTCCTTAAAACAGTTAGCTCCATCTTTTGACACTTCTTCCACTCCCGTCAATGGGAGCAATGGTCTCACTGGAGTGTTTACTGCATGACCTTGCCAAGGCCATTGCAGAGAGAGTCGAATCGTAGATAAGGATTGTTCTGGTTAGTGCGAGCAAACATATTCATATGGTTTGTCTACTCTAGTTGTCCGTTCTGGCCCTCCAATTTGTCATAATTTCACCTTGCACAGCGGAAAGCTTCTCCGAAATGATATCCATTTTGCGATTCAATTCAGAAATCGTCAAAGTTTGAGTGCCCACCAGCTCTGCCCAACCCATCCATCACGACGGGCAGTCTATTTGACAGCTGCCATCGTTTTCCAAATCAGCCGATGACCTGCTATTACAGTTTCAAATAGACAGACATCTTCAATGTCTTCGATGGAATTAAATCAAAGTGCACTTTAAATATTTAAATCATTTATTGACTATAGGTCCAGGTTCATAAAGGGCGGTTTCTAGGTTTGGACTCGGTGGCCTGTGATATAAATGCTTATATAAACACACGTGTTCGAAATTGTTTAAACAAACACAGAAAAATCCCTGAAAAATTGGAAAATGAAAAAAGTGATTGATAAAAAAACAATTATAGTTTAAAAAAAGTGTTACCTTGAACCATTCTTGAGTGTTTTTCCTGTGATTTGGGTCATTGTCATGTTGGAAGACTCATGACCTAAGACTCAGACCCAACTCTCTGACACTAGGGAGCACTTTTTTTTATTTTCAGGATGCCTTGATAGTCTTGAGATGCTGTTGTTCGCCTGCGTAGATCAAAGTCCTCCTGCCGGATGCAGCAAAGCAGCCCTACAACATAATTAAGTCTCCTCCACGTTTTCATAATCAGCATGGTGTTCTTTTCTCTGAATGCTTCATTTTGCGTGTGTAAACACTTGCCAAGAAGCTCCAGAAGCTTTTAAGCATGTCAATATGAATTTGACCAGATTCCAGTATTTATTCTTTATTGCTAATTTTGTCAATTTGGAGTAATTTCAGTGACCACTGTGGATTTCCTTTCTTCAACAGAAGGGTACTAACAATTGAATGCACGTCTGTAATAAGTAGATATCAGTACCCTAGGGTTGTTAACTCCCTGAAAAATAATTAGGGGCACATTGTTGGCAGGGCGTGCTGCCATAATTGTTATTCGTTTGCTAGTTTTGTTTGTCTGAAACAATTCTACTTATTGGCTCAAACCTGCAATTAATTATAGGCATATTTTAGGTGATATGAATACATGGAAATCAAATTGTTCCATTAATTTTTTTGTGTGCAAAATAACAAATTAAACAGGACAATATATATATATATATATATATATATATATATATATATATATATATATATATATATATATATATATATATATATATTTGTCATATATATATATATATATATTTCTTGAATGGAAGTAGTTCCAGCAGAACTAACAGAAAATAAATATTGTGGGAATTAAAACTCTCTCTGACGCGAGACCCTGCCAGACATTCCCAGCAGACTCTCACTATACGTTTGGGCCTGCCACGTCTGACCGGCATCCTCCCCCACCATCGGAGCCAACTCACCACCAGGTGGTGATTGGTTGAAAGCTCTTCCGCTCTCTTCACCCGAGTGTCCAAAACATGAGATCGAGGGTGTCCTGGTGCCAAGTGCATATATGGACACCCTTATATTTGAACATGGTGTCTGTTATGGACAATCTGTGATTAGCACAAAAGTCCAATAACAAAACACCACTCTGGTTCGGATCAGGGCGGCCGTTTCTCCCAATTACGCCTCTTCAGGTCTCACTGTCGTTGCCAACGTGAGTGTTGAAGTCCCCCAGTAGAACAAGGGAATCACCAGAGAGAGCACTTTCCAGTACTCCCTCTAGGGACTCCAAAAAGGGTGGTTACTCTGAACTGCTGTTTGGTGCGTAAGAACAAACAAAGGTCAGGACCCGTCCCCACACCCGGAGGCGTTGAGAAGGTACCCTTTCGTCTACTGGGTTAAACTCCAACGTGCAGGCTCTGAGCCACAGGGCAGCAAGTATTGCCACCCCTGTCTGTCACCTCTCACTGCTGGCAACGCCAGAGTGGAAGAGAGTCCAGCCCCTATCGAGAGGACTGGTTTCAGCCAGAACTTCTCTCCCTTGTGCAGTAACTCAGGTCCCTTACCCCCTTAGGGTGATATTCCACATCCCAGGAGCTGGTTTCTGTAGCCAAGGATTGGACGGTCCAGCTCACAGAGCACCCACCCGACTTCTATGCCTCCTCCTAAGGGTGGTGAGCCCAATAGAGGGGGGACCGTTGTTGCTTCTTTGGGCTGTGCTCGGCCGGGGACCATGGAGAGGGCACCAGGTGCTCGCCATCGAGCCATCGATGCCCCACCTCCAGGCCTGGCTCCAGAGGGGAGCCCCGGTGACCCGCGTCTGATTGTTTGTATTCATAGAAGTCTTTGAGCTGCTCTTTGTCTGGTCCCTCACCGAGGACCTGTTTGTCATGGAAGACCCTACCAGGGGCATAGAAGCCCCGGACAACATACACTATATTGCCAAAAGTATTTGGCCACCTGCCTTGACTCACATATGAACTTGAAGTCCCATCCCATTCCTAACACATAGGGTTCAATATGATGTGGGTCCACCTTTTGCAGCTATTAAAGCTTCAACTCTTCTGGGAAGGCTGTCCACAAGGTTGCGGAGTGTGTTTATAGGAATTTTCCACCATTCTTCCAAAAGTGCATTGGTGAGGTCACACACTGATGTTGGTCGAGAAGGTCTGGCTCTCTGTCTCTGTTCTAATTCATCCCAAAGGTGTTCTATCGGGTTCAGGTCAGGACTCTGTTCACGCCAGTCAAGTTCATCCACACCAGACTCTGTCATCCATGTCTTTATGGACCTTGCTTTGTGCACTGGTGCACAGTCATGTTGAAAGAGGAAGGGGCCCGCTCCAAACTGTTCCCACAAGGTTGGGAGCATGAAATTGTCCAAAATGTTTTGGTATCCTGGAGCATTCAAAGTTCCTTTCACTGGAACTAAGGGGCCAAGCCCAACTCCTGAAAAACAACCCCACACCATAATTCCTCCTCCATCAAATTTCACACTCGGCACAATGCAGAATGCACAATGTAGCGTTCTCCTGGCAACCTCCAAACCCAAACTCGTCCATCAGATTGCCAGATGGAAAAGCGTGATTCATCACTCCAGAGAACGCGTCTCCACTGCTCTAGAGTCCAGTAGCGACGTGCTTTACACCACTGCATCCGACGCTTTGCATTGGACTTGGTGATGTATGCCTTAGATGCAGCTGCTCCGCCATGGAAACCCATTCCATGAAGCTCTCTGCGTACTGTACGTGGGCTAATTGGAAGGTCACGTGAAGTTTGGAACTCTGTAGCAACTGACTCTGCAAAAAGTCGTCAATTTCTTTGCACTATGCACTTCAGCATCCGCTGACCCCTCTCTGTCAGTGGCCTACCACTTGGTGGCTGAGTTGCTGTTGTTCCCAAACTCTTCCATTTTCTTACAATAAAGCCGACAGTTGACTTTGGAATATTTAGGAGCGAGGACATTTCACGGCTGGATTTGTTGCACAGGTGGCCTCCTATGACAGTTCCACGCTGGAAATCACTGAGCTCCTGAGAGTGGCCCATTCTTTCACAAATGTTTGTAAAAACAGTCTCCGTGCCTAAGTGCTTGATTTTATACACCTGTGGCCCGGGCCAAGTGATTAGGACACCTGATTCTCATCATTTGGATGGGTGGCCAAATACTTTTGGCAATATAATGTAGCTCCTAGGATCATCCTAGGATCATCTCAAAATGGCTCGGGAAACTCCATGAGATATCTATTTATTCGCAGTATTTTGGTGTCAAACATCAGATATATATGATAATAGCTTCAATACAGAGGCAACTTGTTTTTCCACTCTACTGGTACGTTAAAGTGCCCAAAAAAGCACAGCATGAGTCTGCAGGTAAACCGCTGTCGATAGGCTGCCTCTGAACAAACGTTAGATTAACATTGATAGACTGATTTATCTTGTAACATTTTTATATGAGGCCATTTATATTTTCAATCTGTGTAGCCAGGACCAATGTTCCCTCTAAGGTGCGCGCCTGTGCAAATGGGCACTGCTCAAGCGTCCTCTGCGCACGGCAAATCTATGCCACGCAAAAAATCTAATAAAAAAATAAGCGCATAACAATTTTCGACACGACACGGACACGACAGGGAAAACAGTTTTCGTCATCATTGTTCAAATATTGTAACGTCTGTCGAGACGCTTTGAGGACATGAATTCCATCGATCACTTTACTGAGCAAAACTCTTTATTGTCGGCCATAAACACATCACCAAAACATTAGTAAAAAAAATGATATCTAGCAAAAGTGGTCATTTTCTGCAGTACAAACCAGACCAAAAGCAACTTTGTTATATCAACAGCAGCCGCTCGCTCTTTCAAACTTGCGCCAACACATGCACATATGGCACTTAGCCAGTGATGCGTTTACAGCCACACAAAAAGTCAGACAACTCCAACACCACACATAAAGTGTCATTCCAGGTCGTTACACTATGATTTACCAATCAAATGTGTGCTTATTCTAGTGTCATTTATTAGGAATCTTAATTTATAAATATTAATCATGAAATGCTGTTAGTATATTAAATAAATACTAATAAAACATATTTTTTACAAACAGGAAGTTGCAGGAATGTACACATGATCCCCTGCTTACATCTCATTGTGCAACATGTGAATGTTTTAATGGGAACTAAATGCAATGTCTGAAAGGGGTACAAATTATTTCCAAAGCAGGACCTCCACCCAGACAAACAATACAAGTACACAGTTCATGAAAAACAATATTTTTTGTTATTGTCATTGTAAGTGGGCCTAAACACTTATATTAGAAAATAACCTCATGGAAATGACTGCTGTCATTTGATTATAATAATAAGAGAATGTTGTCTGTCTATCTGTGTTGGCCCTGCGATGAGGTGGGGACTTGTCCAGGGTGTACCCCGCCTTCCGCCCGAATGCAGCTGAGATAGGCTCCAGCACCCCCCGCGACTCCGAAAGGGACAAGCGGTAGAAAATGGATGGATGGATGGAGATTGAACTTATTTAGTCAGGTTTGGGACAGGTGTGCTGCTGGTGTAGCCACAGTGTGCACGTCTGATGTTGCTCACATGGGCTCCACTGAATGCTCAGGGAGTTTTTGCGTTTGCTCACACACATGAAAAATTAGAGGGAACATTGGCCAGGACCAAGAGTTGAACTGAAAATGGGACACAAAGTCTTAACAAAAGGTTTTAGAGGACATGAATTGTACCGTAGTTTGTTTACAACATCCATAAAGACATGTACACATTACATGCAAGCATGCGGACAGCTGATAAAGAAGGTGATTTTTTTTCCGTCCATTCGCCTTTCTTCCCTCTTCAGTGACTCACTCGCACCCTGACGTCAGCTCCTTTAACACCAGGATCCCGCTCCAGAAGATCTGCCGCTTGGCTTCTTTCTCTCCAAAGCTGTCCAAGAGTTAAGCGCACATATCAAAATAGTCCCTCTTGTGGGTGTAAACATGCAAATTTGGAGTCCTGCTCCGACATGTTTCCATTTGAATAGTTTAAGTGTGCCTTTATGGGGAACCGCAGCCTAAGAAGTCCCCTTTTTGTGTTGCCTGGGTCTGGATAGTCACATCTTGAGCGTTCCTTACTCAAGCGCAGATTCCTCCTGACTCCCGAGGTCGAAACTATCGATTGACACTCGCAATTCCACCCTCACGCGCTGCCTGTCCTCGTTAGACATTTATAGACCCGCCGCCGAATGCCAGTGTGCCTCCTTGTCACTATCTAAAAGAAACGCTTCCTTCAAAAGAGAGCTGATCTACAAATATTGCTCTGACCTTTAAGAAGCTGATAAAAGTATTGCAGCTGAGAGAAACTTTATAATCCTATTATTTTTGTTCATGGCTGTTGGACAGCGACTGTTCAGGAATGGATTTATATGGCCCCATGCGTGAGTGGGGTGAGGGTTAATCATTTTGCAATGCAGTCTGCTGAAAATGATGGAAAGCACCACTCTACATAGCAACTGAATGAAATTGAAATTGCCACAAATTCACACTTTAAGATATTCACCACTCTACTGCAATCTGGCGGCTAAAGTGGATTGTGCACAATGTTCCCTCTAATTTTTCATGTGTGTGAGCAAACGCAAAAACTCCCTGAGCATTCAGAACATCAGACGTGCACACTGTGGCTACACCAGCAGCACACCTGTCCCCAACCTGACTAAATAACAAGTTAAATCTCCATCCATCCATCCATCCATTTTCTACCGCTTGTCCCTTTCGGAGTCGCGGGGGGTGCTGGAGCCTATCTCAGCTGCATTCGGGCGTAAGGCGGGGTACACCCTGGACAAGTCCCCACCTCATCGCAGGGCCAGCACAGATAGACAGACAACATTCTCTTATTATTATAATCAAATGACAGCAGTCATTTCCATGAGGTGATTTTCTAATATAAGTGTTTAGGCCCACTTACAATGACAATAACAAAAAATATTGATATTGTGTACTTGTATTGTTTGTCTGGGTGGAGGTCCTGCTTTGGAATAATTTGTACCCCTTTCAAACATTGCATTTAGTTCCCATTAAAACATTCACATGTTGCACAATGAGATGTAAGCAGGGGATCATGTGTACATTCCTGCAACTTCCTGTTTGTAAAAAATATATTTTTATTAGTATTTATTTAATATACTAACAGCATTTCATGATTAATATTTATAAATTAAGATTCCTAATAAATGACACTAGAATAAGCACATATTTGATTGGTAAATCATAGTGTAACGACCTGGAATGACACTTTATGTGTGGTGTTGGAGTTGTCCGACTTTTTGTGTGGCTGTAAACGCATCACTGGTTAAGTGCCATATGTGCATGTGTTGGTGCAAGTGAGAAAGAGCGAGCGGCTGCTGTTGATATAACAAAGTTGCTTTTGGTCTGGTTTGTACTGCAGAAAATGACCACTTTTGCTAGATATATTTTTTTTTACTAATGTTTTGGTGATGTGTTTATGGCCGACAATAAAGAGTTTTGCTCAGTAAAGTGATCGATGGAATTCATGTCCTCAAAGCGTCTCGACAGACGTTACGATATTTGAACAATGATGACGAAAACTGTTTTCTCTGTCGTGTCCGTGTCGTGTCGAAAATGGTTATGCGCTCATTTTTTTATTTGATGTTTTGCGTGGCATAGATTTGCCATGCGCAGAGGACGCTTGAGCAGTGCGCAATTGCACAGGCATGCACCTTAGAGGGAACATTGATTGTGCACCCCCCCCCCCCCCCCCCCCAATTCGTCGCGTTCCATGTGTCAGGTAAACCTTAAATCCCCTCCCAACTGTACATTGAAAGGACAACATGTGAAGAATATAAAGAACTACCAATCTACGAAACTGTTCGCTTGTATGATTTGTCAGTTGGGACCAAAATGGGGAAACTGATAGGTAATTGATTTTCGAATGTATTTTATGAGCCACGGTGGAAGAGGCAGAAAGAATCAGGAATTTGAAGCAGCAGAAATTGAGAGGTGTGGACAGGAAGAAGAAAATGAATGGGTGTCAGAAAGACATGATGGGGGATGCGGAATGGGAGGATGTAACAAGAGTGAGCTCCAAATAGATAAGGCACTGTTTTCTTCAGCTAAGGGTGTCCACATTTTGTCGACTGAGAGCCACAAATGTACAAATGTACAAAAGCTTGATTACATTCGCTAAACTTGTGTGCAGACTGATTTTTTAATTGTTAATGTGAAACAAGACCATCTTGTGTCTCTTTCTTTTTTCTGTGCATTCTATATTGTAAAAAAAAAAAAAAAAAAAAAACAGTTAGCAAGAGGCAGCTTTCAATCAATCAATCAATGTTTATTTATATAGCCCTAAATCACAAGTGTCTCAAAGGGCTGTACAAGCCACAACGACATCCTCGGTACAGAGCCCACATACGGGCAAGGAAAAACTCACCCCAGTGGGACGTCGGTGAATGACTATGAGAAACCTTGGAGAGGACCGCATATGTGGGTAACCCCCCCCCCCTCTAGGGGAGACCGAAAGCAATGGATGTCGAGTGGGTCTGACATAACATTGTGAAAGTCCAGTCCACAGTGGATCCAACACATCAGCGGGAGTCCAGTCCACAGCGGGGCCAACAGGAAACCATCCCGAGCGGAGACGGGTCAGCAGCGCAGAGATGTCCCCAACCGATGCACAGGCTAGTGGTCCACCCGGGGTCCCGACTCTGGACAGCCAGCACTTCATCCATGGCCACCGGACCTATGCAACTCCCCCTCGCAAGGGACAGGGGAGAAGAGGAGAGAAGAAAAGAAACGGCAGATCAACTGGTCTAAAAAAAGGGGGGTCTATTTAAAGGCTAGATTATACAAATGAGTTTTAAGATGGGACTTAAATGCTTCTACTGAGGTAGCATCTCTAACTGTTACCGGGAGGGCATTCCATA
The DNA here is from genome assembly GCF_033978785.1 of Entelurus aequoreus. Taxonomy (NCBI): domain Eukaryota; kingdom Metazoa; phylum Chordata; class Actinopteri; order Syngnathiformes; family Syngnathidae; genus Entelurus; species Entelurus aequoreus. The sequence continues at coordinate 26,837,601 of NC_084743.1, read as the reverse complement.
GTACTGGAGCCCGAATCGAAAACGCTCTATAGCCCGCAGACTTTTTTTTGGCTCTGGGAATCACTAATAAGCCGGAGTTCTTTGAACGCAGATTTCTTGTCGGGACATATGGTACAATACAATCGGCGAGATAGGCTGGAGCTAAACCGTGTAATATTTTATACGTAAGTAGTAAAACCTTAAAGTCGCATCTTAAGTGCACAGGAAGCCAGTGCAGGTGAGCCAGTATAGGCGTAATATGATCAAACTTTCTTGTTTTTGTCAAAAGCCTTGCAGCCGCATTTTGTACCAACTGTAATCTTTTAATGCTAGACATAGGGAGACCCGAAAATAATACGTTACAGTAATCGAGACGAGACGTAACGAACGCATGAATAATGATCTCAGCGTCGCTAGTGGACAAGATGGAACGAATTTTAGCGATATTACGGAGATGAAAGAAGGCCGTTTTAGTAACACTCTTAATGTGCGACTCAAACGAGAGAGTTGGGTCGAAGATAATACCTGGATTCTTTACCGAGTCGCTACCGAGCAGCTTTGGGTGAATAATGTAAACTCACTACACCGGTATGATTTAGCGCTTTCATGGCGAGTTTACTGACAGATATAAGTAAGAACTTTACACTACTACGAAAATGGCAACAGTGGAGGATGAATGTCCCATAACAAGAAGATAGAGAAAAAGAAGACGCTTATCGACTATGTCGTCGGCACGGACTGCAAAGGCAGAAGCGCACAATTTTGCAGGATTTCATAGCTTACCAAAGTCATACTAAAACATTTTGATAGATTTTTGAGTGCCGTGTGTAATGTTCTATATTTTCAATGGAACATATAAAATATTGGTGTTGTTTACTTGAGTCATATTGCCATCATAGTGCAGTCTACACGTATCTTGTATGTTTGACTGCCATCTACTGGTCAGACTTATCATTACACCATGTACCAAATAAAATTGCTTTGAGGTCGGTAAGCAAAACCAGAATTATTCCGTACATTAAGCGCACCGGGTTATAAGGCGCACTGTCGAGTTTTGAGGAAAAAAATATATTTTAAGTGCGCCTTATAATCTGGAAAATACGGTACATACAGTATGTATACAAAATGTTGTTGTCAAAATGTTCTACTAGTAGGCGTTTTGCATGTGATCATCTAGTCAATTAGTTGTTTTGATCAAATGCATGCGCACGTCACCTAAGACATTAATTTGATAACAAGTGCAAAAGTGGTGCAGACCGAGGATTTTTTTGCGCGTTTTTTTAAAAAAGTTACGTACGTGACGCGCACGTACGGTACGGTACGTGTTATGCTAGCTCCTAGCTCCTATGCTAGCTCCTAGCTCCATAGAACACGCCAATACAATTCAAACACCTGATCAACACACACAATCACTCAGTCCAAAAGACCGTTCACCTAACCCAAGGTTCATAAAGCTTATATATTTTAAAAAAGTTACGTACGTGACGCGCACGTACGGTACGGTACGTGTTATGCTAGCTCCTAGCTCCTATGCTAGCTCCTAGCTCCATAGAACACGCCAATACAATTCAAACACCTGATCAACACACACAATCACTCAGCCCAAAAGACCGTTCACCTAACCCAAGGTTCATAAAGCTTATATATTTTAAAAAAGTTACGTACATACGCAAAAAAAAGTTGCGCACATACGGTCAAGCGATCAAATGTTTAGAAGCCAAAGCTGCATACTCACAGTAGCACGTCTGCGTCTTTGTCATCCAAATCAAAGTAATCCTGGTAAGAGTCTGTGTTGTCCCAGTTCTCTACAGGGGTCTGTGTATCGAAGTCAAAAGTCCTCCTGGTTAGAGTCTCTGTTATCCGAGTTCTTCCATCTTGACTGCATCTTTCGGGAATGTAAACAAAGAAGCGCCGGCTGTGTACTGTTGTGGCTGACTACGTTCGAAAAATACGTCCATTTCGCACCGACAACTTTCTTCTTTGCTTGTTCAGCTTCCTTCTCCATAATGCAATGAACATGATTGAAACAGATTCACGAACACAGATGTCCAGAATACTGTGGAATTATGAAATGAAAACAGAGCTTTTTCGTATTGGCTTCAATGTGGAAGGCATACCCGTGTTCGCCGGGCTACGTCACGCGCATACGTCATCCTCAGAGGCGTTTCGAACCGGAAGTTTAGCGGCAAATTTAAAATGTCACTTTATAAGTTAACCCGGCCGTATTGGCATGTGTTATAATGTTAAGATTTCATCATTGATATATAAACTATCAGACTGCGTGGTCGGTAGTAGTGGGTTTCAGTAGGCCTTTAATGCGCCCTATAATCCGGTGCGCCTTTTGTATGAAAATAAACCTGACTAGACCCGCTCATCGGCAGTGCGCTTTATAATCCGGTGCGCCCTATGGTCCGGAAATATACGGTACACCTTTTAATACGACCCTACTAACACAGATTCAGACAAAACTACTTCATAAATGTCAACAAAGGCGATGCAATTGCACACAGTCCCCATCATGATTAACTGTTGTAGTTTAGTTATACTTCTGTCAAATGTGGTTTCTGATGAAATGGAAAGTAGTTTTCACAGCTACGACTTGCAATGGAAGACCATATTACATAACGTCTTGGTATCAAAGCAACGAGAGATAGCAGGGAAAAAACATTTTTGTATTATATGTCAAAAATAGTCCTGTTATCTACTCTCCGGCGTTTTCCAAATGTTCCACTGACGAAGTGCACCACTTGTCCTATTGTTATGTGCCTTTTCATCCCGGTTAATTGTCAACTATTACCTGTGAGTGGCAGGCCTCCGCTGAAAGCCCTGCTCACTTTAATAACCGGCCGCTGATAGACGTGATCAACATGACACGCACACCAGTTGCCACAATGTCGCAATGTGGTGTGAGGAGGCGAGAAAAGGTCGCAGTGAAAAGTGTTTTTTAGACGGGCAGTGCATCATCGTCATGAAACATAAGAGGCGGTCCGAAAAACCAAACAAAAGGAGCAGGCGTTTGTGCATTGCAAATGGTCTTATTATGCAAAAGCATTTTTTGATGTGCCTTTGTTACGACCGTTTGCCCTTCTCTGCGTCTGACAGGCCAAGCACAGGGCATTCTCTTTGGCTCACCTTCGCCCATTGCGTATTTATGGAGGCTTCTCGGGCGCACAATGAGTTGACACGGCGCATGAAAACTTTATTATATATATATATTTTATTTTTCATATGGTATTTATTTATTTATTTATTTATTTTTATATATATATATAGGTATATATTTATTTTTTCATGTTTTATTTTTTATTTTATTATATTTTATTTTTCTTATTTTTTTATTTTAGCCCTTTGATGAGGTGGCGACTTGTCCAGGGTGTACCCCGCCTTCCGCCCGAATGCAGCTGAGATAGGCTCCAGCACCCCCCGCGACCCTAAAAGGGACAAGCGGTAGAAAATGGATGGATTGAGGGTATTTTTTTTAATACCTTTGTCCATTGAAATAACTTAGTAAGAAGCAAAAGAAAAAATAATCAACCATGGATGACGAAAGGACTGAAAAATGCTTGCAACAAGAAGAATACTTTTTATACAACATTTATAACACAAAGATCTACAGAAGCAGAAATCAAGTACAAACGTATAAGAACAAGCTAACTGGCACACTACGAACATGTAGAAAAATAATCAACCATGAATGACAAAAGGACTGAAAAATGCCTGCAAAAAGAAGAATACATTATATAGAACATTTATAACATAAAGATCTACAGAAGCAGAAAACAAAAATACAAAACGTAAGAGAACAAGCCAGCTGGCATACTATGAACTTGTAGAAAAATAATCAACCATGGATGACGAAAGGACTGAAAAATGCTTGCAACAAGAAGAGTACATTATATAGAACATTTATAACACAAAGATCTACAGAAGCAGAAAACAAGTACTAAACGTATAAGCACACTACGAACATGTCGAAAAATAATCAACCATGGATGACAAAATGACTGAAAAATACTTGCAAAAAGAAGAATACATTATATAGAACAATTATAACATAAAGATCTACAGAAGCAGAAAACAAAAATACAAAATGTAAGAGAACAAGTTAGCTGGCATACTACGAACATATAGAAAAATAATCAACCGTGGATGACAAAAGGACTGAAAAATGCTTGCAAAAAGAAGAATACATTATATAGAACATTTATAACACAAAGATCTACAGAAGCAGAAAACAAATACAAAACGTAAGAGAACAAACTAGCTGGCATACTATGAACATGTAGAAAATTAATCAACTATGGATGACAAAGGGACTGAAAAATGCTTGCAACTGGAAGAACACATTTTATAGAAGATTTATAACACAAAGATCTACAGAAGCAGAAAACAAGTACAACACGTATAAGAACAAGCTAAGTGGCATACTACGAACACGCAGGACATAATATTACAGTCAATTATTGGACCAGAACAAAAACAATATGAGGCATCCTAAATAGCATTAATAAAAAATGGTGCTAAAAAGGACTATCATAAATACTTCCTAGATGGAAATGTAAAAAATGACAATATGAAGGAAGAAGTTGAAAGTTTCAATAAGTACTTTGTGAACATCGGACCAAATCTGGAGAAAAAGATTCCAGATCCTGAGTCAGTTGAGGACTTGAGGATTTATTATTATTATTATTATTATTATAATATATATTTTTTTTTACTTAAAAAAAAAAAAAGCGACCTCTCGACTCCATAGTGATGCAATGTTTCTGTCACCGATTGGTGAGTGACTACAGCTTTATTTAAAAAACATACAGCAATTTGCTTGAGAATTATACATCTCTTTGTAGCGTGTCACTAATCTCATCTGTGTATGACCCAGATGTGGCCCGCCACTTCATTTTATTTGGCCCTCGAAAGGAAATAATATGTATTAATAAAGTACTGTAACTTTTCTTACTAAATGTATTCTTTCTTTCTATTTTGGGAGGAATATATATATATATATATATATATATATATATATATATATATATATATATATATATATATATATATATATATATATATATATATATATATATATATATATATATGTGTCCATGTAATCGCAAATTATGTTAATTTAAACATTGTCTAATTATGCAAAAATATATCATCAAACATTAAAACAATTTTTTTAAATATAAATAAATACTAATAAAAATGATTTCAAAGCAAGTTAGCTATCAAATTATGCAATGTAAAAGTAGCAATAGATTGTATGGTAAAATTGTGAAATTTACTGTGTTTTTTACAGCATTTTTTTCTGAATTAAAAAAACTGTACTTTTTTTACTGTAATAAACTGTGGTGTCGTTTTGGCATTTACAGTAATACACCGACAAATCTACAGTTGTTGATTTGTGGTTAAAAAAAAAACAACAAAAAAACTGGCAGTTCAGGTGCCAAATTGTTACTGTAAAATTGCAGTTTTTTTGTATTTACAGTAAAAAAAAAGAAATGTACATTTTACAGTAAAATTCTGGCATCTGAGCTGCCTTTTTTTATACCATAAAAACAGCAGTACTTTTTTTCCATTTACAGTAATATACACTACATTTTGAGGTCAAATTATTGCAATTTACCTTTTTTTTTTTTACATGTTAGTTTTAAAAGAATCTACTAATACAATGCATTAAAAAATTGTGTAATAATAGTATTCACAGTTAGAATCGGCCCTCTGGGGCCAAACATAACTGCGATGTGGCCCTCAGTGAAAAGGACTTTGACACCTCTGGTGTATGCAATGTGTTATTCTTATAGCCAGACCTGTGTGTTCACTTCCGTACCTGACAATTTCGGCTACAACTCTGAGGAAGGTAACAGTCGTAGCCAAAACCGTCAGGTATGGACGTAAACACACTATAAGAATAACAAATTGCATAATTTTTTGGAGACCTAATGAACCTCTTTGGATTACTCATCGTGTGAATGCTCCAAAGCATTCACACGTATGGTTTTTTTCTTCTTCTTCTTCTTCTTCTCCAGATTTTGGCGCGCTTTACCTTCCACATTTTTCATCCGATTCAAACCGTTCCAACTTCAAACTGTTCAGCCTCTTCGGGAATCGGGGGCTTTTCCTGGACAAATTCCAAAACATCCCCAGATTTCTGAGAATTCTATGTTTTCCGGGACATTTTTTTGCAATTCAAAATGAATTGGCCATTTTTCAAACTTCCACCAGTTCCACATTTTTCAACCGAATCAAACCATTCTACCTTCTACACATTCCACCATCGTGGAAATGTAAACTTCCTTTCATCCAAGTTAAAAAAAATTCCAGGATTTTCCATCAAGGGACCCCATCAAGTCATAAAAATGGGGTCCCACAGTAAATTTTGGGGTCCCACTTTTTTGTAACATTTTTGAAAACAAATGTGTTTTGTGGCAATTCCAAGTTTGACCACTGCGTCAGTTACTATGTAGAGTGGTGCAGTAGACTGCATGGCAAAATTATTACCTCCCTCTTCCTCTCATGCGAGATCCACCCAGGAATGGAGCCATATGAATCCCTTCCTTACTGTATCAGCTGTCAAATGATTAAATATTTTAATCAGAAAAATCACTTTTGTGACTTTTGATTACCGTATTTTCCGGACTGTAAGCCGTTACTTTTTTCCTACGCTTTTTTGTTTGCAGCTAATTTGCGCGCTTTACTTTCCACGTTTTTCATCCGATTCAAACCGTTCCAACTTCAAACTGTTCAGCCTATTCAGGAATCGGGGGATTTCCCTGGACAAATTCCAAAATTTCCCCAGATTTTTGAGAATTCTAGGTTTTCCGGGACATTTTTTTGCAATTCAAAATGAATTGGCCATTTTTTAAACTTCCACCATTTCCACATTTTTCAACCGATTCAAACCATTCGACCTTCTACACCAGGGGTCCCCAAACTACGGCCCCACGGGCCGGATCCGGCCCCCCAGCATCCAAAATCCGGCCCACGGGAAGTCCCAAGTTTAAAAAAAAATTGTAATTTAATTTTAGATTTTTTAAATTTATTTATTTATTTTTATTTATTTTTTGATGTTAAATGACAAAACGGATTAACTCGCTGGAATATAAAGACAATGTATATATATATATATATATATATATATATATATATATATATATATATATATATATATATATATATATATATATATATATATATATATATATATATATATATATATATATATATATATATATATATATATATATATATATATATATATATATATATATATATATATACAGCTCGGCCCCGGGCCAAATTTTTTTAACCCAATGCGGCCCCTGAGTCAAAAAGTTTGGGGACCCCTGTTCTACACATTCCACCATCCTGGGAATTCAAACTTCCTTTTTTCCATGTTAAAAAAAAGTTCCAGGATTTTCCAGAATTCCTGGTTTTCCAAAGCCCTACTTCCACCCTTTTTTTCTGGCGACTACTCGTCCGACATTTTTCAACCCACTTCAACCGTTCCACTGTCAAAACATTCCACATAATTAGGAAAAAAAACTAAGGTTTTATGTAACTGGAAAAATTCCCGGTTTTCCCAAAATTCCAGGATTTCCGTAGTACAATTTCTCAATTCAACATGTTACTACGTCAACATTTCTCGACCGATTTGAAAAACGCCAACACCAACCATTACAACTTATTCAGACCATTCAAGTTTTTTTTTACCATTTTCAAAAAAATCCTGCTTTTCCCGAAATTCCCCATTTTTTTCTGAAATTCCCATTGAAATCAATGGGACATTTTTCTAAGTTCCACAATTGCCACATTTTTCATCTGTTTTAAACTGTGATCAATAATTTTATGGCTGTTCAGTGTATAGCCTTCGTGTCAAAGTCAAAGGCCAGATCCGGCCCGCAAATGAATTATCAATGGCCCCCGGGATGATATTTGATTAGTATTAGAACCGGCCCGCAGGCCACAGCCGCCTGCTGCTGTTTTGCACGCACCAATACTCATTCAGTGTTGGCGCTAGGAATTTTCAAAATGGGGTCAGTCATAAAAATGGGGTCCCACAGTATTTTTTTGGAGTCCCACTTTTTTGTAACCAATTTGAAAACAAATGATAAATGCATGAATTATCCTGTTATGTCTCACATTCTATATTGTGTTTTGGAAAAAGATTGTCATTTATGCATTCATCTTGATGTGAAGGAACATGTTTTATTTTTGAAGGATATTTACTTGTTTGCTTGTTGAAAATGTTTTCCCTTGAAATAACTGACAGAGCCATAAGAAAATATTGTTTTATTCATTTAATACACAGGACATGTGCTTTTTCTTCGAAGGACGTTTATTTTTGTCTGTGAGCCTGTTGAAAAATGTTTTCACTTGAAATAAGGGACAGAGCCATACACAATTGTTGGATTATTCATTTAATCATTAAATAAAATACAGTACACTGTGTTAGATATTGGTTCAGTAGGTTATGTGCAATCATTTTAATATGTTTTAATAATCATCAAACCAGTCCGGCCCTTGGCTTGTAGCAAATTTGTTTTTTTGGCCCTCTGATATATTTGGCTTTGACATCCCTGTATAGCATCATTTATCAAACGTCAGTTAACGCAAATGACGGAACGAAAGACGGAGAAATGGATAGTGATGATATTCAAAAGACAGATGCTAGTGAAGTGCTGGGATCTCATTACTGTTGATGGGTTAGTGTGTTAATTCATTCTGTGTGCTAATCACTGAACTGTTATGCATATTTTTATACCGTGTATGAAGCTTCTCATTTATGATCCATCAAGTACTTACTTTTGTCGTTCTACTTTGTGAAATGACCATCGAGCATCTTATTTTCATGTACACTTTGAAATGACAGCTACCATTCACTGAAAAATAGATACAAATCTCACAGATATTGACGGTTGTTTTACAAACCCCGTTTCCATATGAGTTGGGAAATTGTGTTAGATGTAAATATAAACGGAATACAATGATTTGCAAATCATTTTCAACCCATATTCAGTTGAATATGCTACAAAGACAACATATTTGATGTTCAAACTGATAGACTTTTTTTTTTTGTGCAAATATTCATTAACTTTAGAATTTGATGCCAGCAACACGTGAAAAAGAAGTTGGGATAGGTGGCAATAAATACTGATAAAGTTAAGGAATGCTCATCAAACACAACATCAGTGTGTAAGGGATATCACCACATGGGCTCAGGAACACTTCAGAAACCCACTGTCAGTAACTACAGTTGTTCGCTACATCTGTAAGTGCAAGATAAAACTCTCCTATGCAAGGCGAAAACCGTTTATCAACAACACCCAGAAACGCCGTCCGCTTCGCTGGGCCTGAGCTAAGATAGACTGATACAAAGTGGAAAAGTGTACTGTGGTCTGACGAGTCCACGTTTCAAATTGTTTTTGGAAACTGTGGACGTCGTGTCCTCCAGACCACAGAGGAAAAGAACCATCCGGATTGTTATAGGCGAAAAGTTGAAAAGCCAACATCTGTGATGGTATGGGGGTGTATTAGTGCCCAAGACATGGGTAACTTACACATCTGTGAAGGCACCATTAATGCTGAAAGGTACATACAGGTTTTGGAGCAACATATGTTGCCATCCAAACAACATTACCATGGACGCCCCTGCTTATTTCAGCAAGACAATGCCAAGCCACGTGTTACATCAACGTGGCTTCATAGTAAAAGAGTGTGGGTACTACACTGGCCTGCCTGTAGTCCAGAAATGTCTCCCATTGAAAATGTGTGGCGCATTATGAAGCCTAAAATACCACAACGGAGACCCCGGACTGTTGAACAGCTTAAGCTGTACATCAAGCAGGGTGTACCCGATTGTAGCTGAGATAGGCTCCAGTGCCCCCCGCAACCCCAAAGGGAATAAGCGGTAGAAAATGGATGGATGGATGGATCAAGCAAGAATGGGAAAGAATTCCACCTGAAAAGCTTAAAAAATGTGTCTCCTCAGTTCCCAAACGTTTACTGAGTGTTGTTTAAAGGAAAGGCCATGTAACACATTGGTGAACATGCCCTTTCCCAACTACTTTGGCTCGTGTTGCAGCCATGAAATTCTAAGTTAATTATTATTTGCAAAAAAAAAAAAGTTTATGAGTTTGAACATCAAATATCTTGTCTTTGTAGTGCATTCAATTGAATATGGGTTGAAAAGGATTTGCATATCATTGTATTCCGTTTATATTTACATCTAACACAATTTCCCAACTCATATGGAAACGGGGTTTGTACTTCTTGATCTTAATGTGAAACATTCATTATGGTGTATTATTTGGCCCCGAACCTCTTTTGCAGAATCTACTACAGTCGTATTCGGTTATTTATAGCCGTTGCTATAGTATTCTTTTATTTTTTTTAGGATTATATAATCCCCCCCAAAAAATGCATGACGCTAATCTACACATGTTTGCGATTATTTTAGGCAGGCAGTTTCAGTTTGATGTCACTGGGAGTTTGTCCGTGTCACATCATTTTAACCTAGATAACACTGAATTATTCATGCATGCGTCATCACTTTTGTAGTGTTTGCAATTCACCATACGAGGCCATGCTCTTTTTCTGCTCCGAGCAAGGAGTGGTCCAACTAGGTCAGCACTGCCTTTACGGCAGGGGTGTCAAATTTATTACAGCCACACCAGTAAAAACCCTAGCATGACGACCGATAAATAACAATAAATCCATGTTTTTAACCGTTGTTTTCAGTACAACATATATTGTACATACAATAGGAAGGGAATTCATATGGCCCCATTCGCTGCAGTTTACCTGACACGTGAAACGTGACAACTTTGGGGGGGCGCACTATCCACTTTATCAGTCAGGAGGCAGTAGAGTGTTGAATATCTTAAAATGTGTTTTGTGGCAATTCCAAGTTCGACCACTGCGTCAGTTGCTATGTAGGGTGGCGCTTTCCATCATTTTCAGTAGACTGAGCAGGAGGGAAGTCAGAGACGCCAAGCTTACTGTACACCGGGCTACGTTCCGACGAGGAGAAGTCAGCGGCGAGGCTCCTGGGGAAAAGCGAGGATTAATTATGTTGCAATGCAGTATGCTGAAAACTATGGAAAGCACCACTCTACATAGCGACTGACGAAGTTGGAATTGCCACAAAACACTTTTTACGATATTCAACACTCTACTGCCACCTGGCGGCTAAAGTGGATAGTGCGCCCACCAAATTTGTCACGTTTCATGTGTCAGGTAAACCGTGACAAATGCGGCCATTAGAATCCCGTTTCTACTGTGGATAACTTCCACTGTCTAATGCTTCCCTGCTTTCTCATGTTTTATGAGATTAAAACGGAACGTGTGATTTACGGTGGTTCCGACACTCTGTTGATTCTTCCCACAGCAAAGCAAATATTGCGTACCACGATAACACGTGCTTCTGTTGTTGGCAAAATGGACATACACTAAGGGCACGGAATCTAAACAAAAACCTGTCTTTTCCTCTTAAGATGCCCTCTTATCGGACTTACTGACAGTAGCACACACCTCTTCTAAACAAACAATCTGCTAATAGCAGTTTGCAGGCAAGATACTGCAGCTAATTAGCTGCTTAACTGCTGCCCATTAAACAGCCTGTTGATACAACCGTGGATGGCACTTTGGACCGGCACGCTCGTTATTCTTCAGAATTTCCGCTCACAACACTATGACCATGCTGGGCTTGTTATCATTAGAGCGTTTTTTTTTTTCTTACAGTTGAATTGATATTGGTATGGCATTAAATTCAGTGTATTTTGCATATGAAAACAAGAGTGGAAAACTCCACTGCGCTCTTTATCCTTCTCTTAATATGTGCATTTTTTTTATTTTATTTTTTTATTTTGTCCTGTCCAGCTACTAATCATATTGTTGATGTAGATGCCCATATCGGCTGTACAAATTTACTTTACAAAAGAGAAGTGTGGGATACTTCCTTATTTGTATTTGACTTAATTAAATTGATTTATATTATTATTTGGTGTAATGCGCCACACATTTTCAATGGGAGACAGGTCTGGACTACAGGCAGGCCAGTCTAGTACCCGCACTCTTTTACTATGAAGCCACGTTGATGTAACACGTGGCTTGGCATTGTCTTGCTGAAATAAGCAGGGGCGTCCATGGTAACGTTGCTTGGATGGCAACATATGTTGCTCCAAAACCTGTATGTACCTTTCAGCATTAATGGCGCCTTCACAGATGTGTAAGTTACCCATGTCTTGGGCACTAATACACCCCCCCACCATCACAGATGCCGGCTTTTGAACTTTGCACCTACAACAATCCGGATGGTTCTTTTCCTCTTTGGTTCGGAGGACACAACAACCACAGTTTCCAAAAACAATTTGAAATGTGGACTCGTCAGACCACAGAACACTTTTCCACTTTGTATCAGTCCATCTTAGATGAGCTCAGGCCCAGCGAAGCCGACGGCGTTTCTGGGTGTTGTTGATAAACGGTTTTCGCCTTGCATAGGAGAGTTTTAACTTGCACTTACAGATGTAACGACCAACTGTAGTTACTGACAGTGGGTTTCTGAAGTGTTCCTGAGTCCATGTGGTGATATCCTTTACACACCGATGTCGCTTGTTGATGCAGTACAGGCTGAGAGATCGAAGGTCACGGGCTTAGCTGCTTACGTGCAGTGATTTCTCCAGATTTTCTGAACCCTTTGATGATATTACGGACCGTAGATGGTGAAATCCCTAAATTCCTTGCAATAGCTGGTTGAGAAAGGTTTTTCTTAAACTGTTCAACAATTTGCTCACGCATTTGTTGACAAAGTGGGGACCCTCGCCCCATCCTTGTTTGTGAATGACTGAGCATTTCATGGAATCTACTTTTATACCCAATCATGGCACCCACCTGTTCCCAATTTGCCTGTTGACCTGTGGGATGTTCCAAATAAGTGTTTGATGAGCATTCCTCAACTTTATCAGTATTTATTGCCACCTTTCCCAACTTCTTTGTCACGTGTTGCTGGCATCAAATTCTAAAGTTAATGATTATTTGCAAAAAAAAAAACGTTTATCAGTTTGAACATCAAATATGTTGTCTTTGTAGCATATTCAACTGAATATGGGTTGAAAATGATTTGCAAATCATTGTATTCATAATGAAAATAGGTAGCAGGGGTGCCTTAGTGTCCGCCCCTCGCTGGAGACTAATGAGCTGAGGAAACAAATCACAACAAAAGAGAAGGCAGGGAAAAAACATAACAAAGGCCATGTAACACAGTGGTGAACATGCCCTTTCCCAACTACTTTGGCACGTGTTGCAGCCATGAAATTCTAAGTTAATTATTATTTGCAAAAAAAAATAAAGTTTATGAGTTTGAACATCAAATATCTTGTCTTTGTAGTGCATTCAATTGAATATGGGTTGAAAAGGATTTGCAAATCATTGTATTCCGTTTATATTTACATCTAACACAATTTCCCAACTCATATGGAAACGGGGTTTGTAGATTGTTATAGTAATTATAGGTTAAGCTTAGTCAGTGTGCCATGTGTTACCCAGTTTTCCCTAGGGCAACAACGTTAATATACAGTATGTTCGATGAAACGTGATTATATGCACAAGTGTATGTATGTATATGTACTTGTAATATGTACAGTATGTGTATATGTATGTTTGTACAATGAATGTATATGTATGCATGTATATATGTATGTTTGTACAGTGAATGTATATGTATGTATGTATGTGTATATATATGTTTGTACAGTGAATGTATATGCAGTATGTTTATATGTATGTATGTACAGTGAATGTATATGTATGTATGTATGTGTATATGTATGTTTGTACAGTGAATGTATATGCAGTATGTTTATATGTATGTATGTACAGTGAATGTATATGTACAGTATGTGTATATGTATGTTTGTACAGTGAATGTGCATGTGGATGTATGAATTTTGAGTGTGTAGGTATGTACTGTATTTGTGTATGTACAGTATGTGGGAGCGTAGGTACCTATGTGTGCGCGTATGTATGTATGTATATATGTATGAATAATTGTGTGTATGTGAGTATATAAGTGTATTTGTATGTACAATATATTTGACTCCCAGTATGTGCATTTCAAAAAATCCTTATACCACCATCGTCCCTTTGTTATGAAAGTATGTACAAGAAATTTACAAGACCAGGAAGGAACAGGAAGGCGACAGGAAAGAATGGCAACATACGTTAGTTTAATGGGAGGGTTGAAAGGTATGCTCTTCCATTTGCGTTGTACTAAATAACACATGCTAACGTAATTATTTATACATTTGAAAGCCAACCTTTATGTATTTTTAGCTGCCTCACAGACACAGCAACCAATCTAATATCGCTTTATGTTTTTTACTAGCCACTTCACACAATTGCATGTTCCCTTGTTACCACACAAATCTCACAGGGGTCCAGCAATAGCAACCCAATAGGCCAGGGGTGTCCGAACTTTTTCCACGATGGGCCTGATAAAATAACATTAAAGGATGTGAGGGATCATTTTGATATGTTATGCAATGATTCCCATACCATTATATTTGATACCGCCACCATACTGGCCCCCAAATTCAGTTCAAAACTTGGAAGACAAACATTTTTGCAGCAAATTTCTTAAAATACTACAGTGCTCCATTTGTAAAGGAGAACTTGGACCACTGTTAGATACTTGCATTGACCTTTAGATTTTCCTAAAAAACATAGAACACTGGGTAACAAACGTGTGATTTACATAACTAAAGCGTTCCTTGACGCACCTCTTTAAAAGGGGGACTGCACTTTTTTTGAGGAATTTTGTTTATCATTCAAAATCTTTAAGTGAAATAAGCACCTGTCTGTTTTTCTTCTTTTATGCATTCTAACTCGCAAAAAAACTCTAGCAAGAGCCAGCAAACAATGGTACTCTACCGCCTATTAAATACTCCTACTTAAACCTACATTAACACTTTATATGGACGCTGTAAGCATATATGTAATGTACTTACGGGCATATTCATAATAACATGTAATATTTACGTATTTTGGCCATTTTAAGCATACGGCGGCGTATTAATTTCACAGAAACATCACAACTTTTGCTTTTCCCTTCAACAAGAACAAAACTACTACTCATGGCATACTGTGAGAGACAACAAAGACTACTTTGGAACAATTTATGATGCAGAACTCGAGATGTTCGATATTGGCTTTTTTGCCGATATTCCGATATTGTCCAACTCTTAATTACCGATTCCAATATCAACCGATACCGATATATACAGTCGTGGAATTAACACATTATTATGCCTGATTTTTTTGTGATGCCCCGCTGGATGCATTAAACAATGTAACAAGGTTTTCCAAAATAAATCAACTCAAGTTATGGAAAAAAATGCCAACATGGCACTGCCATATTTATTATTGAAGTCACAAAGTGCATTATTTTTTTTAACATGCTTCAAAACAGCAGCTTGGAATTTGGGACATGCGAGAGAGAGGTGGGCGGGGTTGGAGGGGGGGGGGGGTTGAGGTGGTGGGAGGCTAGCGGGGGGTGTATATTGTAGCGTCCCGGAAGAGTTAGTGCTGCAAGGGGTTCTGGGTATTTGTTCTGTTGTGTTTATGTTGTGTTACGGTGCGGATGTTCTCCCAAAATGTGTTTGTCATTCTTGTTTGCTGTGGGTTCACAGTGTGGCGCATATTTGTAACATTGTTAAAGTTGATTATACGGCCACCCTCAGTGTGACCTGTATGGCTGTTGACCAAGTATGCCTTGCATTCACTTGTGTATGTGAAAAGCCCTAGATATTATGTGATTGTACCGGCACGCAAAGGCAGTGCCTTTAATGTTTATTGGCGCTCTGTACTTCTCCCTACGTCCGTGTACCA
The DNA here is from genome assembly GCF_033978785.1 of Entelurus aequoreus. Lineage (NCBI taxonomy): Eukaryota > Metazoa > Chordata > Actinopteri > Syngnathiformes > Syngnathidae > Entelurus > Entelurus aequoreus. The sequence continues at coordinate 26,821,740 of NC_084743.1, read as the reverse complement.
CTCCGTACAGCGGCGTTTTAAAAAGTCATACATTTTACTTTTTGAAACCGATACCGATAATTTCCGATATTACATTTTAAAGCATTTATCGGCCGATAATATCGGACTGCCGATATTATCGGACATCTAGTTTTAATAGATTTTTAAATGCGCCAGAAAATAACCCGTTTTGTACACTGTTGATGTGAAGGGCGTAAATGTGTGCCTGTATAGTATTTTTCCAGCAATGGTCATGTGGTGACATCAATGATGGTATTTTCAGAGGTAATTATTGAAGTCGGACATTAATGAAGGCCTAGGTGGGAAACGGACGGCCCGCCACTGCATTACATGGTGCAACAAGTTAGCCCGTGACTAGGGTTGGGTATCGTTTGAATTCGAACAATTCCGATTCCGATTCCGATTCTTTGTTTCGATTCCGATTCCTGCCTATTCTCGATTCCGATTATTTTAAGAGGCAGGGTCAAAAAAAAGTTTAGGATATTTTAAATGAGCGAGCTAACCTACAGTCTTTCTGAATGAAATAGTCTGACATTCTCCATCAATTTTAATTCTATTAACTTTTTATGAACTTTACTATAAATTCCTCACAGGGCAGTTTTCAACTAGAATATAAATATCAAATCTATGAACTTGAATATAAATATTATAAATTATGAATACATTTTCCCAGGGGTACACTTTCCTCAAGAGAGCTTTATTTTTGAAAACCTCATGAAAACACATTTACACATAAGTGTATGATTCTGCAGGAAACCTCATGAAAACACATTTACACATTAGTGTATGATGCTGCAGGAAACCTCATGAAAACACATTTACACACACAAGTGTATGATGCTGCAGGAAACCTCATGAAAACACATTTACACACACAAGTGTATGATGCTGCAGGAAACCTCATGAAAACACATTTACACACACAAGTGTATGATGCTGCGGGTACTTAAAAATGTTACCGTGCTCCCACTGATGGGCTAACCTGGTGCAGAAAAGCAAATAAACAATAAGAAACAACTTGCAAAACCCAGTCCAGATTAGCAGCAGGTACAGTATAAAATCAGAGACAGTTTTTGTTTAGGAAAATGACCATATCCGCCTTCTCAGGCAGGATGTGTGAGCGTTCTGGACAGATAGTGTCTCCTGCTGTGGAAAATACACGTTCGCTGGGTGTGGAAGAAGCTTGAACGCATAAATAGGAGAAAGCGAGATATGACAGCAAAGGATAAGTCTTTTGTTGGTTCCACCGGACCACCACCATGCAGCAGGGTCGTCAGACATAAGTATCGGTGGAACGTCCTGGTACATCTGCAGCTCTCTCTCCACTCGTTTCTTGATGGACATGGAGCTCTGTTATTTCGCGGTTATTTCATTTTTTTTTTGTAAAGTAAAGCCACACTTTCGACCGCCGACGCCCGCTATCCATGCTTGAGCTTGACTGACTCGCTCGGCTATGCTAACACTTCCGACGGTGGGCGCTTCTTCGTTGGTGTTCAGCGGCTTCTTCTTCCGGTTCGGCGGACATATTTTTTTCCGGTCGGCGGACTGGTATCGAAAATAGGAATCGAAATTTAAACTTTTGAACGATTCCGGGAGAATCGGAAAGTTAGTCCCGGTTCCAATCGATACTCGATACTCGATACCCAACCCTACCCGTGACCAACACATGTAGTAGCGAACATGGACAAAATGATCACAAAACCAAACGCCACTGCACCAGTGTGGGACTAATTCAGTTTTAAACCTCTGGAACATGATGAGACCGTCAACAGTTGGCCGAGTGTGCTTGAATATGACAAACCTGCACGCCCACTTGAAACACAACCACCCGACAGTCCACTCTCGCTTTGCGTTTGGTGTGCAAGGTCAGTGCAAATAAACAGCAAGTGTGGTTCAATAGGTCGCCAAAGACACGCTGCCATTTAAAACTGTTGAAAAGTAGAATTTTGAAAAATGCTACAATTGATTGACAAACATTACTCATGTTGTCATGGCTTGATGGTGTTCCTTCTGACACACTTTTTTTTTTTTTTTTTTTTTTTTTTTTGTGCACATGACCTGTTAATGCATCTGCTTTTACTGTAGTATTTATATTGTTACTCTGCACTTTGTTTAAAAGGGCCCTAACTTGATTGTCAGTTAAGCAGAGGTGGGTAGTAACGCGCTACATTTACTCCGTTACATCTACTTGAGTAACTTTTGGGATAAATTGTACTTCTAAGAGTAGTTTTAATGCAACATACGCTTACTTTTACTTGAGTATATTTATAGAGAAGAAACGCTACTTTTACTCCGCTCCATTTATCTACATTCAGCTCGCTACTCGCTACTGATTTTTATCGATCTGTTAATGCACGCTTCGTTTGTTTTGGTCTGTCAGACAGACCTTCAAAGTAGGATCTATCGCATGCCTGCGTTTCACCAATCAAATGCAGTCACTGGTGACGTTTGACTCCGTTTCACCAATCAAACAGAGCCAGGCGGTCACATGATTAACTGAACATAAAGTTTCAGCGGCAAACAACAAGCTTAAGCTTACATGAACTCAACGTCAAATTTGAGGAAGCACATTGCGGTAAGTAACGTTAGTAGATATTTTGGCTGTCACCTTAGGCTGATGTTAGCTTCCCTGCTATGAATCACTGTCAAATGTACATCGTGTGGGGACATTTATTAATGCACTGCAGCCTCATAGACACACACACACACGCACAGTCGCACACACACACGCATAGAAACACCAATCAGTGTGTTCCCAGGTGCAGTCCACACCTATCAGTTTATGGTTTGCGTAAAGGCTAACTTGTTATTTTCCTTTGTAATCTCTGCCTACTGAGCCTATGGTGCTGTTAAGTTATTGTGGCTCAATTTGCCTTAATTTTTTTTATGTTAATGTATTATTATTTAATATATATTATTGTTTTAGTTGCTTAAGAGATATTCCTGGCTCTGAATTTGCTCATTGCTATTTTTATGTTTTTGTGCATTATTTGTTGCCGTCATCATTAAACAAACAGGTTACTCATCAGTTACTCAGTACTTGAGTAGTTTTTTCACAACATACTTTTTACTTTTACTCAAGTAAATATTTGGGTGACTACTCCTTACTTTTACTTGAGTAACAAATCTCTAAAGTAAGCGTACTCTTACTTGAATACAATTTCTGGCTACTCTACCCACCTCTGCAGTTAAGTAATGTACAACTCAACCTACATGTTCAGTATTGAAGAGCAACTTTGTTTGTCAATGCTCTATTCAGCCATTTTATTTATTGTTTTGATTGTGTGTATTTGAGGGTCCCCCACATTCTCCCTAACAGACACACAATCTATTTTATTGCTTTTGGTTTAGATTTTTATTCAAGTGCAACATTTTGTTAACAAAGTATATTTTATTGTTATTATATGCTTGTTTTTTTAACTTGGAGATTAAAAAGTTTACATTCTAATTGCAATGTTAAAATGTACGGAAAATACACGTGTATTGCATTTGAAAGGCTATACATACATTATTAGTATGGATTAGCTTTACATCAGTACTTAATTTGGTCTCAAAATATAATGGCATTAAAATCGTTTATTGGCAATAATTTGTTGGTCAGTATTTCGTTGAGCAAAATGTGTTATCTTCCCAGGTTTACGCTCCTGTAACTCTGACAAAATAAATAGACCAAAATCAAATGTCTACTGTAGAGGACGCAGGTTCTCCGGACTATAACAAATAAGACTAATAGTGAGGGGAGATGTTTGGGGTCATTTTTTTGTAGTTGTTTTAAATTATGCAAGCAAGTAATAATCTGCGATCAATCATGATTAATCCACATTAAAGAGTGTGATTAATCTGATTGAAAGAATATACATACACACACACACACACACATATATATATATATATATATATATATATATATATATATATATATATATATATATATATATATATATATATATATATATATATATATATATATATATATATATATATATATATATATATATATATATACCCTACCGTTCAAAAGTTTGGGGTCACATTGAAATGTCCTTATTTTTGAAGGAAAAGCACTGTACTTTTCAATGAAGATAACTTTAAACTAGTCTTAAGTTTAAAGAAATACACTCTATACATTGCTAATGTGATAAATGACTATTTTAGCTGCAAATGTCTGGTTTTTGGTGCAATATCTACATAGTTGTATAGAGGCCCATTTCCAGCAACTATCACACCAGTGTTCTAATGGTACAATGTGTTTGCTCATTGGCTCAGAAGGCAAATTGATGATTAGAAAACCCTTGTGCAATCATGTTCACACATCTGAAAACAGTTTAGCTCATTACAGAAGCTACAAAACTGACCTTCCTTTGAGCAGATTGAGTTTCTGGAGCATCACATTTGTGGGGTCAATTAAACACTCAAAATGGCCAGAAAAAGAGAACTTTCATCTGAAACTCGACAGTCTATTCTTGTTCTTAGAAATGAAGGCTATTCCACAAAATTGTTTGGGTGACCCCAAACTTTTGAACGGTAGTATATATATATATATATATATATATATATATATATATATATATATATATATATATATATATATATATATATATATATATATATATATATATTATACATACATACATGTGGGTGTGTTTGTGTGTGTGTGTGTGTATATATATATATGCGTAAACATTAATGTATTCTTGTTTTATTATTTGTATTATTTATTTAATACTCATTTTTTGTTTTTCATTACATTTGATTTTTGTTACTGTTTGTAAAAATATGCATTGCAAGTGCAACCACAAAAATAAAAGTCTATCCTGTTAGTTTCTTCATGGTGGTAGTTGGCGTGAAAAAACGAGAAAAGACGTTTAGGTAAGATTTATATTAACGGCATTAAAAAAAAGCTAATGTGAAAAACCATCAAACATTAACCGATAAACTGTTAACAGTTCACAACAATTCAGCCCTGACTAATCAGTGAGGCTGGCTTATAAAGACCCCTGATTACTAATTAGAGGCAGGTGTGCTCAATCAGCGCAAGCAACAACAAAAGGAGGAAAGGAGCTCTGATCACAGAAATAAACACGAAACACAGGAAAAAAACACAAACCAGTCCAAGCTTTCAGGAGCAATTCTTACAATATCCTATCCTATTATATCTCATCCTATCCTATATTATTGAAAGTAAGCTTGTCGGAAGCTCTGTGAGCTTCAGATTGCTCGGGGACCACTTGAACCAGCCTCAACGGCACTTCCAATTTACTTGTTTCAACGAATCCGTGCCTCAGGTTTATGTTGAATGTGTCAGTCAGCCATTCTGTAAGTGTGATCACAATGGTCGGAAACGCTCCACATTTACTCAAAACCCCCAGGAAAACCAAGCAGAACCTCTGTTTTGGGCATCCTTTCCGGCTGACACAATATATGAATATGAAAACGTACGAGATCTGTGACTTTCAATATTTTTGGTTACTTGAATCGAGGGTTTGCATGTTCTCTATATTTCAATACAGTACAATGACTTGGATGAAAGAGAATATTTACAAATACGTAGAATGGCATCAAAACTTTGTCAACATTTTTTGCATAAAAAACATACGTCAGTCTCTCGATCTGCGCACCCGGACTCATGTCGCACTTTTGAAGACTCTGTTCGGGTTTGGACTCTGTTTGTTTCCTGGTCAGAGCCAATCCGAGGGAACTGTTACGGTCCAACTGTGTCCTTTCTGAAGAATTTTAGTCCTTAGAGTCTAAATTTCAGACAAAATAATAGGTTATTTTGTCTGAAATTGTGTCTCTAAGGACTAATATAGATATATGATATCATTCCTTATGAAGCAAAGTGCTGATGATAAGAACACACACATTTGTTCATACTCGTAACTCCGGCACTACGACATCAGAGCATCTATAAATGAGCGAGCTGTTATCATATAAAGTAGGGCTATGTATTGCAACAATTACCTGGAGAGCATATATCCAGGAAAAAAAACAAGTTGTTGGTCAAAATAAGCTATCTTTTGGCGGTTGAAGGTTGTTGTTCACAGGAAATCATAATAAATGCTAATGTCTTCGTTTAAAAGGTCATTGTTGGACTGCAAACGCCCCCCAGATGGCCGTTAAAAAAATATCTGTCTCTCAGCTGTGGTCCGTATTGGCCACAGCTGTACTCAGTTGCAAAACACTTTTTCACCACTTGTGGCAGTAATGCCAATATCAAACAAACAGAAGAAATCTGGAGCTAAAGTCATAGAGAAGTTTCTTAAGCGCAAAAATTATGACTCAAGTGGTGAAGCTGTATTTTCATTTGCACTTAAATGTATTTAGAAAACATATATAATATTTATTTTTAATTTAGTTAGAATTGAATTATTTTAGCACTGTGTGTTTGTATGTACATGTATATTTCATGAGTCTTTTTATTTTTGGTATTTATTTTTGGAATCAGGCTGACCTAAGACTTAAAAATAACCTTTGTGATTAACACATGCTTCCATATCATTTGACAAGGTATATCCTCGTAAAATGTAAGTATGTTGTATATAATTATAGAATATGATAAAATCAAGATTACTAATTCAGTGTTTTTATATGAGTGGGCCATGGGCCCTTCTCTGGTGGAAAAGTTGGGCCCCAAGGTCAAAAAATGTAATAACATCAAGTGAAGTTACTGACAACTAGTGACCAGTCAGTATACACTACCACATATTACCATGTCAAAAATTCGACTGATCGTCGATTATGGGCCAAATCTAACCAATCAGATTCTACTATGAACATCTTCAGTCAAAGACAGCCCTAATAAACACATTATTGTACATTTATGAAAAGTATGGAAGCTGCAGATTGGTTCTATATGCCAGCGTTGTCTGGGCCAGTCAAACCACACTTATCAATAACACCATATTAATACAAATATTGTAATGTGCCTCGTCATCAACAGATTATTCAATCTTTGGGCGAGAAAGACCTCTTATCGCCCCCTGAATCTACATATTCACAGTGATAACGTGTGTATTGCCACATTATTTCCCACCCCAACACATGTATTACCGTATTTTCCGGACTATAAGGCGCACTTAAAATCGTTTTTCTCAAAACTCGACAGTTCGCCTTATAACCATGTGCGCCTAATGCACGGAATAATTCTGGTTTTGCTCACCGACCTCGAAGCAATTTTCTTTAGTACATGGTGTAATGATAAGTGTGACCAGTAGATGGCAGTCAAACATAAGCGATACGTGGTAAGAGGTATGATAGCAATGTCACTCAACACCAATATTTTATATGTCCCATTGAAAATATAGAACATTACACACAGCGCTCAAAAATCCATCAAAATGTTTTAGTACGACTTTGGTAAGCTATGAATATATGGATTGTCGGCGCATTAAACATACAAGTATCATTATGGTGTGTGTATAAGGTAAGACATATTATCTGGCGTTTTGTTTTGCAATACTTTGCAAGAGCAACTTTTCTTATTTTCTGGTACCTGCTGATCTGTATATGGGCTCTTCATGAATATCTGAAAATTGCGCGCATCCGCCTTTGTAGTCCGTACCTACGACATAGTCAATAAGCTTCTTCTTTTTCTCTATCTTCTTGTTATGAGACATTCATCCTCCGCTGTTGCCATTTCTAATAAAAAGTAGTGTAAAGTTCTTACTTATATCTGTCAGTAAACTCGCCATGAAAGCGCTAAAACATACCGGTGTAGTGAACTTACATTATTCACCCAAGGAACTTTAGTTATTAGAGAGTTCCGGTCGGACGATTTTTCACGGCACACATTTCCAGTTATTGCACTAGTGAGCCACGGATGAGGAAATGCTGCTGCGTTATTGATTGAAGTAAAGTCTGAATGTCATTAAAACAGTTAGCTCCATCTTTTGACACTTCTTCCACTCCCGTCCTTTCACGCTTCCCCGCTACAACAAAGATGACGGGGCGAAGACGCTGCTGAAGGTGAGCCACGTAAATAAGACCGCCCACAAAACGGCGCATCCAGAAGCAACTGTCAGAAAGCGGTTTGAAGATGATCTGTAAAACATAATCTATGCAACATTTTGACCAAAGAACCACCATTACATGTTATGTAGACCACAAGGAAGTATTTTACATTTAGAAAAAAAACAAAAACATGACTCCTTTAATGCGCCTTATAATCTGGTGCGCCTTATATATGAAAAAAAGATCGAAAATAGAGCATTCATCGGCAGTGCGCCCTATGGTCCGGAAAAGACGGTACTCACAGGTAGACACAAATACATAAAGTTAATGATGTTACAAATGAGGTCTACTGTATGTGTCCTCTGATCTGGAGCTTAACCAGATAGCTCCAGGCTGTATTTTAATTAAGTAACTTATTTCTCCATACTTTTTTTTTGTTTTTGTTTGTTTTTTGTTTATTAAACAAAACCACACTGCAGTGGAGCAAGCTTGAGGGGTTTAACATTCACAGTCAGGGGACCCAGGGGGAAGAAAAACACTTCTGAAGCTTCTTGACAATTTAAAGGTATAGCGCTGGATTGTTGTTTGTTTGTGTGTGTGTGTGTGTGTGTGTGTGTGTGTGTGTGTGTGTGTGTGTGTGTGTGTGTGTGTGTGTGTGTGTGTGTGTGTGTGTGTGTGTGTGTGTGTGTGTGTGTTGTTGGGGAATGGGGGTGCAATACATTTAGACAAGGCCTAAGAGACTAAAGGGATAAATTGCTCATTTCTAAATGTCTTTGAAGAAAATCTATCCACAATCCACTTGTGTAGTTAACAATGTCAGACATGTTATTATTAAATCCACCCCTTGGGTCTCCGACTGCCTGATCAGATGTCCGCTGAGGTATATGTGTGTGTGTGTGTGTGTGTGTGTGTGTGTGTGTGTGTGTGTGTGTGTGTGTGTGTGTGTGTGTGTGTGTGTGTGTGTGTGTGTGTGTGTGTGTGTGTGTGTGTGTGTGTGTGTGTGTGTGTGTGTGTTTGTGTGTGTGTGTGTGTGTGTTTCTGTCCTTCTTGAGACATCAACAAGGAAAAGTAGCTTCCATATGAGGACCAGTGAACAAGTTAGGACATAAATTATGGTCCCAATACGGAAAACCATTGCATCTAATAGTGAATGTCTCATTTGCACCCCTGGTGGTGAAATCTATCAAAATTAGGGTGGTCCCTAAAAAGAGGGATTTTTCAAATTGACTGTGTGTCGATTTTAAAAGTGCTCCCCCTCTGGCCAACATATGAAAAGCGTGTGTAAGAAATTGAAATGCGCCCCTTTTGGCCAAAATTAATTAATAAAAAATAAATAAATATGTATACAGAGACATACTGTAATAGCGTGAAGTAAATAATGAAGATTAAAAAACAATTACAAACAAAAAATTAACTTAAAGCAGTCTTTTTCTCACAATGTGTCGACTTTTTTCTTATAAAATTGGGAACAATTTCTCATATTCTTTCCGTTTCTATAATATTGCAATATTTTCTCGTAATAATTACTTTGGTATTATCATTATTATTTTACTATTACATTTTTTGCAAAATAATGACATTTGTCATATAAAATTCTGACTTTTATCACAATATTGCCAATTTTTTTGTTGTTCTTGTAAAATAGTGACATTTTTTGAGTAAAATTATGACTTTTGTCATAATTTTGCCAACTAAAATTCCGATTATTATTATAATATTGCCAACATTTTAAAGTTTTCTTATAAAATTGTGATTTTTGTCGAGTAAAATTACGACTCTTTTCATAAAATCGCCAAAATTTGAAATTTTTCTAATAAAATTGTGACTTTTGTTGAGTGAAATGACGACTCTTTTCAGGAAATTGCCATCATTTTAAAATTGCGACTGTTATAGAGTAAAATTCCAACTTTTATCATAATATTGCACAAATGTTAAGTTTTTCTTGTAAAATTTTGACTTGTGTTGAGTAAAATGACGACTTTTATTATAATACTGGCAAAAAAATTGTTTTGTTTTTCTTGTTAAATTGTGACCTTTTCCTTGTGAAATTCCAACTCATTTTTCATAACAAGCTTTTTTCTATTTGCATAGTATGTACTGTATATATTATTAATGTTGTAAATAAAAATATTTATATATCTAGAAAGGGTGGTCCTAAAGAGGTAGACATTTTTCGGAGGTCTCAGGAAGGTAGAAAATACAAGAATGTGTGTGTGTGTGTGTGTTCATGGTCCCGATACGGAAAACCATTGCATCTAATAGTGAATGTCTCATTTGCACCCCTGGTGGTGAAATCTATCAAAATGAGAGTGGTCCCAAAAAGGAGGGATTTTTCAAATTGACTGTGTGTCGGTTTTAAAAGTGCTCCCCTTCTGGCCAACATATGAAATAACAAGTGTGTGTAAGAAATTGAAATGCGCCCCCTTTGGCCAAAATTAATGAATAAAAAAATAAATAAATTTGTATACGGAGACATACTGTAATAACGTGAAGTAAATAATGAAGATTAAAAACCAATTACAAACAAAAAATGAACTTAAAGCAGTCTTTTTCTCACAATGTGTCGACTTTTTTCTTATAAAATTGGGAACAATTTCTCATATTCTTTCCGTTTCTGTAATATTGCAATATTTTCTCGTAATTATTACCTTTGTATTATCATTATTATTTTACTATTACATTTTTCGCAAAATAATGACATTTGTCATATACAATTCTGACTTTTATCACAATATTGCCAATTTGTTTGTTGTTCTTGTAAAATACTGACATTTTTTTGAGTAAAATTATGACTTTTGTCATAATTTTGCCAACTAAAATTCTGATTATTATTATAATATTGCCAACATTTTAAAGTTTTCTTATAAAATTGTGACTTTTGTCGAGTGAATTTACGACTCTTTTCAGGAAATTGCCATCACTTTAAAATTGCGACTGCTATTGAGTAAAATTCCAACTTTTATCATAGTATCGCACAAATGTTCAGTTTTTTTTGTAAAATTTTGAATTGCGTTGAGTAAAATTACAACTTTTATCATAATACTGCCAAAAAATTGTTGTTGTTTTTCTTGTTAAATTGTGACCTTTTTCTTGTGAAATTCCAACTCATTTTTCACAAAAAGCTTTTTTATATTTGCATAGTATGTACTGTATATATTATTAATATTGTAAATACGAATCTTTATATATCTAGAAAGGGTGGTCCTAAAGAGGTAGGCATTTTTCGGCGGTCTCGGGAAGGTAGAAAATACAAGAATGTGTGTGTGTGTGTGTGTGTGTGTGTGTGTGTGTGTGTGTGTGTGTGTGTGTGTGTGTGTGTGTGTGTGTGTGTGTGTGTGTGTGTGTGTGTGTGTGTGTGTTAGCAAGTTGAGTGACGGCACCAGAGTTCACACTGAAAGAGAGCGACACCAGCAGTCAACGGGTTGTTCTTCTACCATCTTCGTCTCCTCTAATCCATCAGATATATGCACGGCTTGTCTGGCGGAAAAGAGAGACAATGTCCGGCTCATTCGTCTCATTTGACCCCAATCAACCTTTTCACCTCTGGTTTCATGTGCGGGAATAAAAGCAAGGCAAAGCCACGCTTTAATGGCTTTACTTTATATGTTTCAGACGTTACACTCTGCAACATCATAGTTACGCAATTCAACGCGTCTGATAAAGAGTAAAAAATTATTGAATACTTCTCCTTTTTCATGTCTGATTCTTGTCATTAAAATTGGTTGGTTTGTTAGCTGACAGAAGATTCTAGTCGCTAACTTTGTGCAGGTATCTCCATTTGGTGTTAATAGTCCTCAATTGCGGCCAATAAACTACATTTTAAAGTTGTATTATCACTGGAGGACAAGGCTAAGCATGTTACACACCAAGAAAGAGCAGTTGTTGTGTAAATCGTAAATAAAAACAAAATACAATGATTTGCAAACCCTTTTCAACCTATATTCAATTGAATAGACTGCAAAGACAAGATACTTAACGTTCGGACTGGAAAACTTTTTTGCAAATATTAGCTCATTTGGAATTTCATGCCTGCAAAAAAGCTGGCACAAGTGGCAAAAAAGACTGAGAAAGTTGAGGAACACTCATCAAACACTTATGGTCTGACGAGTCCACATTTCAAATTGTTTTTGGAAACTGTGGACGTCGCGTCCTCCGGACCAAAGAGGAAAAGGACCATCCGGATTGTTATAGGCGCAAAGTTGAAAAGCCAGCATCTGTGATGGTATGGGGGTGTATTAGTGCCCAAGGCATGGGTAACTTACACATCTGTGTAGGCACCATTAATGCTGAAAGGCAACATAGGTTGCCATCCAAGCAACGTTATCATGGACGCCCCTGCTTATTTCAGCAAGACAATGCCAAGCCACGTGTTACATCAACGTGGCTTCATAGTAAAAGAGTGCGGGTACTAGACTGGCCTGCCTGTAGTCCAGACCTGTCTCCTATTAAAAATGTGTGGCGCATTATGAAGTGTAAAATACCACAACGGAGACCCCGGACTGTTGAACAACTTACGTTTTTGAGTCGAGGGTGCAGTCCAGGGTGCAGTCCAAAGACCTTGGGGCGGCGTGGCTCAATTGGTAGAGCGGCCGTGCAAGCAACTTGTGGGTTTCAGATTCGATTACCGCTTCCGCCATCCTCGTCACTGACGTTGTGTCCTTGAGCAAAACACACCACCCACCTTCTCCCAGTGTGACTCACACTGGTTTAGATGTGGATAATGGGTTTTCACTTTGTAAAGAGATTTGAGTCACTCGAGAAAAAATGCTGTATAAATACAATTTGCTTCACACTTCACCTCCTGCTCACACACCGCCTGCCTTCTCTGCAGCCTGGGATCAGGCCAACAATGCCAAGCTGTAACCTGGACAGATAAACATATATATTTGTTTAAAACACTTATGTCCTGAAATTGTCTTTTTTAATACTGATTCTTTAAAAAAGCAATAATGATAATAATAATAGATTTTTGCAAATTATTAATTGATTTAAGATGGGAATTATAAGAAAAAAATCATACTTTTTTGAGCGCCCCTATATCTAATGATCTGTACTGTAACAACACCAACAACTGGGTGCTTGTTTTCATACCTGAGTATGTGCTACACACACACACGCACATTCAAACTGGAATAGCTGAGGTCAAAACCATTTCTCTAAGAAATAGTTTCCATGAAACAGGAAATGTTGCACATGTGTGGGTTTTAAAATATGTATAAACCTGTGCGAGCGTGCAAAGTCTGACGCGGGCTGCGGCCAAAACAACCGACTTTGCTTTCTCGTCTATGAGCCGTGACTAAAAAGGGCTTCAAAGTCAAGGGGGTGGGCGGTCTGCTGCTATATTGGACAAAAAAAGGGCCCGGCGGTCAAACACAATTTAGAGATGAAAAGCCGAAAACGGAGACTTCCTCATGATGAGTCATTTGTTACACAAACAGGGAGAAAGCGAGGGGGTGCGGACTCAAGAGAACAGCAGCGGTTTGTTTGTGTACATCAGCTCTGGCCGGCTAATTAATGGTCGCCTCTGAGCGGAGAAATATGTCTGACTTGTGTACCCTAGTTCAGTGTTTTTCAACCACTGTGCCGCGGCACACTAGTGTACCGTGAGATACAGTCTGGTGTAATGCCGTTTCACCTATTTGGGTTAACAATTCTTTTTGCAAACCAGTAATTATAATCTGCAAATAATGTGCCGTTGTTGAGTGTTGGTGCTGTCTAGAGCTCGGCAGAGTAACCATGTTATACCATACCATATCAGTAGGTGGCAGCCGGTCAATCAATCAATCAATCAATGTTTATTTATATAGCCCTAAATCACAAGTGTCTCAAAGGGCTGCACAAGCCACAACGACATCCTCGGTTCAGAGCCCACATAAGGGCAAGGAAAAACTCACAACCCAGTGGGATGTCAATGTGAATTAGGGATGATGTTCGAAACCGGTTCTCCCGGTTGTTTGATAAGAAAAGAACCGATTCCATGGACTCGAATCCCTTTTTGAGAACCGGTTCCCGTTATCGAGGCCACTATAGTAAAGAAAAAGACTTGGTTCTTTATTCGAATCCCTGGGAACGAATCCCGTCCCACAAGAAATGCCCTGTGGAACATCACAGCAAATGACGTAGCTCAGTCATTCGACTGAGCTACGTCATTTCCTGTGATGTCACACAAGCAGCAAAAATAATGGACCGGAAAAAACGCCTCGAGGCATGGCTATTCACATATAGTGATCACAGAGACAGGTTGTTTTTGTGTTACTGTATATATTTGTTTTTCTGAAAAATCCCACAACAGTCAATATGTATTTATTTTATTTTTTTAGGGGGGTAACAGTCGATATTTATTTATTTATTTTATTTTTTTCTTATAAAATAAAAGTGAGCTTTTGTTAAACATAATATATTGTGTTTTTTTCCATACACAACAACCTATCTGGATTCGATAAGAGAATCGATAAGGAATCGGTTCGATAAGAGGATTCGATAATGGGCTCGAACTCGATAATTTCTTATCAAACATCATCCCAAGAATGACTATGAGAAACCTTGGAGAGGACCGCAGATGTGGGTGACCCCCCCCCCCCCCCTCTCTAGGGGAGACCGGATGCAATGGACGTCGAGTGGGTCTAGTATAATATTGTGAAAGTCCAGTCCATAGTGGATGTAACATAATAGTGAGAGTTCAGTCCATAGTGGATCTAACATAATAGTGAGAGTTCAGTCCATAGTGGATCTAACATAATAGTGAGAGTTCAGTCCATAGTGGGGCCAGCAGGAGACCATCCCGAGCGGGTACAGGTCAGCAGCGCAGAGATGTCCCCAACCGATGAACAGGCGAGTGGTCCACCCCGGGTCCCGAATTTGGACAGCCAGCACTTCATCCATGGCCACTGGACCTGTGCCCCCCCTTCCACAAGGGAGAGGGGGGCAGAAAAGAAAAGAGACGGCAGATCAACTGGTCTAAAAAGGGGGTCTAATTAAAGGCTAGAGTATACAAATGAGTTTTAAGATGGGACTTAAATGTTAGCATCTCTAACTGTTACTGGGAGGGCATTCCATAGTACTGGAGCCCGAATAGAAAACGCTCTATAGCCCGCATACTTTTTTTGGGCTCTGGGAATCACTAATAAGCCGGAGTTCTTTGAACGCACAGTTCTTGCCGGGACAACAAGTTAATTGCTTTGTAGATGTCGGGAACACGTCGCGTGAGACCACGATGGTTTGTCGTGATCACAATACGCAGACGACAGAGGGTAAAAAGGTATCTAATGCTTAAACCAAAAAATAAACAAAAGGTGAGTGCCCCTAAGAAAAGGCATTGAAGCTTAGGGATGGCTATGTAGAACGAAACTAAAACTGAACTGGCTGCAAAGTAAACAAAAACAGAATGCTGGACGACAGCAAAAACTTACAGCGTGTGGAGCAGAGACGGCTTCCTTAAAGTGCATCCGTACATGACATGACAACAATGTCCACACAAAAAAAGATAGCAACAACGGAAATATTCTTGATTGCTAAAACAAAGCAGGAAGACATGAAACTGCAACAGGAAAATACCAAAAAACTGGAAAAGCCACCAATATAGGAGCGCAAGACAAGAACTAAAACACTACGCACGGGAGCACAACCAAAAAACTCCAAATAAGTCACGGCGTGATGTGTCAGGTCGTGACAGTACACCTACTTTGAGACAAGAGCTATATTAATGCATGGTTGGTTATGGTTTGAATTTACTTTTTATTGTCTACTGAGTTTCATTTCTTAATAATTTCTGCTGGTAGTGTGCCTCTGGATTTTTTTAAGGAAAAAAATGCACACAGTTAACAATGTCAGACGACCGTGTCCGACACACTGCTGATGCTCATACCAGGCAGTAATTATCTGCCGGACAAGCCGCAGAGAGATGCTAGGATTCATTAACCTACCTTGGTTTAATCATGGCTGGTTCAGACTTGTCACCGTAATGGTATTGTAGTATTTAAAAGTATTGCAAGAGCGACGTAGATCGACCGGTAAATTTAGAGCTTTGCCTTCCGGCTTAGCTCCTTCTTCACCACGACAGACCGATACCGGGTCCGCATCGCTGCAGACGCCACACCGATCCGCCTGTCGATCTCACGATCCACTCTTCCCTGACTCGAAGTATTTGAACTCCTCCACTTTGGGGCAGGATCTCCTCCCCAACCCGTAGATGGCTCTCCACCTTTTTCCCGGGCGAAAACCCTGGAGTCGGACTTGGAAGTGCCGACTTTCATCCCAGTCGCTTCACACTCAGCTTCGAACCGATCCAGTGAGAGCTGAAGACCCTGGTCAGATGAAGCAAGCAGGACCACATCGTCTGCAAAAAGCACGTTTGCTTATTATCCGCTCTGAGCGACTTGTTTTCATAGAGCTGGTTGCGTGTTTCTCTCCTGCCATCCAACACTATCTCTGCATAGAAACTTGTAGAGGTTGCCCTCTAGTGGGTTCTTCAGACCACCACACACTGCCAGGAGAGCCAGGAATTCCGGGTATAACGCTGATTTATTTTCATAGAATAGTGCAAAGTCTTTTGCTTTCCAGCAAACTGTCTTTCTCTCCTGCGCCCGCTCAGCAGCACCTCTAACTCCAACTACTCGTCTCATCACGGCTGCTGCTAATAAAGGCGACAGGTGATTAAATAACAAGGCCCACCTGGGCCATTTACGCACCTGTCGCTGTCTTCGAGGCCGGTCCTGGCACACCCCCGGCCCGCAGGCCACGCCCCCCTCCACAGAACTATAAAATCGCTATTCATGTTCCACATCGACGTATTAGAGCGACGGACCGGAGAAGTCGAATGACAACAAGCGATCTGTATGTGTGTGTACCAAAGGTAATGCTCGACCATCCGGTTTGTTTAGTCGAGACGAGACAGAACACATTGAAACACGTCAAACACAGCATCTGCAGCTTATCAATATTTTCATGGATAAATGTTTGTCGTTTGAACGTTTGTGGCTGAATTTTGCGAGGGCTAGTCTCAGCTTGTGTTATGCAGACAAGTAAGACATATTTTTAATGGTTTGTTTCTCTGATTTGGATTTCCGTTCTTTTCTCCTTTGCACTAACATTCGTAGTTCTGGTGGTTGCAGGGCAGTAAGTTGATGTGTGAGTGGCTCTCAAATGCTTACATCAACTCTCTAATCAAAACGTATGGTAAATTTCTACTACTTTTTTCCTACGCTTTGAACCCTGCGACTTATAAAATGGTGGCCAAAATGAAAACAGTTTTCATAAAACACATGCAAAGACATTGAAATGGTGTGGGATTGTTTGTGCGATGGGGTCATCTTTTCAACGAGTTAGCTCCCCTGCAGGTGCAGCTGGGTGAATGTCTACAGTGTTTCCTGCTGCTTCAAGGTTTAAACAGGAAGTACAAGTGCCGTTCCATCTTTTAATCGTCCATAGCGTTTCTACTCGTATGGATTCTTCATTCATCGCTCCGAGTAACAATTGTAAGTTTTACAATATAACTAAAACAATGCATACTTACTAAACCGTCCCATGCATGATGTCTTTTGGAGTGTTTTTTCAATGAATATGTAAAAAATCTGGCGTCGTTAGCATGAGCTAATATGCTAGCACATTAACGGGTGTCTCTGTTTGTATTATTAAATTACAATAGCATTCTTTTTGTATTGTTTCAGTTTCACAAATTCCTCAGTAAATTCACCAAAACGTCTACGTGGACTTATTGAGTCTGTTTAGCTGATTGAAGACCTAGCTTCCACAGCTAGTGGGTCTATGACCATGACTTCTGTTTTGTTTGATCAGCCATTTTACTGCCGTGTTACAGACACTGTTTAGAAACAATTAAAGTATGTAAATAAACAAAATATTTCTGTTTAAATAACTAATTTCACAACGTATATATCCGCAGCTTATAGTCCGATGCGGCTAATATATGAAATTATATATTTTTTCTTCTCAAATTTAGTGGGTGCGTCTTATATATAATGGTGCACTCTATACTCCGGAGAAATACGATAAGTCTGTTTCTTGTGTAGACAAAGCAGAAACAACAATGTTATAAAGTATATGTGAACGACTCCTTGCAGGGTGGGTTCTCTTGGGACTGGCAGAATCCTTGTGAGCCCGAAGTACAGGGTTAAGCAAGTCTTTATTTTTATGTTTTATTGTTCAGTGCTGTGTCGCCAGCGGCCTTCTTCTCGCTCGTGTGGGGTTTTGTCTGCTCTCATGGCCTCGGACGCTGCTGATAAAGGAGACAGGTGATTAGATAACCAGCCCCAGCTGGGCAATCTACTCACCTGCCAGCTGGGCTTCGAAGCCGGGCCATACACACTCCCTTCCCGCAGGAGGCGCGCGGGCCACACCCCCCTCCACAGTATACTAACTCTTTATTGCTCAAACGACAACGCTGTTTTGAATAATACTGGAATTCAACCAGCAGCGGAAATGCTCATAAAAGCACAACAAAAAGCACCGGTTAAAGTAACACTGTACGTAGTCTTGTAACTTGTAACTTTTTCTTGTTGTGCAGTATTAATTGTGCTAAATAATCATTGACAGAAGTGCTTTGTATCCACAAAACCGAGGATTACCCGTGCCTGTAATTAGTGAGGATTACGGTGTTATGTGTGCAAAGCAGGTTAGAAAGTCATGAAGAAAAAATACCTTTTGATTGTATGCAATGACATCATAAAAACATCATATTCCTATTTCTTTCTATACAGATTATCAGTCATATCTGAGTCATTGCACGCTCACTATGTATTTACTGAATGTTTTCAATGCACCGAACTGACTTCCGCCTGGATGGACTATGTGACCTTTTCACATGGTGTATATCAACTGGGCCTGTAAAAACTACCACAGAACTGTATTTTTTGCATTTATTTTTAAGTGGGGGTGTCCAAACTTTAATAAGGAAATAGCATTAAAGATGCCAAAAAATATTGTTATCCAAGATTTTGTGTTATAGGTGACAAAGGAAATACTTGTTACTGTTATATATAATGCGTGTACCCTATTAATATCTCATTACATTTTTAGAACCTGTCGAGGGCCCCAGGGCCGCACATTAAACACCCCTCCTCTACAGTGACCATTTCAAGATAATTTGTGCGGCACACTGACTTGTACAGTGAGCGGTGCTTCAAAAACGTTGCTTACCGTATTTTCGGCGCTATAAATCAACGTGATATATACCGCACCTGTTAATTTATTTATTTATTTTTATTTTATTTTTTTTAATTTTTTTTTATTGACATCCAGCATCAGACATTCCTATCCATTACATCATATTCACATACATCATATATCTGTTGTCTGCCCTAAATGTCAAAATATTTTTTGTTTATATCCCAACCATACCACCCCTCCCCTCCAAAAAAGAAAGAAACAGCAAAAAAAAAACTAAGTAGTATCTACAAATACATCAAAAAAGAAATAATAATACATTAATAATAATAATAATCAAAAATAAAATAAAAATATATAAACAGATACATAATGTACATATATATACACACACACATACATATATATATATATATATATATATATATATATATATATATATATATATATATATATATATATATATATATATAAACATTCATACATATACACATAGGGAGTAATCTTTTTATTTTTATATATATTTTTAAATTTATTTTTTTAATAATTTTATTTTTAATTTTAGAAAAATAAAATCATATATTATCTGCACCAGACTAAAAGCCGCAGATGTATATGTTGCAAAATTTGTTATTTACACATAAATATTCTGTAAATGTTTATTTACATACCTTAATTGTTTACAAACACTGTCCGTAACACGGCAGTAAAACGGCTGATCAAACAAAAGAGAAGTCATCGTCATGGACCCACAAGCTGCGTAAGCTAGCTCTAAAAGCAGCTAAATAGACTCAATAACTCCACAGTGACATTTTGGTGAATTTACTGAGGAAATTGTGAAATTAAAACAATACAATGCTAACAACCCTAGCGTCATTACATTACGATAGCACGTACAAATATGCATGAAAACACTCCGACAGACTTCACACAGTTTTACTTGTATCGTAAAACGTACAAACATTGCTTGGAGTGAAGATTGAAGTATCCATATGAGTAAAAACGCAATGGACGGCTAGAAACACTTTTACTTCCGGTTAAAAGCACTAAATGGAAGGACACTGCAGTGAGCGAACTCGTCAAACAATAACACACCTTTGCAGTGTATTTGCTTGGTTTTTTTTAAATTATTTGCATTATGGCCGTCAGCAAAGAAAAATGCATAAATTAGCTGCACTGTTTTATAAGCCGCAGAGTCCAAAGTGTAGGAAAATTCCGGCTTTTAGTCCGTAATTTACAGTACCAATTTTTTTTTTTTTTTTTTTTGCATTTTCTTTCTGTACATACCAGAAATGTAGGAGTTTTTCTTAAAATATCCCGTAACAGTTATTGAAATGCTGACCGTAATAAGGAGCACAGCACCTCAATTGTTGCCGAGATGCCCTTGCAAGCACTATTCTTGTGTGGTTTTGGTTCATGCAAACTGCGTACTTGTGTTTCAAATTATGGGACTTTTGTGTGGAAAATTAGGGTTTTTCATTTTCATCACAAATAAGATGGACAAAGAAGGATAAAAAACAAGATGTCCCTGGAAAAAACAGCAATGTTGACAGGTTTAGATAATATCTAATTTAAGGATTACATTATTATGAGATAGGCTCCAGCACCCCCCGCGACCCCAAAAGGGACAAGCGGTAGAAAATGGATGGATGGATTATTATGGCCACATTGTATGGAAAATGCACAATAAAATGACAGTAGTCAAAGCCAGTGACTTGGGATGCTAGAATATGAGAATTTCATATCAAGATCATTGTGACCATAACTGAAACTGAAACAATACAAAAAGAATGCCATTGTTAGTTAACAATAGTAACACAGACATTCGTAAACGTGTTAACATATTATCTAATGCTTACAACGCTAGCGTCATTACATTACGATAGCCCGTACAAATATGCATGAAAACACTTCTACAGAGCTCACACAGTTTTAGTTACATTGTAAAACGTACAAAAATTGCTTGAAGTGAAGATTAAAGAATCCATATGAGTAGTTTGTCTGGAAAATGGGGGGAAAAAAGGGTTTTTCATTTTTATCACAAATAAGATGGACAAAGAAAGATAAAAAACAAGACTTCCCTGGAAAAACAGGAATGTTGACAGGTTTAGATAATATCTGTATTTATGGAGTACATTGATATGGCCACATAGTAAGGAAAATGTACAATAAAATGACAGTAGTCAAAGCCAGTGACTCGGGATGTAAGAATTTCATATCAAGGTTATTGTGACCAAAACTGAAACTGAAACGATACAAAAAGAATGCCATTGTTAGTTAAGAATACTAACACAGACATTCATAAATGTGTTAGCATATTAGCTAATGCTAACAACGCTAGCGTCATTACATTACGATAGCACGCACAAATATGCATGACACCACTCCTACAGACCTCACACAGTTTTAGTTACATTGTAAAACTTACAAACACTGCTTGGAGTGAAGATTGAAGAATCCATATGAGTAGTTTGTCTGGAAAATGGGGGAAAACAAGGGTTTTTCATTTTCATCAAGATGGACAAAGAAGGATAAAAAAACAAGATTTTCCAGGAAAAACAGGAATTTTGACATTTTTAGATAATATCTGTATTCATGGCGTACATTATTATGGCCACATTGTAAGGAAAATGTACAATAAAATGACAGTAGCCAGTGACTCGGGATGTAAGAATATGAGAATTTCATATCAAGGTTATAGTAACCAAAACACTGTGTATAGAGATACATGCTGTATATAACTGCTAGCCACTTGTCAGCCGGGGGACTAAAATAAATACAGTGTCAGCCAGAGGGGATCAGCATTACAATTGCGATCACTTACTTTTTCACGAAAATCGCACATCCCAACTGCCTCCCCTAATCACACATCACGGGTAGAAACTAGGATAAGTCGTCATTTTGCTAAGAAAGAATGTCTCTGTTGTAATCTTTTAAGATAAAAAGTTGGTCAAATAAAATAACTCATTGGTAAGAAATACCATAGTTCTGCAAACTGCACCTCTGACATTGTTCTGTATTATTATTCCAGCATTATAGTCTTTCAATATTGTTGTACCTCAATGGGTTTTTTGTCTGTCCCGTGTGGTTGTAATAATGTTGTGTAATGATTAGAAACAGAAGCGATTTACGATTATTACTCCACAATATATACATACACACGTGAGCTTCTTAGTGGGCATTCACTCACGGATCGATGATTTCTAAGAGTCACCTCAACCGTGAGGAGAGATTAGAAGCACAGAAATGCCGGGTCCAAGGTCATTTGTTTATGCTCCTGCACCTATAGAATAGGTTTGCATTGACTGAAGTGTTGTGTACGGACGTGGTCAGAGTCAGTTGGCTTTACAAAACATCTCTTTCCAATCCAGCAATTATGTAAGAGTTAGAGGACAGTGCGCAAACAATTAGACTAATTGATAATGTATGCATCAGGGAATCTGCGATGTGGGTTGTGGCATAATATAATTTATATACTGTATATATATATATATATATATATATATATATATATATATATATATATATATATATATATATATATACATATACTGTATATATATATATACAGTATATATACACTGTATATATATTTACTTTGTTTTTGATTCATCAAAACACTTACGACTAGTAAGACGGTATGGTTAGTGGACACATCTGACATGGTCAATCAATAATAAAGGAAATGTTATAAAACTGCTATGACATGAAAACGGGTTGGATTAAATAAGCTCTGCTTCTCCCTACTCCTTTTTGGACGTGCTGGAATGAAACAACTGGAAATATGTGATGTACGACATTGTATGCATGTTCGAAATAAACTCAAACTGAACTGAACTAAACGCATTAAAAGAAAAAGGTGAACATATTTCTCCACCTTCAAGATGTATTTCTTTTCTGTCAGAGTTTTTTCCAATTGCTTACACACTAAATTTCAAATTTTTACAAAGTTAACAAAGTCTACACACAGTAAGCAAAACCACTGCGCAGATAGACTCTGCTTCACAATTTTTGCAAAATACACACACCGTCCCATCTTGCACACATATAACGGTTGTGATACACACATCTTAACTGTGGAAGTCTCCGAGTGTGGTGGGTTCTTCTGATGCCGACAGATCTTCTTGAGCCCGGTATACAGGTTGGAGCAAGTCTTTTATTTGTCATACACAAGTATGGTTTGCTTTCCAGCAATATGTATTCAAGACTTTTCAGTCCGGCGTGTCTCTGCTCTTGGCTCCTACTCTAACTCCAACACCGTGTCTCAGTCCGGCTGCTGCTAATGAAGGCGACTGGTGATTAGATAACCAGCCCCAGCTGGGCAATCTGCTCACCTGCCGCTGGCTTCGAGGCCGGTCCTTACACACCCCGCTGCGCGGCAGGCCCACAGACCACGCCCCCCTCCACATTAACATCTTGCACACCTATAAAGATTGTGATACACACATCTTAACATCTTGCATACATATAAGGATTGTGATACACACATCTTAACATCTTGCACACATATAAGGATTATGATACACACATTTTCACACTTTACACACACACTAGGTTTGTGATACACACATTTTTATCTCCAGATTTTTTTTTCAAACCTTTTTATTGGTCTCAGATTTTAAAATGTGCTGCATGTCATTGTTGACTTGTGTGATATGTTACTTTACCTGACTGTGGTAAAAATAAATATTTGCAGTTTGCAGCATCATTGTTGAGCAGTTCTTGAAAAAGATGACAGGATATTTTTACTTTCTCTTAGGTCCTTACATATAGGCCCACTTCAAAGTAAAAAATGACGATTGCTATGGATTTGCCAATATATTTTGTCAAGTTACAGTAATCATTCATCACATATGCTAAAAAGGTCGGGCAAAATGCCCCAAACATGTGATTTCTTATAGTAAAATAGGCTTTTTTACAAATGTGTTCTGTATTTATCACTGTTCTGGGTAACTCACTCCAATAGTGTCTTATCATTTGAAGTCTGTGTGAGTGAGATGACAATAAAACTGCCTTTTTACAAATGCTTGCTTTATTTTGATGACTGGGCATATGTTTTGACCGAAGTTTGTAATTTTGCAAATAATCTAGGAATTAAGAAAATTGAATGTTGTGTTGGGAAAAGTGTGTAAATCCTTTTGAAAAAAGACACACAGTTAGTAAAACTGTGTGTAAAAGCAAATATAATTTTTTTTAACAAGAAGTGATTTGACAAGAAGACTTATATTATATTGTTTTGTATACATGTGTATATATGTATATATAAATGTGTTTATATATGTGTATATATGTTAATATGGATATATGTATACAGTATATGTACAGTATATATGTGTGTATGTATGTATATACTGTATATATTTGTGTATATATATGTGTATATGTATATATGTATATATATATATATATATATATATATATATATATATATATATATATATATATATATATATATATATATGTGTGTATATGTATATATATGTGTATGTATGTGTTTATATATCTATATTTGTGTATATATGTGTGTACATGTGTGTGTGTATATATACAAATGTGTGTGTGTTTATATATGTGTATATAAATGTATATATGTGAATATATATATGTATATGTGTGTATATATATGTGTATATATGTATATATATATATACATGTGTGTCTATACTGTATGTGTGTGTATATATACATATACGTGTATGTATATATATATATATATATATATATATATATATATATATATATATATATATATATATATATATATATATATATATATATATATATATATATATATATATATATATATATATATATATATATATATATATATATATATATATATATATATATATATATATATATATATATATATATATATATCCATCCATCCATTTTCTACGGCTTGTCTATAATGAAACCACGCACCACCCTCTCCAAAAGTGTTATAATTTATCATTTGAAAATGTGCGCTGTTTAAATATGTATCTTGAAGTCATCACCGCTATTTTTTTTCCAGACACGGTCGAAAATAAACTTCAAAAACCTTATATAGATTCACCCGGTCACAACATTAAGTGCACCTGCATACTCGCTGATCGATTCTGACTCTTAGCAGCATGTCAGTGTTATTATGCGCATGCTATGATTAGATGAAAATAATACTTTCTTACCTTTTTTATGTTATCTCATAGCCTGAAGTAGAGGGGGAGGAGCTTTACTAAATGTCCAAGTAAGTGCTTCCACCTCGCTGTGATGTCACGACATAGCCAAACTGCAAAACCCCGTTAACAGAGGCACCCAAAACTGTGCACAACCTCACGCCAAAATGCATGCATCTTATGTTTTTATGCTTTGCCAGTATCCAACATTGTAACAACATTTATAAGTCAGGAAATATGAAATCATAAGAGGTCTTTTAACTTTTGTTTTCATTTGACAGCAATTATGTTGATTTATTTCTAAATTAGAATAAAGCCAGGAACTTTTTTTCTGCAACACTGACAACAATTTCCACTCAATAGTTTTTATATTTAAAAGAACAGCTTCGGCATTTGACCATCTTCATGCATTCCCCTGTTCTTCTCTCTTCACAGTGACTCAGTGTATGTCAGCACTTGGTTGTGGACCCCATTATGAATACGCCATAGAGGAGTTCTGTCTGGCCAAATTCGGACTGGACATGCAAGAGCTGGATCAGAAAAACTGGTGCAGCTGGGAGGACACCGTCGAGTGAGTACAGCCAACCCAACATGTACATGTAGACAAGCACCATAATGTGACCTTAACATGCAATATTTGCATGAGACTTTGAACAGGCAGTTTCACCTTTCGGTTTAGTGGATTGAGGCAAGTTAACGCTTCATTATGCTACAGCGTCACCCAGCGTTTTGATCTTGTTCGAGTTCTTTTGCAAGTGGCCGAGCATGTGAATTGCAATTCACTGCCAAAACTCTGAGGCAGAGTTTTCCTGGGAGTGAGCAACTCTACTCTCATTCACTAGCTATGTAGCTCCCTGTACGAGTAAACAATGGAAACTGAAGGCACGTCCAGACAGTTAAAGCTGAAACATCAGTCACTTTTATATAGAAAAGTTCATACTGGGCTTGAAAGTTGAACGTGATGTTGTTGGTTGGCAAAGTTTTTCTTTACATTGCTGTACTCAACCAGCGGTATTGTGACAGAGAGCAACAAACTGGATTAAAATGGATTGTACGAAATAAAAAAAACCTTGGGATTGAATTATAACTAACTGGACCCTGTTCCAAAGGCCTGCCACAAGAAATATGTAAAATTGGTGGAATTGATCCATATGAGCACTTCCTATGGACAAGACATGAGCAAGCTGCCAAACTTGTCCTGTATCTTGGCCGTCAACATAATCAGTTTTTATAAAAGGCCAAACATTTCGAAATGCGAAGTCAGTAAAGGCTCACGAACAAACCAACTTTAGGTTTGTGCAAGACCGCGGAATTTTACATCATAAAGAGAAGACCGTCGTCCTCTCAGAGGTAAGTCAACAGGACTTGTCACTCACTACATTTCCTAAACAGTTTGGCTCTAAAGAAGCATCCTACGACTCATGGAAACACCATAATAGGATCATGTTTGGCTTTTGAGAAACTGGACTGACACACCTAGATTATGCGATTGAAGACCAGATCTCTCGAGTGGGTGTGGGCTGCCAGAGTGGACCCTTCGTATCGCACATTTCGAAATGTGAAGTCAGTAAAGGCTCACGAACAAACCAACTTTGGGTTTGTGCAATTATGTGATTGAAGACCAGATCTTTAGAGTGGGTGTGGGCTGCTAGAGTGGACCCTTCGTATCGCACAATTCGAAATGCGAAGTCAGCAAAGGCTCATGAACGAGCCAACTTTGGGTTTGCGCAAGACCTCTGAATTTTACATCAGAAAGAAAAGACTGTCGCCTGTCAGAGGTAAATCAACAGGACGTGTCACTCACTACATTATCTAAACAGTTTGGCTCTAAAGAAGCATCCTACAACTCATGGTAACAACTTAATCGGATCATGTTTGGCTTTTGAGAAACTGGACTGACACCTAGATTATGCGATTGAAGACCAGATCTCTCGAGTGTGAGTGCACTGCCACAGTGGACCCTTTGTATCGCACATTTCGAAATGCAAAGTCAGTAAAGGCTCACGAACAAATCAACTCTGGGTTTGTGCGATTATGCGATTGAAGACCATATCTCTCGAGTGGGTGTGGGCTGCCAGAGTGGACCCTTCGTATCGCACATTTCGAAATGCGAAGTCAGTAAAGGCTCACAAACGAACCAATTTTGGATTTGCGTAAGACCTCGGAATTTTACATCAGAAAGAGAAGATTGTCGTCCTGTCAGAGGTATGTCAACAGGACTTGTCACTCACTACATTTCCTAAACAGTTTGACTCTAAAGAAGCATCCTACGACTCATGGAAACACCTTAATCGGATCATGTTTAGCTTTTTAGAAACTGGACTGACACACCTAGATTATGCAATTGAAGACCAGATCTCTCGAGTGGGTGTGGTCTGCCAGAGTGGACCCTTCGTATCGCACATTTCGAAATGCGAAGTCAGTAAAGGCTCAACAACAAACCAACTTTGGGTTTGTGCAAAAGCTCGGAAATTTACATCAGAAAGAGAAGACTGTCGTCCTGTCAGAGGTAAGTCAACAGGACTTGTCACTCACTACATTTCTTAAACAGTTTGGCTCTAAAGAAGCCTCCTACAACTCATGGAAACACCTTAATCGTATCATGTTTGGCTTTGGAGAAACTGGACTGACACACCTAGAGTATGCGATTGCAGACCAGATCTCTTGAGTGGGTGTAGGCTGCCAGAGTGGACCCTTCGTATCGCACATTTAAATGTTCGAAATGCAAAGTCAGTAAAGGCTCACGGACAAACCAACTTTGGGTTTGTGCGATTATGCGATTGAAGACTAGATCTCTCGAGTGGGTGTGGGCTGCCAGAGTGGACCCTCCGTATCACCAGGAAAGATGAGGTCACCTACCTAGGTTCCATTCTAGAGGCTAACCTTTCCTGTGATAAAATGGCAACCAAGGTAATCAGAAAGGTTAACCAACGAACGAGATTTCTCTACAGAATCTCCTCTCTGGTCAACAAAAGCACCATGAGGATTCTGGCGGGAACTCTCGTTCAACCCTTTTTCGATTACGCATGCACCTCCTGGTACCCTAGCACCTCCAAAACCCTCAAATCTAAACTCCAAACATCTCAGAACAAGCTAGTCAGGTTACTTCTAGACCTCCACCCGCAGATCCCACCTCACTCCTACCCACTTCTCCAAAGTGGGCTGGCTCAAGGTGGAGGAAAGAGTAAAACAACTTGCACTGAGCCTAGTCTATAAAATCCACTACACCTCCCTGATACCGAAGTACATGTCAAACTACTTCCTTAACGTAAATGACCGCCATAACCACAACACCAGGGGGAGCTCCACTAACCACATTAAACCCAGATTCTGAACTAACAAAGGTCTTAACTCATTCTCTTTCTATGCCACATTAATGTGGAATGCGCTCCCAACAGGTATAAAAGAAAGGGCATCTCTATCCTCCTTCAAAACAGCAATAAAAGTTCACCTCCAGGCAGCTACAACCCTAAACTAACACCCTCCCCGGATTGCTAATAATCAAATGCTAATAATCAAATGTAAACAATCAAATGCAGATACTTTTTCTTTTCTTATGCCTTCTGATCTCTCTCTCACTCTCTCTCTCTCTCTCTCTCTCTCTCTCTCTCTCTCTCGCTCTCTCTCTCTCTCTATGTCCACTACTTGCTGTCCATATCCTACCCCCCCCCCTCCACAACCCTGATTGTAAATAATGTAAATAATTCAATGTGATTATCTTGTGTGATGACTGTATAATGATGATAGTATATATGATAGTATATATCTGTATCATGATCATTTAAGTGGACCCCGACTTAAACAAGTTGAAAAACTTATTCGGGTGTTACCATTTAGTGGTCAATTGTACGGAATATGTACTTCACTGTGCAACCTACTAATAAAAGTCTCAATCAATTAATCGCACATTTTGAAATGCGAAGTCAGTAAAGGCTAATGAACAAACCAACTTTGTGCAAGACCTCTGAATTTTACATCAGAAAGAGAAGACTGTCGTCCTTGCAGAGGTAAGTCAACAGGACTTGTCACTCACTACATTATCTAAACAGTTTGGCTCTAAAGAAGCATCCTACAACTCATGGAAACACCTTAATCTGATCATGTTTAGCTTTTGAGAAACTGGACTGACACACCTAGATTATGCGATTGAAGACCAGATCTCACAAGTGGGTGTAGGCTGCCACAGTGGACCCTTCGTATCACACATTTCGAAATGCGAAGTCAGTAAAGGCTCACGAACAAACCAACTTTGGGTTTGTGCGATTATGCGATTGAAGACCAGATCTCTCGAGTGGGTGTGGGCTGCCAGAGTTGACCCTTCGTATCGCACATTTCGAAATACAAAGTCAGTAAAGGCTCACGAACAAATCAACTTTGGGTTTGTGCAAGACCTCGGAATTTTACATCAGAAAGAGAAGACTGTCGTTCTGTCAGAGGTAAGTCAACAGGACTTGTCACTCGCTACATTTCCTAAACAATTTGGCTCTAAAGAAGCATCCTACAACTCATGGAAACACCTTAATCAGATCATGTTTGGCTTTTGAGAAACTGGACTAACACACCTAGATTATGCGATTGAAGACCAGATCTCTCGAGTGGGTGTGGGCTGCCAGAATGGACCCTTCGTATCGCACATTTCGTAATGCGAATTCAGTAAAGGCTCACGAAGAAACCAATTTTGGGTTTGTGCAAGACCCTGGAATTTTACATTAGAAAGAGAAGACTGTCGTCCTGTCAGAGGTAAGTCAACAGGACTTGTCACTCACTACATTTCCTAAAAAGTTTGGCTCTAAAGAAGCATCCTACAACTCATAGAAACACCTTAATCTGATCATGTTTGGCTTTTGAGAAACTGGACTGACACACCTAGAGTATGCGATTGAAGACCAGATCTCTCGAGTGGGTGTGGGCTGCCAGAGTGGACCCTTCGTATCACACATGCGCCAGACTCAGTATTGTCCACACGTTTAAGTCGGGTCTTTCGAAGGCCATTCTAAAACCTTAATTCTAGCCTTATTTAGCCATTCCTTTACCACTTTTGGGGTTATTGTCCTGTTGGAACACCAAACTGCACGCAAGACCCAAACTCTGGGCTGATGATTTTGTCCTGAAGAATTTTGAGGTAATCCTCCTTTTTCATTGTCCCATTTACTCGCTGTAAAGCACCAGTTCCATTGGCAACAAAACAGGCTCAGAGCATAATACTACCACCACCATGCTTGACGGTAAGCATGGTGTTCCTGGGATTAAAGGCCTCACCTTTTCTCCTCCAAACATATTGCTGGGTATTGTGGCCAAACAGCTAAATTTTTGTTTCATCTGACCACAGAACTTTCCTCCAGAAGGTCTTATCTTTGTCCATGTGATGTCAGATGAAACCAAAAAATACCCAGCAATATGTTTGGAGGAGAAAAGGTGAGGCCTTTAATCCCAGGAACACCACACCTACTGTCAAACATGGTGGTGGTAGTATTATGCTCTGGGCCTGTTTTGCTGCCAATGGAACTGGTGCTTTACAGAGAGTGAATGATACCAAAATGTGTTTCGATACTTTTCTAAATAAAGGAGACCACACAAAATTGCATTATTGGCGCACGTCCAACTGGTAGGAGGCCACGGGGAAAACAGAGGACACGTTGGGAAGACTATGTCTCCCGACTGGCCTGGGAATGCCTCGGGATCCCCCGGGAGGAGCTGGCCGAAGTGGCTGGGGAGAGGGAAGTCTGGGCTCCCCTGCTTAGGCTGCTGCCCCCGCGACCCGACCTCGGATAAGCGGAAGAAGATGGATGGATGTATGGATCGAAGGTCTTGACAGCCGAATTAATATTTCGACGTGAAAATGAATGTATAAAAACGCGGGAATTGGACATGCTCATACTTTTGTGCGCTTTCTACCGGGCCTGCCTGCTTTGTTGACATGAAACTAGTCTTTTGCCGATACCAATATTTTGGTACGGGTACCAAAATCAAATGTGATACTTTTCGATAATTTTCTAAATAAAGGGGACCACAAATTTGGCTTTTATTGGCTTTACTTTAATAAAAAATCTTACAGTACATTAAACATATGTTTCTTATTGCAAGTTTGTCCTTAAATAAAATAGTGAACACACAAGACAACTTGTCTTTTAGTATTAAGTAAGCAAAAAAAGGTTCCTAATTTAGTCTGCTGACATATGCAGTAACATATTGTGTCATTTTCCAGTCTATTATTTTGTCAACATTATTAAGGACAAGTGGTAGAAAGTTAATTATCTACTTGTTCATTTACTGTTAATATCTGCTTACTTTCTTTCTTAACATGCTCTGTCTACACTTCTGTTAAAATGTAATAATCACTTATTCTTCTGTTGTTTGGATGCTTTACATTAGTTTTGGATGATACCACGAATTTAGGTATCAATCCGATACCAAGTCGTTACAGGATCATACATTGGTCACGTGTCCAGGGACATATTTCCTAAGTTTATAAACATAATAAAACATCTTTAAAAATGAAAGAAGATGTTGTGATGCTAAAAAATCATCGACGTAATCATAATAATAATAATAATAGATTTTATTTGTAAAAAAGCACTTTACATTGAGTAAACAACCTCAAAGTGCTACAGTGTATTAAAAAAAATAAAAATAAAAAGATAATAAAAATAAATAAAAATAAAAACTAGAACAGCCTAATAGCTAAAACTAGTACGCATATATAAAAAAAGGCTTTTTTAAAAAGAAGGGTTTTAAAGCCTTTTTTAAAAGCATCCACAGTCTGTGGTGCCCTCAGGTGGTCAGGGAGAGAGTTCCATAGACTGGGAGCGGCGGAGCAGAAAGCCCAGTCTACCATTGTTCGTAGCTTTGTCCTCGGAGGTTGGAGGAGGTTAGCCTGTCTGGAGCGGAGGTGTCGTGTGGAGGACTTGTGGGTGAACAGTTCTTTGAGGTAAAGGGGAGCATTTCCATGGAGGCACTGGTAGTAGTAGTATCGACTAGATACGCTCCTGTACTTGGTATCATTACAGTGGATGTCAGGTGTAGATCCACCAATGGCGTTTGTTTACATTGTGAAGCCAGTGAGCTACGGTGTGTAGTGAAGCATGTTTAGCTATTCCTCGTCCTGCAGGGATGATACTTGTAAGAAACATACTTTATTTGTCGCCATGGAGACCAGGATTAGTGATTTAGAAGTAGCTAAAACACTGCAGACTGCGGCTGGACTTTAGCCACTAGCTAGCTAGCCACGTCTTAAAGCACCTCTTCCTGAGGGCGTTTTAGTGTTATAACTTCACCTTTAATGTTAGTTTTGACGCCAAAATGCGTCCGTTCTCCCTTTTCTGTCTACACACTGTGTCTGCTTGTAAGTACTCTGTGATTGTGCGCTGCTGAACATGCTTGTCTGCTCGTAAACCAGCAATGACACAACGTGACGACGACGGGGGCTCAGGGGCGTGGGGGACTGGTACTTTTTAGAGGTGGTATAGTACCGAATATGATTCATTAGTATCGCGGTATACCGGTATACCGTACAACCCTAGAACATTGTAGTACAATAGTTTTTTGGAGGTAAATGTTGAATTTCCAAGTACATCAATTAGATCTCCTTTAAAGGCCTACTGAAATGATTTTTTTTTATTTAAACGGGGATAATAGATCCATTCTATGTGTCATACTTGATCATTTCGCGATATTGCCATATTTTTGCTGAAAGGATTTAGTAGAGAACAACGACGATAAAGTTTGCAACTTTTGGTCTCTGATAAAAAAAAGCCTTGCCCCTACCGGAAGTAGCGTGATGTAGTCAGTTGATCGCCTCCTCATATTTTCCTATTGTTTTCAATGCAGCTAGAGCGATTCGGACCGAGAAAGCGACGATTACCCCATTAATTTGAGCTAGGATGAAAGATTTGTGGATGAGGAACGTTAGAGTGACGGACTAGAATGCAGTGCAAGACATATCTTTTTTCGCTCTGACCGTAACTTAGGTACAAGCTGGCTCATTGGATTCCACACTTTCTCATTTTTCTATTGTGGATCACGGATTTGTATTTTAAACCACCTCGGATACTATATCCTCTTGAAAATGAGAGTCGAGAACGCGAAATGGACATTCACAGTGACTTTTATCTCCACGACAATACATCGACGAAACACTTTAGCTACGGAGCTAACATGATAGCATCGTGCTTAACTGCATATAGAAACAAAATAAATAAATCCCTGACTGGAAGGATAGACAGAAGATCAACAATACTATTAAACCATGGACATGTAAATACACAGTTAATGCTTTCCAGCCTGGCGAAGGTTAACAATGCTGTTGCTAACGACGCCATTGAAGCTAACTTAGCTAGTGAGCTAACGTGATAGCATCGTGCTTAAATGCAGATAGAAACAAAATAAATAAATCCCTGACTGGAAGGATAGACAGAAGATCAACAATACTATTAAACCATGGACATGTACATACACGGTTAATGCTTTCCAGCTTGGCGAAGCTTAAAAATGCTGTTGCTAAAGACGCCATTGAAGC
Source organism: Entelurus aequoreus (assembly GCF_033978785.1). NCBI lineage: Eukaryota > Metazoa > Chordata > Actinopteri > Syngnathiformes > Syngnathidae > Entelurus > Entelurus aequoreus. The sequence goes on along the minus strand of NC_084743.1, from coordinate 26,787,999 downwards.
TAACTTAGTATAACGGGACCTCACAGAGCTATGATAAAAACATTAGCGCTCCACCTACGCCAGCCAGCCCTCATCTGCTCATCAACACCCGTGCTCACCTGCGTTCCAGCGATCGACGGAAGGACGAAGGACTTCACCACGATCATCCGTGCGGTCGGTGGCTAGCGTCGGCTAGCGCGTCTGCTATCCGAGTCAAAGTCTTCCTGGTTGTGTTGCTGTAGTCCGCCGCTAATACACCAATCCCACCTACAACTTTCTTCTTTGCAGTCTTCATTGTTCATTAAACAAATTGCAAAAGATTCACCAACACAGATGTCCAGAATACTGTGGAATTATGAGATGGAAACAGAGCTATTTTGTATTGGACTCAATGGGGTACCGATACTTCTGTTTCACTGGCTATGTCACGCGCATACGTCATCATCCAAAGGCGTTTTCAACCAGAAGTTTAGCGGGAAATTTAAAATTGCACATTATAAGTTAACCCGGCCGTATTGGCATGTGTTGCAAGGTTAAGATTTCATCATTGATATATAAACTATCAGACTGCGTGGTCGGTAGTAGTGGGTTTCAGTAGGCCTGCGGTCATTATAACCTTTAGAATTTTATACCAGAGATTCAAATGTAGTCATGACTAAAAGTGGGTGTAATGGAATATGACTCAAATGTTTTAGTTTTTTTATATTTTAAGTATATATGGTGTTTTTTTTTATAGGAATCACGTCAAACTCAGACCTTTCGATGGGGTTGCCAGATGGTTCAGTGGTTCTAAAAATAACCAATTTTTTGTTGTTGTTTTCTATGTGTGCTCCTAGCAAATGTGCTTCTCTTGAAAGGTCAGCGGCAAAAGGGAGTCTGTTTTTACAGAACCTAATACACTACACCAGTCATTTTCAACCAGTGTGCCGCGGCACACTAGTGTGCCGTGAGAGATTGTCAGGTGTGCCGTGAGAAATTATTTAATATCTCCTAATTAACCATTGTCGGGTGTCCGTGCTATAATATAGTGCGGCAGATAATGTAATACTCATCTATTTCAGTAGGTGGCAGCAGAGGGCGATAAATACCTGTAAAGAGAATCGAGTTAGCGCTGCGCATCACGTGACAGTGACAGTTTGGGATCGCAGCAAGAGGAGGCGAGCAAGTGACAGTGATGGGGAAGTTTTTGAGAAGGGAACATGCAAATGGCGAACAGGGTCCTGGACAAAATTCTGACCCAGATGAAGGCTCTAGTATGAGTGGTCTACAAAATAAAAAAAGACGGTGAGCTCGAGGCAATAAAGCGAAAGCTATCTTTCATTTGGATTGACTTTCACCGGGGATGCGACAGCACCGACTCCGCAGTGCTTGGTGTGTGGTGAGAAGCTATCCAATAGCGCCATGGTGCCAAGCAAGCTTAAACGCCATCTCCAAACGAAACACCCCGATGGACTATTTTGTACGCACAATTGCACAAACAATGAGAAACAGGTAACTTTTCTGAGAAAAACCACAAAGGTAAACAAGAGAGCCCTCAAAGCTTGCTACCTTGTTGTTGAACTCGTAGCTAAATCAAAAAAGTCCCACACTGTGGCAGAAACATTAATACTGCGAGCTTGTAAAGCCATTGTAATAGTAGTGAGTATAAATACATTTAGAAAACTATATTATTAACTATATGTATTATATACTGTGTTAGAGTGTCATTTTGTGTCATTTTGGTTGGTGGTGTGCCGCAGGATTTTGTAAATGTAAAAAATGTGCCGCGGCTTAAAAAAAGGTTGAAAATCACTGCACTACACTATGGCCATGACGTGATATTGTAGCATGCAGTTTAATGAAGCAATTACCAGTGACTCTCTCACCTATGTACTATATATGCTGCCTTCATGGACCTCCAGAACTTAGCAGCACACAGTTATGTAATGAAGTGACTGCACACTCAAGAACGCATGCTATATGCTTATTGTGTACTAGTTGACACTAAGTTGATCCGCTCATGATCCAAACTGCACTTTTTTTTTTAATCAAATAGAAATTTCGATGTAGGACTATATTCCAGCTTTCTCACAGTTACTGTCAAACAATGAATTTTTCAATTAGATTACCGTATTTTCCGTACCATAGGGCGCACTGTCAATGAATGGTCTATTTTCGATCTTTTTTCGCACCGGATTATAGGGCTCATTAAAGAAATCATGTTTTTTTGTTTTTTTTCTAAATGTAAAACACTTCCTTGTGGTCTACATAACATGTAATGGTGGTTCTTTGGTCAAAATGTTGCATAGATTATGTTTCACAGATCGTCTTCAAGCCGCTTTCGGACAGTCGCTTCCGAATTTTATTTACGTGGCTCACCTTCGACAGCGTCTTCGCCCCGTCATCTTTGTTGAAGCGGTGTAGCGTGCAAGGACGGGAGTGGAAGAAGTGTCAAAAGATGGCGCTAACTGTTTTAATGACATTCAGACTTTACTTAAATCAATAACGGAGCAGCATCTCCTCATTCGGAAACAACAGCAAGGCCGGAAATGTGTCCCGTGAAAACACGTCCCACCGGAACTCTAATAACTAAAGTTCCTTGGGCGAATAATGTAAACTCACTACACCGGTATGTTTTAGCGCTTTCATGGCGAGTTTACTGACAGATATAAGTAAGAACTTTACACTACTTTATATTAGAAATGGCAACAGCGGAGGATGAATGTCACATAACAAGAAGATAGAGAAAAATAAGAAGTTTATCGACTACGCCGTCGTCACGGACTACAAAAGTGGGCGTGCGATATTTTTCAGGATTTATGCAGATCCCAAATACAGATCAGCAGGTACCAGAAGGTAAGAAAAGTTGCTTTTGCATAATATTGCGAAACAAAACGGCAGATAATATGTCTTACCTTATACACACACTATAATAATACTTGTATGTTTAGTGCGGCGGCAATCCATCAAGCGGTGCGGCTTCATAGCTTACCAAAGTCGTACTAAAACATTTTGATAGATTTTTGAGCGCCCTGTGTAATGTTCTATATTTTCAATAGAACATATATAAAATGTTGTTGTGGTTTACTTCAGTCAAATTGCCATCATATTGCAGTCTACACATATCTCTTATGTTTGACTGCCATCTACTGGTCACACTTATCATTTCACCATGTCCCAAATAAAATTGCTTCGACGTCGGTAAGCAAAACCAGAATAATTCCGTATATTAGGCGTACCGGGTTATAAGGCGCACTGTCGAGGTTTCGAGTAAAAAAAAATATTTTAAGTGCGCCTTATAGTCTGGAAAATTTGGTAATCACACTTTTGTATTTTGATTAATTGTGATTACTCTATTACTGCCGCCCCCAATACATTTTAGAAAAAATGTATATGTTTCCATATGTCAGCCGCACTGGACTATAAGCTGCACATGCATATGTTTTAATACTAGATATTTACACAGAAAGATTTTTGTAAATGTTTATTTACATACCTAAATTGTTTCCAAACGGTGTCTGTAACACGGCAGTAAAATAGCTGATTAAACAAAACATTAAAGTCATCGTCATGGACCGCCTAGCTGCGGAATCTAGCTCTCTAATCAACTAAACAGACTCAATAACTCCATGGTGACGTTTTGGTAAATTTACTGAGGAATTTTTGAAACAGAAACTATACAAAGAGAATGCCATTGTAAGTTAATAATACTAACACAGACACTTGTAAACATGTTAAAATACTATCTTATGCCAACGACACTAGCTGGATTACGTTACAATAGCAGGTAAAACTTGCATGAAAACAATCCTACAGACATCACATATAGGGCGGTTTAGTAGGTATGAATTGTTTTAGTTATATTGTAAAACTTACAAACGTTGCTTAAAGTAATGAATGAAGACACCATACGTGTAGAAATGCTATGGTAGACGGTTCAGTAGACAAAATGGCACTTATTCTTCCAGTTCAAGGCACGAAACACAAGGAAATAATGTACACTATCAACCCGCAGCACCTGCAGTGAGCAAACTTGTCCAAAAGATGGCGCCATAGCACAAACAATAACACACCTTTTCGGGTCTCTGTGTCGGTGTTACGACTATGTAAGTTTGTTGAATACAATACATTATGGCCCTCGGCGAAGATAAATCCATAGATTAGCTTCACCTTTGTTTAAACCGCAGGTTTAAAAGGCTTGGGAAAAGAGTAGCGGCTTATAGTCCGAAAAATGCGTTGCATTATTCAATTTAACTTGAAAAAACACTGCTATATTTTGACAGATGGAGTGGGTATGGATTAGCTTTTACCTCATATCTTGGTGTGTGAGTGAAGAATGTGTGGAAAAAAGCACTACCGTGGCGTTTACTCGATGTGAGGACGGGATAAATCCGAAAGAGAAAGAGATGATGCTGGTGCTGTTCCCCCAACAAACCACAGCAAAGTACAGGGCACTGGCCACAACAGACTGAAAAAAGATCTCCAACAGCTTGCTGCACACTTTAAATGACCTAAGCTTCCTCAGGAAAAAGAGTCTGCTCATGCCCTTCTTGTATACAGCTTTGCTGTTGTCCTTCCAGTCCAGTCTGCTGTTCAAGTGGACTCCCAGGTACTTGTACTGCCCCACTACTGACACTTCCCGGCCCTAGATGTTGATGGGCTCCAAAGGGGTCATTCTCTTCTTGAAGTTATGACCCTCTCATGATGATGTAATGTTTTTCCATGCTTGTGATGTGTGACCCTGTTTTTGGTGATCATGAAACTTGAACCTAGTTTTGGTCATCAATGTTGAATAGTTATATGGCTGCATTGCCATTGTGTGCATTGTAACTTAATATTAGGACTATGGGCAATTTTCAACCTTTTTCATTGCAGCGCAAAATACTCACAAACAGTAAAAACAACAATGTAATTTAAATAAAGAAAGCGAAAAAAAAAAATTCTAATCCTGTGGGGGGGTGCACTTGCTACATTTCCACTGTGGTCCTGAACACTTCTGGCGCACATTATGCTATTTGTTACGCCCATCCTGTGCAGATTCTCATTCATTATTTCTGTCACGAGAGAATTTGGGCTTGAATGAAAAAAAACGAAAAAAACACAAACAGCTTGCACTCACCTCAACTTTAAGAACATGTTGCACGCTGTATCAAGTTCTAAAAATAAGCCACTCTTACATATTAAAATAATGTACCCAATTTAGCAGCATTGCATTAAAATGAAATAGCTAGTCACACAAATAGGTACACGGACATAAAATAATCATAACTACACTACGGTGGTTTGGGTAGTGCTAAACTATTTAGTTTGCATGCATGACATTAAAGCTTTTACATAACCTATTTAATCGTATTTTGCAGCAAGGTAGTTAAAAAGCTACCAAAGAAATTAGTTTTTTTTTAAAACAAAACAACTTTAATTTAAATCAATGTGTGTGTGTGTGTGTGTGTGTGTGTGTGTGTGTGTGTGTGTGTGTGTGTGTGTGTGTGTGTGTGTGTGTGTGTGTGTGTGTGTGTGTGTGTGTGTGTGTGTGTGTGTGTGTGTGTGTGTGTGTGTGTGTGTGTTTTGTTTATAATATATATATTTTCTGCTGGATCTACTCTCTATTTTATGCTGCCCTTTTTTTCTTTTTGCTGCAGCTGTTACATATACTGTAATATTGTACATGGTAATTGGGATTTATTATATATTATATATACAGTATTATAGAAAAATACAATATATTATAATAATATATCAGTATATATTATATACCAGGGGTCCCCAAACTACGGCCTGCGGCCCGCCAGCATCCCAGATCTGGCCCGGGGGTAGTCCCTAGTAAAAAAAAAAAAAAAAACTTTATTTATTTTTTTCTTTTTCTTCTTTACAGTTTTTACAGGGTGTTTTTTTTTGTTTCTTTTATATATTTTTTTGTTTTTTGTTTTTACAGTTTTTACAGGTTTTTTTGTTTTGTTTTGTTTTTACAGTTTTAGAGGGTTTTTTTACAGGTTTTTTTATTTATTATTATTTTATTTTTTTTATTCGTCTTTTCTCGCCCATCCATCAATCCATTTTCTACCGCTCGTTACTGGGTCTTTTAGCCGCTCAGGCAAATCATATTGTCTAAAAATGCATTTTCCCATCGATAACGTGACATCATCCCGCTCGCGCCGCAAAGACAATTCAGTCAATTAGTGCACGGGAAAAAAATGGCGAAATCGTATATATATATATATATATATATATATATATATATATATATATATATATATATATATATATATATATATATATATATATATATATATATATATATATATATATATATATATATACATACATACTGTATATATATATATAGCCCGGCCCCTGGCCAAATTCTTTTAACCCAAAGTATATACCGTAATTTCCGGACTAGAAGCCGCTACTTTTTCCCCTCGTTCTGGTCCCTGCGGCTTATACAAGGGTGCGGCTTATTTACGGCCTGTTCTTCTCCGACACCGACGAAGAGGATTTCGGGGGTTTTAGTACGCAGGAGGAAGACGATGACACAATGATTAAAGACTGACTTTTCATATACCGGTAGGCTGGTTATTTTGATAACGTACAGGCGAGCACTTTGTATTACTTTGCACCGTTGTATTATTTGTACTCTGCACGAATGCTGTTCGCCATGTCAAAGATGTGAAAGTTTGATTGAATGATTGAAAGATTTATTGTTAATAAATGGGACACTTTGCATTCCCAAACAGTCATCTCTGTCCGGACAATCCCCTCCGTGGTTGCAGGAACCCCTATATACTACGGTAATTACACATCAAAACCCTGCGGCTTATAGTCGGGTGCGGCTTATATATGGAGCAATCTGTATTTTCCCCTAAATTTAGCTGGTGCGGCTTATAGTCAGGTGCGGCTTATAGTCCGGAAATTACGGTATTTTTTTTACATGGTGTTTTTTTTTTTTTTTTTTTTTTTCCCTTTTTTTTAAACTTTTTTTTTGTTTGTTTGTTTTTACAGATTTTACAGGTTTTTTTATTTATTTAAAAAAAATTAATCCGTCTTTTCTCGCCCAGTCATCAATCCCTTTTCTACCGCTTGTTACTGGGTCTTCTAGCTGCTCAGGCAAATCATATTGTCTAAAATTGCATTTTCCCATCGATAATGTGACGTCATCCAGCTCTCGCCACAAAGTCAATTCAGTCAATTAGTGCAAGAAGAAAAAAAATGTCGAAATTGTATATATATGTATATATATATATATATATATATATATATATATATATATATATATATATATATATATATATATATATATATATATATATATATATATATATGTATGTATATATATATATATATATATATATATATATATATATATATATATATATATATATATATATATATATATATATATATATATATATATACATATATATATATATTGTTCCACACAGGCAGAAACTTCATTTCTGTTCTCCTCTCCCTGTTCCGTCCATCGCCTATATGAATTAGTTCCAAAGAGCTCGCAGTGTTTTCCATACATTTGGAACGACACAAATAGATTTGCCGCCATCTGTTCATCTTAGCCCATTAGCACATTATAATTGGATATGTATGAATGTAGCTTGTCATGTCAACACCTGGATGGCGTCGTAAGGACCCGGGGCCTCATGCATTAAGAGTTGCATGGTTTTTCCTGCTAAAAATAGGCGTACGTTCAAATCCAGAAAACATTCAACGCAAGGAAAAATTCAGCCATATTAAAGTGCGTGCGCATTTGCAGAAATCGCCACTTTTACAAATCATATTGAAATTAGCCATGTGCCGGAGCTCTGCACGCTCTGCCCAATCAGGATTCAGTATGAATTATTTCTCGTTTTTCGGGACAACTAAAGAAGATTGAGATTGAGAGCTTGTCAGTGATGTGTGCACTGACAACCGCACACAGGGTGAAATATAAAATAAATGGTCGGAAATCAGAATTTATGCAGATCCCAAATACAGATCAGCAGGTAGCAGAAGGTAAGAAAAGTTGCTTTTGTGTAATATTGCGAAACAAAACGTCAGATAATATGTCTTACCTTATACACACACCATAATAATACGCGTATGTTGAAGCACAGTACAATCCATCAAGCGGTGCGGCTTCATCGCTTACCAAAGTCGTACTAAAACATTTTGATAGATTTTTGAGCACGGTGTGTATTGTTCTGTATTTTCAAAGTAACATATACAATTTTGGTGTTATTTACTTGAGTCATATTGCCATCATATTGCAGTCTACACGTATCTCTTATGTGTGACTGCCATCATATTGCAGTCTACACATATCTCTTATGTGTGGCTGCCATCTACTGGTCACACTTATCATTTCACCATGTACCAAATAAAATAGCTTCGAAGTCGGTAAGCACAACCAGAATTATGCCGTACATTAGGCGCACCGGGTTATAAGGCGCACTGTCGAGTTTTGAGAAAATGAAAGGATTTTAAGTGCGCCTTATAGTCCGAAAAATACGGTACTTATGTTCATGTGACTTTTTTATTTTTATTAAATATAAAAAAGTTCTAAAAAAAAAATGTTTTTCACATTGTCATTATGGGCTATTGTTGAGTTGAGTTGAGTTGAGTTGAGTTTGAGTTTATTTCGAACATGCAAGCATACAACATGATACATCACAATTTCCAGTTTCTCTTTTCAACATGTTCGAAAAGGAGTAGGAAGAAGCAGAGCTTATTTAATCCTACCCCTTTTCTTTTACATAACAGTTGCTAAAACTTTTGTTCACTTCCTGTTCTCAATGTATTCACAATATACTCCATAAGTAATCACAATAAAAATAAATAAATAAATAATAATTGGTGAAGTAAGTTATATTTCGTATGATGAGATGAGTAAGATTATTTTGAGAATGAATGGATGGATGGATGAAATAAATTCAGAATGTTTTGTGAGTAGAATGTTAAGGAAAAAATGTATTAATTCTTTTTAGGAATAAGGCTGTAACATAACAAAATGTGGAGTAAAGTGGAACTCTGTAAATACTTTCCGAATACACTGTATGTTCAAAAACGTACATTCTAAGTTTGTAAGTAATTTAACATGTAATCTGAACAACACAAGAAAAATGGAAAATAACTGAAAAACATCAATGTTATTGTTTTAATATTATATCATATTATATTATACCATCCTTAATATCGATACTGTATTATATTTTTTGATTGAACTGTCAAAATAATCCCTCCTATCTTAAATGGGGCTTTATTTTTTTATAAGGGAACTGTCCATGGTCATATACAACATTAATTGCATGTGTTCATTTTCCTCACGCCCCAGAGTGCACCTGTCTTCCAATACACTACACAAATGTCAAGATTGACGACGGCACACCGCTGCTTTTGTTTAATGTCAAAGGAGAATTGGATAAGAGCTGACTGAAAAAGAGAATTCTGTCTTTTAATAAAAGTACACTGACTTTCATCGTCTACGTCTCAAAGACAAATACACACATACTGCAGTTCCGCTCTCAGTATATGTTTATTTTAGATTATTAACAACTACTCAATTAAATGTGATCCAATGAAACGACTGAGAAATGTGGGGTATGGTGAGGTTTGTACATTGTCCGTTCATTCAAATTCCTGGTAATTCCGGGTAATCAGGGAATTTACGGAACGGGGAAACACGCTGGTTGAATGTCCGAGGTGAGTGGAGTGTGTGGATGGTGGAAATGTGGAATATGCAGTAGATTGTATATTTTTCATCCAATGTGTGATGAGGAGAAAATTCCTGCAAATTACAGGAAAATCGAGAATTTTGGGAAAGGGAAAACATGTTTGCATTTGATATATCAGAAGAGTAATGTTTGAAAGGTCGAAATTGGGTTTAAAAATGGTGCACAATTTTGAGGATTTAGGGCATTGTAGAACTATGAATACGTCTTTTTATTTGAATGGGAATTTTTAGAAATGTGTGAATTTCAGGAAAAAAAATTGAATTTTTAACAATACAGATAATACAACAAATCTCCGAGATCAGGGGTATCAAACTCATTTTAGCTCAGGGGCCGCATGGAGGAAAATCTGTGCACACGCATATTAAAACTAAAAAATAAAGACAACTTCAGATTGTTTTCTTTGTTTTACTTTGGCCAAAAATAGAATAAACGCATTCTGCAAATATTACAATAACATTTTAGAAAAAAATACCAGCAGCGGTCAAGTTTAGATCCATGAAGGAAAGAAGAAAGTAAAGGAATGTTTATAACTGAATACATTTACATATGCATAAAAATGTGTTTTCTTTTATTATATTTGTTTAACGAATTAAATAACGTTTATGACAACCTTTTTCCAAAACACAATATAGAATGTGAGATATAACAGGATAATGCATACATTCATCATTTGTTTTCAAAACGGTTACAAAAAAGTGGGACCCCAAAAATATACTGTGGGACCCCATTTTTATGACTTGATGGGGTCCCTTGGATCCCATTTTGATAATTCCCAGCGCCAACACTGATGGAGTATTGGTGCGTGCAAAACAGCAGCAGGCGGCTGTGGCCTGCGAGCCGGTTTTAATACTAATCAAATATCATCCCATAAATAATTAATTTACGGGCCGAATCTGGCCCACGGGCCTTGACTTTGACTCATAGGGTCTTGATGATATGAATGGGTTGGTGTTGGAAATTTACGAAACAGTTGAAAAATGTTGACGTTGTAACAGTTTGAATTTTACAATGGTATTTTGGAATTCTTGGAAATTCGGGAAAAATTTGTAAGAAAAAATATAAATTTTTGCTGTCCCAACTAAGAAGAATGGGCCCCATTCGGCAACCGTTCTTGATAACAAATTTTGTTCATAGGCCCACTTACGAAGTTTTTGAGGAGATTTTTTTGGTATTCACCAATGTTTTCTTAGCTGGGATTTGTTCGTAGGTAAGAAGAAAATCTACGAGTGCTCCAGAGCACTCTTAGGGTGGCCTTTGTGTTCTTAAGTGTGACAAGTTACTTTACTTCTAGTGTCTAATGTTACATTAATATCATAGATAGATAGATAGATAGATAGATAGATAGATAGATAGATAGATAGATAGATAGATAGATAGATAGATAGATAGATAGATAGACAGACAGACAGACAGACAGACAGACAGACATATAGCAAAATGAGCAATATATAGACATTTCAAAATACTGTGTGCACACACACACACACACAATCACACACACACACACACACACAATCATCAATTACCGGGGCGTTGATTTAGTGATTGGTGACTCCTTAACAGGCCTCTCACACCCTGTTGTAAGTCAACTCACACAATGACAATGGTTTTGCTGCTACTGCAAGATGCCGCAGATCGTGTGCCCTAGGGAGGGAGCGCATATTTCACGACCATTTCGACCTATTTGCCCGAAGTGAACGCTTTAGGCTGCCTAAGCAGTCCCCCCTTTCTTAAATTTACGTTTTGACATTGTGTATTCCCCCCGCGAGATAATACGAATTCCTCTTCTGTAATCTGTTTGTGTTTTCTCCGTGTGTTTGATGTTTGGCTTTTCCGCCGGAATTGTGCCCTCATATGGGGAATTAAGGGCGTTTACCTATGCAAATTACGGAATTAAGGGTGTTTACATATGCATACTGGGGAAATAGGGGCGTGTTTATATGCAAATTATGATAGACACGCACACGCTAACCATTTGGCATTCAGCAACTTAAGAACAGCAAGTGGGAACAATTTGGCCGTTTAAGAACACGTCATGAATTTGAATGAAGTGTGAAGGGAAGTGAATTATATTTATATAGCGCTTTTCTCAAGTGACTCAAAGCGCTTTACATTGTGAAACCCAATATATAAGTTACATTTTTAAACCAGCGTGGGTGGCACTGGGAGCAGGTGGGTAAAGTGTCTTGCCCAAGGACACAACGACAGTGACTAGGATGGCGGAAGCGGGGATCGAACCTGGAACCCTGAAGTTGCTGGCACGGCCACTCTACTAACCGAGCTATACCACCCAATGGACTCCTCTTAGGAAATCACTTAGGAGGAAAGATAAGAGGAAAAGTTATGAACTTATTGCTGAATGGGGCCCAATGTTTTGAAGCTGGAACGGTTGAAAAATGTGAACTGTGCAAACTTTCCAGGAAGCGGTGAAATTAGGGCTTTGGAAAACCGGGAATTCTGGGAATTTCTGGAATTTTTTTGGAACTTGAAACACAGGTTGTTTGATTTTCCCGGGTGAGCGGAACCCACTAATTGTACACAGAATTGTATAGTTTGCACATGCTATTTAGTGTGTGGTATTTGGATCTTAGTAGAAATTCGGCAGCCATCTTGAAAGGGGCATCTACTCATATTCCAGCAGCAGAAACAAGGAGGAAAATCACGATGCCAAATCATTGTTCTGCATATTCTTGCTCAAATCGGGGGACCGTGGAAAACAGGTCACGTTGGTTTACTTTGCCCAAGTAAGAGTGAAGATTACTATTGGTTGTATTTACTGTATCGAAGATTATTGTATTGTATTTATGCCCACCAGCAAATTGTTGCCAGCTAGCTATGAGTTAAACTTAGTTGAGTATACCATTTTTTGTCATATCTAGTAATAAATAAATCATTGTATTTTTTTAAAATCACACACAATAAAACTGCATGTTCTTGTATTGTTTCACATAAGTTCCCAGCATGCAGCAGGAGGAGACGACCAGTCTATTTTTATCCACCAGTCAACACATAACTGTCTCCTCTCACAGTTCCTTGAACATGCAACAGAAATCTTGAAACTCCAGACTGTGGGAGGACACCCGACAGGACGCTTGGGAAATTGCTTACACACTTCTCAATCTGTGACTCGTTTTCACAATGAGCCGCAAAGCACAAGACTAGCCATGTAAAGCGGGAGCCATGCTTAATTCAAAACACTTTGGGAGGAAAATCTTATTAGGAGGTGTACGCTTAACACATTTCCAATGTCATCCTGAACTAAACACTGCAGGCGCTCGGAAGGCTATTTGTTACACTCTTCCTGTCCGGACACAACTTTGGGTTTCTCCTTCATTTATCACTCGAGGGCCTTTGGACCTGAATAACAACGCAACTGCCTAATCTGCATTCACTGACCACAACTTTAGGATTCAAGCTGCATCAAACGAATGCCTTTACAAAGATAACACTAATTAAGTCCACCCTGTTCATGGTCACAACTAGAGATGTCCCATACTTGCCAACCCTCCCAATTTTCCCGGGAGACTCCCGAATTCCAGTGCCTCTCCCGAAAGTCTCCCGGGGCAACCATTCTCCCGAATTTCTCCCGATTTCCACCTAGACAACAATATTGGGGGCGTGCCTTAAAGGCATTGCCTTTGCGTGCCGGCCCAGTCACATAATATCTAATGCTTTTCATACACACAAGTGAATGCTATGCATACTTGGTCAACAGCCATACAGGTCACAATGAGGGTGACCGTATAAATAACTTTAACACTGTTACAAATATGCGCCACACTGTGAACCCACACCAAACAAGAATGACAGACACATTTCGGGAGAACATCCGCACCGTAACACAACATAAACACAACAGAACAAATACCCAGAACCCCTTGCAGCACTAACTCTTCCGAGACGCTACAATATACACCCCCTGCTACCCCCTACCCCCCCACCTCAACCTCCTCATGCTCTCTCAGGGAGAGCATGTCCCAAATTCCAAGCTGCTATTTTGAGGCATGTTAAAAAAAAATAATGCACTTTGTGACTTCAATAATAAATATGGCAGTGCCATGTTGGCATTTTTTTCCATAACTTGAGTTGATTTATTTTGGAAAACCTTGTTACATTGTTTAATGCATCTAGCGGGGCATCACAACAAAATTAGGCATAATAATGTGTTAATTCCACGACTGTATATATCGGTATCGGTTGATATCAGAATCTGTAATTAAGTGTTGGACAATATTGGAATATCGGATATCGTCAAAAAAGCCAATATTGGACATCTCTAGTCACAACTCATCTAGTTGACCAACTCGAGTACTGGTCAACCGCGTTCAAATTGTTCGCTTAAGTCAGGGGTCCTCAACTAGTGGCTCCCTGGAGCATTTTTAAAAAAGGATTGAAAATGGAAAAAGATGGGGGGGGGGGGAATAATTTTTTTGTGTTAGTCTGTTTTTTGTTTGAGGACAAACATGACACAAACCTTCCCAATTGTTAGAAAGCCCACCGTTTAATATGTTTGTGTGTATGCTTCACTGATGAGAGTATTTGGTGAACATCGTTTTGTCCTACTAATTTCGGCGGTCCTTGAACTCACCATAGTGTGGACTGTGACGCAGCAGTTTGTTTACATGTAAAATCTTCCACTCCTTCTTGGTCTCATTTTTGTCCACCAAAAGTTTTATGCCGTGCGTAAATGCGGAAAGGTGTGCTTTGTTGATGTTATTGACTTGTTGTAGTGCTGATCAGGCATATTTGGTCAGTGCATGACTGCAAGCTAATCAATGCTAACATGCTATTTAGGCTAACTGTATGTACATATTGCATCATTATGCCTCATTTGTAGGTATATTCAAGCTCATTTAATTTCCTTTACTTTTATCCTCTTTGTATATAATTTAGTTTTGCATGTCTCGTGACACATTATCTGTATGTAATATTGGCTAGATTTCTGTTTGTTTATTCACTTAATTTTGCTGTATTCAGTTGTTCTCTTTTCCTACTCTTTCTTGTTTTTTTGAAGCCGTTTATGTGGACAACCCGATGTCAACGTACAAGATCGACCGCTTTTCTTGACATCAAATTTGAGACGCAAAGGGAGGATTTTTCAGAGAAGTCTGTTTTTTTTTTCAATCAATCAATCAAACTTTATTTGCAAAGCTGAACCAAAGTGCTGGATTTGGATTCATTTTGAAGGGGGGAAATTCCTGGTAATTCCGGGTAATCAGGGAATTTTTGGAACGGGGAAACGTGCTGGGCTGAATGTCCAAGGTGAGTTGAGTGTGTGGATGGTGGAACAGTTCAAATCAGATAAGAAATGTGGGCTATGCAGTAGATTGTATATTTCCCAATCATTGTCAATGAGGAGACAATTCCTGAAAATTACAGGAAAACCGAGAATTTTGGGAAAGGGAAAACATGTTTGCGTAACCGTTCACATCAGATGCTAACTTTTTTGGCATTTCTTTAACCGTTTACCTCAAAATCACATAATTTGGTACTTGATGTATGCTAATTGATTTGGCAAATTTTGTAACCGTTTACCTCAAAGTCATATAATTTGGTACTTGACATATGCTAACTTTTTTGGCAAATTGTTATAACCATTTATTAGTTTTGGATGTCTCATGACACATTATCTGTATGTAGTATTGGCTAGATTTCTGATAGTTGTTTGTGTGGCATGTTGTTCCAGACCACAGCAAACATTACCTGGCTTGCCAAAGATTGGAATAAATCCATTAAAAGAAGACAGCCTTAACTTGGACACACACATCTATACCTTTGGCCATTAAAAGGCAGTAATTTCCAGGAGTTATCTCACCCTCTGAGCAGCCTCTGATTTACTAATGGTTTCTAATGTTGTAAAAATGTGTAAAATAAATATTAAATGTCAACATTTCTGTCAACGAAATTTGCTTCAGCACAATGCCAAAAAAAAGAAAGGATACAGCCCTCTACTGGCCCCTGGTCCATATTTTTGGCCCTGTATTGCGTTTCAGTTGTTTAGTCTGAGCATTAAGTGAGAAAGACCATAAGTTACAACTTGATGGTGTTTTCATCAAGTTAAGGGAAGAAGGACAGATTTTCACATTGAAGTTTTTTCCATTTGGGTATTTATTTTTGTATTTTTTTTCAAAGTTCATGTTGCACTGTTCAATGTTCAATATTAAAATGCTTACCTTTAACAATAAATAGCCTAATAATAAACCAGTGTTTTGTTGCTTTTCATGTCTTCCAAGCCTATGATAATGTGAATTAACTCATTATGACCATAATTTGTTGACACAAAAGAAATGACAATCACTTTTACCTACAAAGGACACACAGCTAAGTAGTTAGCTTCCTATTAGCAAATTTAATTTTACATTAATTTCCATATTGTGTAAAAAAAAAAAATCCTGCCCTTTTCTGACTTTGAGCCCCTGCCCCTCTATAATCATGTGCACGTCCCTGCTTCTCGTGGTCTCAGGGGGTGCTGGAGAATGTAGGAAGCCTGTAAATGTGTGTTGGTCATGTATGATGTCTTTTTGTTATTTTTATTTCGTGATGTGTAATGTCTATTGTTCAAATATACGGCAGTGAAAATGAATTACCCCAACGGGGACCAATAAATCAAAATCTAATCTAAATCTGAATATCTTTTAACTCGTAAAAGCAACAGGAGGTACCATCACACCGTAACACAGCAACACACGCACACGTCCGCAATGGGAAAAAGGAGCAACAAATCAATGATTGAAGTAACAACCTTAATTGCCATCCAAACAATACACCGTTTGTTGACAAGAAGACATGACAGCCATTGAAGATCATTTAATCCATTTATTAACCAGAGGTAACATATTCGCAGTCTGCCACTGCTAATTGTTGAAGCTAACAAACACAGCCCCTTTGAAATCCTCGATGATGTCACATGTCAGTAGGCAACAAGCTCCGCCTTTTAAAAGCACACACACACACACCTCTGTGCTCTCATATAAAACGTCTCTCAACTACATATGCCGGATATTTTAAGTTTTTTTTATCGAAGTTCCACTGTACTGGATTGGTGTTTTATATCGCACAGACTTAATAATAGACACTATATGGCAATAAAAGCACACACTAAGCGCTCATTTTCAAAATAGTGTACGGTTTTAATCAATTAGAACGAATAATGTTAATAATTAATTATAATTAGAGAAAGAAACACTACCAAAGGCTTTGCAGACATTCTCTGTGTATGTTTTCCTCTTGAAGTGTTTGTCCGTCTTAAACATTCTTTTATGTTCCAACAAATTTACCCCTGCAGGTTAAGATAATTTGTGAACCGTTGAGCGTGATTTACAGAGACAATGAGAGATTGTTATCACACTTCAACATCTCTCACATGTAAAGACTGCCTCTCTGCTCGGTCAGCATTGCAAATGAAAATCTCTTCTTAATTGCCGAAATAAAGCCTATACAAATATATAAAAACATCTAAATTAGGAAGTCAAGACACTGGTGTGTTGCTAAATGTTAGTATACTACATTACCCAGAAGGCTTAGCATTGTAGACAGGACCAAGAAGTAGGTCTGAGCTACACTGGACGACTAAAGAGTTGGTATTTTGTTACACATTATTACACATGCAGGTTTTAAAGCTGTTTAGAAATTTGATTGGCGGAAATGACGCTCATTAGCCAAAATGTGCGGGGAATTTGCAGCCATAATTAATTTATAATTTGTGTTAATTGGCGGAACTCGACATCTTCGAAATCCCTCGGCCATAGCTGGTGCAGACGGCTCCTGTGACAGTGTTTTTTTCACCTGGCACCTCTGTACTCAGCAATTTATTCATTTGTGTGTGTGTGTGTGTGTGTGTTGGTGTGTGTGTGTGTGTGTGTGTGTGTGTGTGTGTGTGTGTGTGTGTGTGTGTGTGTGTGTGTGTGTGTGTGTGTGTGTGTGTGTGTGTGTGTGTGTGTGTGTGTGTGTGTGTGTGTGTGTGTGTGTGTGTGCCCTTGTTGAGACATCAACAAGGAAAAGTACCTTCCATATTAGGACCGGTGAATATATAGAGACATAATAACTTGAAGTAAATAATGATTAAAAACCAATTCAAAACAAAAAATTCAAAAAAATCAATAAATTAACTAAAGGCAGTCTCTTTGTCACGTGTCGACTTTTTCTCATAAAATTGGGAACAATTTCTCATTTCTTTCTGTTTTTTCATAAAATTAGTACTTTTTTAATGTAAAATTAGTACTTTTTAATGCAAAATGGCGACATTTGTCATATAAAATACAGACTTTCATCACAATATTGCCAATTTTTGTGTTCTTGTAAAATAGTGAAATTTTTTGGAGTTTTGTCATAATTTTGCAGAGTAAAATTCAGATTATTATTATAATATTGCCAACATTTAAAGTTTGTAACAAACATTTTAACTTGAAAAACTTGAAAAGTTACAATTGTGACTTTTGTTGAGTACAATTACAACCCTTTTCATAAAATTGCCAAAATGTCAAGCTTTTCTTGTAAATGTGTGACTGTTATTGAGTAAAATTCCAACTTTTATCATAATATTGCACAAATTTTGACTTGCGTTGAGTAAAATTACAACTTGTATTATAGTTCTAGAGGTAGGCATTTTTCGGAGGTCTTGAAAAGGTAACAAATACAATAGTGTGTGTGTGTGTGTGTGTGTGTGTGTGTGTGTGTGTGTGTGTGTGTGTGTGTGTGTGTGTGTGTGTGTGTGTGTGTGTGTGTGTGTGTGTGTGTGTGTGTGTGTGTGTGTGTGTGTGTGTGTGTGTGTGTCTACCCTTCTTGAGACATCAACAAGGAAAAATACCTTCCATATGAGGGCTGGTGAACAAGTTAGGATATAAATCATGGTCCCAATACGGAAAACCATTGCATCTAATAGAGAATGTCTCATTTGCACCCCTGGTGGTGAAATCTATCAAAATGAGGGTGGTCCCAAAAAGGAAGGATTTTTCAAATTGACTTGTGTGTCGGTTTTAAAAGTGCTCCCCCTTTGGTCAACATAAGAAATAACAAGTGTGTGTAAGAAATTGAAACTTGCACCCTATAGCCAAAATTAATTTTTAAAAAAAGGATTATTATCATAATATTGCCAACATTTTTAAAGTTTGTAACAAACATTTTTAACTTGAAACATTTGAAAAAATACAATTGTGACTTTTGTCGAGTACAATTACGACCCTTTTCATAAAATGTGTCAAAATGTCAAGCTTTTCTTGTAAATTTGCGACTGTTATTGAGTAAAATTCCAACTTTTATCATAATATTGCACACATTTTGATTTGCTTTGAGTAAAATTACGACTTTTATTATAGTACTAGAAGTAGGCATTTTTCGGAGGTCTTAAGAAGGTAACAAATACAAGTGTGTGTGTGTGTGTGTGTGTGTGTGTGTGTGTGTGTGTGTGTGTGTGTGTGTGTGTGTGTGTGTGTGTGTGTGTGTGTGTGTGTGTGTGTGTGTGTACGTGACTATGATGGGGAATGGGTCATCAGGGCATTGCTTTTAAATCTGTAAAACACTTTGTGATTCATTTCTTTTATGAATGAAGAGCGCTTTATAAATAAAGTGTGTTATGTCTTTCGTACACCAAACTAAATCGATCATAGTTGTGCTTTTTTAAAAGGCATTATGTTACTAAATCGTGCCGTGTAGTTCAATAAAGTTAACACACTAAACGGCATTACTTTCAATTGAAAATGACAAGTTAAAAAATAAATAAGTGGGAATAAAAACTAAACAGAGCCAGTACATTTGAATAACTCTCCTCTGTGGTTTGGTAATTTCCAAAGTGTTGACGTCAAAGCTTTACTTAACCAATAAGGTCATGTTTTGTGGAAAGATTGTTGAAAAGCCAACTTGTAGCCAAAGCAAAAGCAATTTTTTTTATGCATAACAAAGTGAATTTGTAATTTTTTAAGAGTTTTACTGTAAACGGCATTCATGGCACAATATTTACCGTAGGTGGAGGTTGCTCATGGGTAGACAATGGTTATCCTGGAGTGTTATTTGTGTGCAGGTAATTTATTTGAATAATGGCTCCGCTGTTCCAACTGTCCTTGATCTGAATTGGGTACACAGAGAAAAAGTGGTTGACACAATGCCAAAAGCTGGTTGAGAGGGTGGGGGAAACACTTATGTCTACTTAATGGAACAGCTGCAACAATGCCGTGGGTCACTGAAAGCGCAAAAATAATTTATATAATCCAGCAACTGTCCAAAAGACTTAAGTGAATAAAATGTGCAAGTGTAACGGGGACGGGGACGAGGACGAGGTGATGCGCGGATTGTTCTTCCGAGATGATGCAGCAGGAACTCCGGAGACAATGTGCAGGTAGGGAACAATTTATTCCAAATCAGGCAGGAACAAACAAAACAAACACAAGGAAAGCGTATGCCTAGTAGAGATGTCCGATAATATCGGCTTGCGGATATTATCGGCCGATAAATGCTTTTAGATGTAATATCGTAAATTATCGGTATCGTTATTTTTTGTTTTTGTTTTTTATTAAATTAACATAAAAAACACAAGATACACTTACATTTAGTGCACCAACCCAAAAAACCTCCCTCCCCCATTTACACTCATTCACACAAAAGGGTTGTTTATTTCTGTTATTAATATTCTGGTTCCTACATTATATATCAATATATATCAATACAGTGTGCAAGGGATACAGTCCGTAAGCACACATGATTGTGCGTGCTGCTGGTCCACTAATAGTACTAACATTTAACAGTTAATTTTACTCATTTTCATTAATTACTAGTTTCTATGTAACTGTTTTTATATTGTTTTACTTTCTTTTTTATTCAAGAAAATGTTTTTAATTTATTTATTTTATTAATATTTTTAAAAAGGACCTTATCTTCACCAGACCTGGTTGTCCAAATTAGGCATAATAATGTGTTAATTCCACGACTAATATATATCAGTATCGGTTGATATCGGTATCGGTTGATATCGGTATCGGTAATAAAAGAGTTGGACAATATCGGAATATCGGATATCGGCAAAAAGCCATTATCGGACATCCCTAATGCCTAGCACAAGGAAAGCTAACGGAATAGCTAACGTGAAAACACATAAGACAAAGCTTAGCTCAAGGAGCACAAGGGACTACACTGCAAAAACTGAAATCTAAGTAAGATTAAATATCTCAAATAAGGGTGATATTTGCTTATTTTCTGTCTGATAAGATAATTCTTCTCACTAAGTAGATTTTATGTTAGTGTTTTACTTGTTTTAAGGGTTTTGGTCCTAAATTATCTCAGTAAGATATTACAGCTTGTTGCTGAGATTTTATGAGCTGTATTGAGTGCTTGAAACTAGAATATCAACTGATGCAAAGCTGTGTCATCAACACTCACAAGTATAAAACTACTTTTTTAAAGTAATAATTTCTTGCTTCAAGCTTGAAAAAAAAAATCATGATTTCATTATGTCAAGATAATGGCACTAGCATTTACTTAATTTAAGAATATTTTTCAACGTATTGAGCAAAAAGGTCTGGTTTTTTTTCTACCAAGAAAAGTGCACTTGTTATTAGTGAGAATATACTTATTTTAAGGTATTTTTGAGTTCATTAAGGTTAGCTAATTTTACTTGTTTTGGAAAGTCTTGACAAGCCGAATTTTCTTGTTCTATTGGCAGATAATTTTGCTTAGTTCAAATAAAGTACGCCTAATTTTTTTATTTTTTTTCTTGTTTTTGAACACTGACTTTTTGCAGTGTACCGTAACAGTTGCGTAACGCAAGCAAAAGCACCAGACTGAGTGACAGGGAAAGGCAGGACTAAATAGCTCTCTGATTAGTGCTCGGGAACAGGTGAGCGTCCCGAACACTAATCAGAGGCAGGTGAAAACAATGAATAGCCATAGCAACCAAGGAGACACAACACCGAGGTGCTGAAACAGAACTTGAATGAATCAAAACGTAGATAAACTATGATCCGGGCAACGGATCATAACAGCAAGGCCATGTTGCTTTTCCATCGCTGCTGACCTAATGTTTGTGAATCATATAAAAGCCATGATATGACAACATGGCATAGCAAAAATCATGAGAAAAAGGATCTAACCACATCTGAACCAAATTGGTGGAAGATTAGTGTGTGTGAGCTAATTTGATATGCCAAAAAGGGGGGAAAAAATGGATTAAAATGAAGTGTAAATAGTTGAAAAAAGTTTGTTGGCTACTTTGTTGGGTAACTTTTTTCCCCATTAATCTATTTATGAACAAAAAATATGTTAATTTTCCTTTTGCTAATAGTTTCAAAAAGTTTGTTGGCAATTGAGGAGAGAGATGTTGTCAGCGCTGCCTGTAGGAGCAAAGGTCACCGCCTCTGTCCATGGTGCTGAGGACAGAGCACCATCAGACGGGGGCGTGGCAGTGCTGACGGCGAGACACAGCTGGCAGGTGATTAGATTTCACAGGTGGTACATGTTAATCTAATCATCTGTTGTCTTTAACAGTAAGCGGCCGGGAGCAGGAGGAGAGAGAGGATACGGACGTGACTGAAAGGTCGGGTTTATGCTGGAGAAAACTTTTGTTAAAAACCTATGTTTATTAAAACCTTGTTAAAACCTGCACGCCTGACAATGGAGCTGCTAGGAGGCAACTTCCACAGCTACTTTGTTGGGTAACCTTTTTCCCCATTAATCTATTTATGAACAAAAAATATGTTAATTTTCCTATTCCTAATAGTTTCAAAAAGTAAATATATATTTGTTGCGTTGTGACAATATCCACTCATTAATATAAAAAAAAAAACATACAAAAATAGAATAAAACACATCACACTTAAAATGCTAATTAGAGAAATAATCCATCCACCTTTCCAGATTGCTCCAGACTTTGTGTTATTTTCTTGTTTCTCTGATCAACCAATCAATCAATCAATCTTGAGCAGACAGGAAGTGTTGTGTCTCCAGGTGCAGTTACTTAGCCAGAAAGGGTAACTAAGGAGAGAAGAAGCGCTGGCAACATAAAAATAGACCTCAAATAGAAGAAAACTAACGGGTACAGGTCATGACAGCCGAATTATTATTTTGGCGTGAAAATGAATGTATAAAAACACGGGAATTCAACAAGCTTGTACTTTTGTGCGCTTTCTACCGGGCCTGCCTGCTTTGTTGACATAAAACTAGTGTTGTCCCGATACCAATATTTTGGTACCGGTACCAAAATTATTTTGATACTAATTGCATTATTGGCTTTATTTTAACAAAACATATTACAGTACATTAAACATATGTATTGCAAGTTTGTCCTTGAATAAAATAGTGAACATACAAGACAACTTGTCTTTTATTAGTAAGAAAACAAACAAAAGCTCTTAATTGGTCTGCTGCCATATGCAGTAACATATTGTGTCATTTATCATTCTATTATTTTGTCAACATTATTAAGGACAAGTGGTAAAAAATGAATTATTAACCTACTTGTTAATTTACTGTTAATATCTGCTTACTTTCTCTTTTAACATGTTCTATCTACACTTCTGTTAAAATGTAATAATCACTTATTCTTCTGTTGTTTGGATGCTTTACATAAGTTTTGGATGATACCACAAATTTGGGTATCAATCCGATACCAAGTAGTTACAGGATCATACATTGGTCATATTCAAAGTCCTCATGTGTCCGGGGATATATTCCCTGAGTTTATAAACATAATATACATTTTTGGAAAACAAAAGAAGATGTTGTGATGCTAAAAAATCATCAACGCAATCATAGTAGTATCGACTAGATACGCTCCTGTACTTGGTATCATTACAGTGGATGTTAGGTGTAGATCCACCAATGGCATTTGTTTACATTTTAACGCCGGTGAGCTACGGTGTGTAGTGAAGCATGTTTAGCTACTCCTCATCCTGCAGGGATGATACTTGTAAGAAACTTACTTTATTTGTCGCCATGGAGACCAGGATTATTGATTTAGAAGTAGCTACAACACTGCAAACTGCGGCTGGACTTTAGCCGCTAGCTAGCTAGCCATGTCTTAAAGCACCTCTTCCTGAGGGCGTTTCAGTGTTTTCGCTTCATCTTTATTGTTAGTTTTTAAGCCAAAATGTGTTTGTTCTCCCTTTTCTGTCTACACACTGTGTCTGCTTGTAAGTACTCTGTGATTGTGTGCTGCCGAACATGCTCGTTTGCTCGTAAACCAGCAATAACACGACGTGACGACGACGGGGGCTGGGCCTGTGGGGGACCGGTACTTTTTAGAGGCGGTATAGTACCGGATGTGATTCATTAGTATTGCGGTACTATACTAATACCGGTATACCGTACAACCCTACATGAAACATTGCAACATTACCCAAAGGCAGTCCGCTACGAAGATGCTTGTTTGTCCGCCAAAGGGCGACAAAGCTAAGGCCGCATACGTGTATTGGACGTAGTGCAGTTTAGAAACACACTAAGAAAATTGTTGGGAATACATTTGTATACTTTCATGTTACAAATGCTCAAATTTAAGTTGTATATCCGAGTCAGTGCTTCTGATGGTGATCTGATTGCTGGTACTAACGCCCCGGTGACTCTTAATGGCTTCCCGCAAAAATACCCCAGTAATGGAATGCTCTGCACGTCAGAAAATCATCACATTGAAATCCTCCACAAAGCCACTTCAAGTACAAACTTATGCAATAGTTAGTCCTACTAGTGGCACACTATGAAAGAGAACTCACATTGGCTTTGGAGCCTTAAGGCTTTTTGTGGGCAATTTCAAAGGAGAAACATTATGAAAAAAGTGAGCCTTTGAGGCTAAAATCTTATTAGTGTCATCCAAAAATATATTACACTATGCTCATTTTAACTATATAAAATACTTTCAGCAACACCGCATCCGACCGTTTTCTATTCTGTTGTACTTAATAGACAACTCTTAGCCCTCACATTCACACAGATGGATGATTAGGTCTCCAAGTAGCTGAAGGTGTTATGGGAGTGAAAAAACTGGATGCAAACTTTGCAGACAGATGTCCCAACAAAGATTCAAACCGGGATCTCCTGTACTCCTGTAGACTTAAACAACAACACCTTGACTCATACTTCCGAATTCGGGAGATGGGTGGCCAGGGGGGGTTTGAGGTGGGCGGGGTTGAGGTGGGCGAGGTTTGGTGGTAGCGGTGGTGTATATTGTAGCCCGGAAGAGTTAGGGCTGCAAGGGATTCCGGGTATTTGTTCTGTTGTGTTTATGTTGTGTTACGGTGCGGATGTTCTCCCGAAATGTGTTCGTCATTCTTGTTTGGTGTGGGTTGACAGTGTGACGCATATTTGTAACAGTGTTAAAGTTGTTTATACGGCAACCCTCAGTGTGACCTGTATGGCTGTTGATCAAGTATGTCTTGCAGTCACTTACGTGTGTCTGTAGAAGCCGCACACAACATGTGACTGAGTCGGCACGCTGTTTGTATGGAGAAAAAGCGGACGCGACGACAGGTTGTAGAGGACGCTAAAGGCAGTACCATCACGGCACGCCCTCAATATTGTTGTCCGGTTGAAAATCAGGAGAAATTCGGGAGAATGGTTGCCCCGGGAGATTTTCGGGAGGGGCACTGAAATTCGTGAGTCTCCCGGAAAAATCGGGAGGGTTGGCAAGTATGTCTTGACTTAAAGGCCTACTGAAAGCCACTACTACCGACCATGCAGTCTGATAGTTTATATATCAATGATGAAATCTTAACATTGCAACACATGCCAATACGGCCGGGTTAACATATAAAGTGCAATTTTAAATTTCCCGCGAAACTTCCGGTTGAAAACGTCTATGTATGATGACGTATGCGTGTGACGTCAATGGTTGAAACGGAAGTATTCGGACACCATCGTATCCCAATACAAACAGCTCTGTTTTCATCGCAAAATTCCACAGTATTCTGGACATCTGTGTTGGTGAATCTTTCGCAATTTGTTTAATGAACAATGAAGACTGCAAAGAAGAAAGCTGTAGGTGGGATCGGTGTATTAGCGGCTGGCTGCAGCAACACAACCAGGAGGACTTTGACTTGGATAGCAGACGCGCTATCCGACGCTAGCCGCCGACCGCATGGATGATCGGGTGAAGTCCTTCGTCGCTCCGTCGATCGCTGGAACGCAGGTGAGCACGGGTGTTTATGAGCAGATGAGGGCTGGCTGGCGTAGGTGGATAGCTAATGTTTTTAGCATAGCTCTGTGAGGTCCCGTTCAATGGCGTCGTTAGCAACAGCATTGTTAAGCTTCGCCAGGCTGGAAAGGATTAACCGTGTAGTTACAGGTCCATGGTTTAATAGTATTGTTGATTTTCTGTCTATCCTTCCAGTCAGGGGTTTATTTCTTTTGTTTCTATCTGCAGTTAAGCCCGATGCTATCACGTTAGCTCTGTAGCTAAAGTGCTTCGCCGATGTATTGTCGTGGAGATAAAAGTCACTGTGAATGTCCATTTCGCGTTCTCGACTCTCATTTTCAAGAGGATATAGTATCCGAGGTGGTTTAAAATACAAATCCGTGATCCACAATAGAAAAAGGAGAAAGTGTGGAATCCAATGAGCCCTTGTACTTAAGTTACGGTCAGAGCGAAAAAAGATACGTCCTGCACTGCACTCTAGTCCTTCACTCTTACGTTCCTCATCCACGAATCTTTCATCCTCGCTCAAATTAATTGGGTAATCGTCGTTTTCTCGGTCCAAAACACTCTCGCTGCTGGTGTAAACAATGGGGAAATGTGAGGAGCCCTTCAACCTGCGACGTCACGCTACTTCCAGTACAGGCAAGGCTTTTTTTATCAGCGACCAAAAGTTGCGAACTTTATCGTCGATGTTCTCTACTAAATCCTTGCAGCAAAAATATGGCAATATCGCGAAATGATCAAGTATGACACATAGAATGGATCTGCTATCCCCGTTTAAATAAAACCATTTCATTTCAGTAGGCCTTTAAGCCGCCTATTATTAATATGTATGTATTCTATTCACTTTGTTTTAGTCGATGCTGCCCCACTCCAGGCTATTGAACTTTCCATCCATCTGCCTATTGCCTAATTGTTCACTAAATGACTTGTTTGGATATGCGAGCCCTCCACTTGAGTCTCCTCGATGAGCAAGTGTTTTATTGGCAACCTTTACGTTCCATTTGAAACGATACTGTGCCTATAACCGTTTTCCGCATTATGGTTCATTCTTTCCCTTTTGGCGTTGTCCTTCTTTGTCCCACTCAGGGCTCCTAGCGGTAAAAATAGCTGCGCTTCCTGCCTTTACAGGAGCTTTTTTTTCCTCCTCCATGTAAGATGATTTGAGGCTGTTTTGGTCAGTCGTCCGTGCATGCCTGTCAGCTATCTGTAATAATTTAAGTCTTTTGTGCCCACGATCACATTGGATTAGGTACAAAGGCAGGCCAGAGGAACATTGTGCACTCAGTAAAATGGAAAGCGGAGATGCAGTCCTATAAAGCGTCTCATTAGCCATTGATTTGGAATGGATTAGTGGATGTCTCGACAGCGGCAACAACTTGATAACAGTCAAGGTTGCTGTGCTCCTGCAGATTTTGTGAGGCTAATAGTTTCTGGACTTTATGCGACTATTTGGATGGAAGCTTTCACTTAAAATACTTGTTGTTCAGTTCATTCAGATTATTTTCAAATGTTCACAATTCACAATCCTTATGAGACAAGCACGTGTGTGTTTTTCTTTTTTCATACATTCTAACTCGTAAATAAAAGCTAGCAAGAGTCAGCTAACAATGGAGCTGTAATAAAGCCCCCTCCATTATGGTTTTATAATCCCACTGTAAGTATATATGTAATGTAGTAACAAACACCTTCATAATAACATGTAATATTTACAGATTTTGGTCATTTTAACCCTTGTGTAATGTTCATATTGTTGTTACTCAGCCAGCGTTTGTGGGTCTGATGGACCCGTTGCATTTTGTGGCTTTTAATGCCTCACAATCAAAAACGTTTATGTTAAAATACTGAACAGATGTTTACCTTATCCCAGTAAACATCTGTTCAGTATTTTAACATAAAAGTGTTTGATTGTGAGGCATTAAAAGCCACAAAATGCAACGGGTCCTTCAGACCCACAAACGCTGGCTGAGTAATAACAATATGAATGTTGAATGGACAATTTATCTGCCAGTTTCTGCATCCCACAGGGATTCTTCTTTTGTGTTTCTGCACCTGTGGTTCCCACACAAGGTTGCAACATTGTTTCTCAACACTGTCTGCTCTCATTTTCTCGCACATTATACCCTCTGATGTTCTGTGTACCTACACTCTGTCCTCCTCCTGTCAAGGCCTGCTGTGTGTGTGTGTGTGTGCGTGTGTGTGTGTGTGTGTGTGTGTGTGTGTGTGTGTGTGTGTGTGTGTGTGTGTGTGTGTGTGTGTGTGTGTGTGTGTGTGTGTGTGTGTGTGGTGTGTGTGTGTGTGTGTGTGTGTGTGTGTGTGTGTGTGTGTGTGTGTGCGCGCGCGTGCATGTGCGTGTGGGTGGGTGAGTGCGTGTGGTACACAGAACATCAATTTGCACACTTCTATTAGCCCCGGGTCCAGTGGACCCGGACATCTTATATGTAATACAAATATGTAGGGGAGGTGTATAGTGTGTGGTCATTAAATATGTATTCTGATATATGTTCTTAACAGAAAATGAGCCAAAGTCAGTGAGTCTCAGTTTGAAAAATTAATTAATTGTATAATTTTTCTTTTAATAAAAAATGAAAACGGGTCCCACAGACCCGAACACCACACAAGGGTTAAGTATACGGCGGTGTATTAATTTTGCAGACGCATTACAAAGTTCGCTATTTCCTTCAACAATAAAAACACTCCGACTACTTTGGGACAAATGATAATCCAGAACCTTATATTTTTGAGCCTGAACATAAGGAGGATGAGGTACGAGTTTTATAAGCTGTGTTCTGAAAGATCCACCTTTAGTGCAACACGAAACATCATGTAGCAGTATTGCTAAGTGCTAAACAAGAAATACAAACTACAAACGTAATAAAACAGCATTTTACCGTACATTGTTTTGCTCTCACTGGGATGCCGACCATATCTTCTTGTTTAAATGAAGAAATAATCAAAAACCTAACGCAGGTTAAAAATATATATATATATAATACAAAGAAAAGTGGGCGTGATTCCTGGGTTTAAGTTTAATGTTAACGTTGACCAAAGTCTTCGTTTATGGCCACATTCTTCTAGTATACAAATGTGAGGCATGACTTAGAATATAGAATTAAGTTCCACCAACTCAGAGGTGATGCAGCAGCTCACCATCTCAAAATGTAAGTATAGTAGCATAAGCTTGTTACCGTTCCAAGATCACGGCGCCGCTAAAAATAGTTTCTTAGACTTTCACATTTATAATAAGAATATCGCCAATACCTGGTTAATGATCATGTCACGACGTTCGAATGGAGTATCGTCTGCTGTTTTTCAATGTTTCTTAGAGGGCTTTATGGGTGCAATAAACGATTCCCATAAGCGCCATCGTTAGCCACCTTGTACTTGTCGTATATTACAAATTAGAACACAAAAAAAAAAAACATATTAGTTTTTGTTTTACATAGGGGATTGTGAAAGATAGGCAAAATCACCCCTAAGTTGAGGTACCACACTGCAAAAATGAGCCAACAAAATATTAAATAAAACCGCTAGATTTCAGGAAAAAAAATACTAAACACTAGTGAAAAGAGCAAGTTAATTTTACTTGATAAGGCATCCTGAATTAAGTTTTGCATATCTAGAAATTAACAAGACATTTGAGATAGAAATAAATATTTTATTTGTAAAACTTGCAATTCTTAAATGAATGATCTATTATAAGAAGATTTTCTGTATGAGGAAAACCAATATGTTTTATTTGAGTAGTTATTTCCTCAATTTTAACATTTTTAAAATAGAGTGGAGAAAATATAAATATTCATGCTAAGATCATGATGTCAAGTCAATGACTATCCATCCATCCATCCATCCATTTTCTACCGCTTGTCCTGTTGGGGGTTGCGAGGGGTGCTGGAGCCTACTCAGCTGCATTCGGGTGGAAGGCGGGGTACACTCTGGACAAGTCGCCACCTCCTCGCAGGGCCAACACAGATAGAGAACATTCACACTCACATTCACACACTAGTTATGTGTCAACATTATATTTATCCTAACATCCCAGGTTTTGCCAAAACACAAATCTCTTACACATTTATCTAAAATACAAACTGCAAAAAATAAAAAATAAGATACAATAAATATGTGGCTTTAGATTTTCTAGTTTTGACATTCACCGCAACATCTTCATTTTTAAATTATATTTATATGACAATCATCATTATTTTTAATATGAGGATAGGACAAATGTATTTAAAAGTGTTTTCTAAAAGTAAGAAAACCGTTTCAAATGTGCTATGCCACTTTCAACATTCAGACAAGATCTTTACTTCCTACAGTGAATAGAAGTCAATGACTAAAAATAAGTAAATAGCTCTTAAAGGCCTACTGAAATGAAATTGTCTTATTTAAACGGGGATAGCAGGTCCATTCTATGTGTCATACTTGATCATTTTGCGATATTGCCATATTTTTGCTGAAAGGATTTTGTAGAGAACATCGACGATAAAGTTTGCAACTTTTGGTCGCTGATAAAAAAGCCTTGCCTGTACCGGAAGTAGCGTGACGTCACAGGTTGAAGAGCTCCTCACATCTGCACATTGTTTACACCAGCAGCGAGAGCGATTCGAACCGAGAAAGCGACGATTACCCCATTAATTTGAGGGAGGATGAAAGATTCGTGGATGAGGAAAGTGAGAGTGAAGGATTAGAGTGCTGTGCAGGACGCCAGGGTGTATCTTTTTTCGCTCTGACCGTAACTTAGGTACAAGGGCTCATTGGATTCCACACTTTCTCCTTTTTCTATTTTGGATCACGGATTTGTATTTTAAACCACCTCGGATACTATATCCTCTTGAAAATGAGAGTCGAGAACGCGAAATGGACATTCACAGTGACTTTTATCTCCACGACAATACATGGGTGAAGCACTTTAGCTTCGGAGCTAACGTGATAGCATCGTGCTTAACTGCGGATAGAAACAGAAGAAACATGCCCCTGACTGGAATGATAGACAGAAGATCAACAATACTACTCTTACTTCTACTATCAGGAGACACCGAACCAAACCCTCGACCTGTAACCACACGGTTAATGCTGTGCCGCCTGGCGAAGCCTAGCAATGCTGTTGCTAACGACGCCATTGAAGCTAACTTAGCTACGGGACCTCGACAGAGCTATGCTAAAAACATTAGCTCTCCACCTACGCCAGCCCTCATCTGCTCATCACGACCCGTGCTCACCTGCGTTCCAGCAATCGACGGCGCGACAAAGGACTTCACCCGATCATAGGTGCGGTCGGCGGCTAGCGTCGGATAGCGCGTCTGCTATCCAACTCAAAGTCCTCTTGGTTGTGTTGCTGCAGCCAGCCGCTAATACACCGATCCCACCTACAGCTTTCTTCGTTGCTGTCTCCATTGTTCATTAAACAAATTGCAAAAGATTCACCAACACAGATGTCCAGAATACTGTGGAATTTTTCGATGAAAACAGACGCTGTTTGTATTGGGACACAATGGTGTCCCAATACTTCCGTTCAATCCGTGACGTCACGCGCAAACGTCATCATACCGAGACGTTTTCAGCCGGATATTTCTCGGGAAATTTAAAATTACACTTTATAAGTTAACCCGGCCGTATTGGCATGTGTTGCAATGTTAAGATTTCATCATTGATATATAAACTATCAGACTGCGTGGTCGGTAGTAGTGGGTTTCAGTAGGCCTTTAAAACTAGAGACATATATAGAAGAGACATTTTAATTCTTGGCAAGAGGCAAATATTTTGCAGTGCAGTGTATTGTTAAATTATTTACTTTTTTTTGTTAAAAAAAAAAATTTTGTTAGATTTTTTTTTTCACCATTTTCTGAACGTACAAAATCATTTGATGCTGTTGAAAAATTTCAAGTAAAATCTATCAACAATAATATCGGCAATACTGTACCCGTTATTTAGCTGATATCAAATTGCTACTAAAATTTGCAGTATCACCTACCAAATTTAAGCATTATTATCTAACTGTTCTCAGTAGATGTGGTCTCCTCCTGAATACTAACTTTCTGGGACACCCCCAATTCAGTCAGCATGTAATATTCCACTGTAATGTGACTTGTATTTCTCTTTAAGACCCACCTTCCAAACGCTCCTTTTCAGTGTTTGTTCATGTCAAAATATTCAGCTGGTTGCTGTAAAAAAGATGAATTTGATGTATTTTTTTAGCTTGTTGAGTATACCTAATTTGCAAGGTCTATAAGGAAAAAGGAACATTTTGAAGCAGTTTTATTGATATGTCCAATTCATTATCTTCATTGAGGCAAAAATTAATGATTAAGTTTTTTATTTTGTTGTAGAGATATTATACACAAGGTATGTAGATTACAAAATGTTCGGTTCTGTCAAGGGAGCCAAAATGTTTCCTTCTGGCTATGAAAGCCTTTTTAATTTCACGATCTTCCTCCTCGGGTTTTGTCAGCTCAAAACGAACACGAGTTTTATTGAGTCTCCTTGGGGTGCACAAACGTTTGGTGGCATTAATTAAGCGAGACCTCTAACTTGAAGCCTTTATTCAATGCAGCAAAGTTGGAATTATTCAACTCAATGATTCACCGGTCCATGAAAATATCTGAGGGACGATTGGAAACGAGGCTAAGAATGTAAAAAAAACGGAGCGTGAAATCAGTCGCTGGGTTTTTCATACAACATAAAGACGTCACGGTCTCCCCATTGACAGCATCAGATGATAATATGACATGTGTTAAAAATGACATACACGTAACCCAATACAGTTCCTGTTTTTTGAAGATACCTAAGAATAGTCAACTATTCGTCAATTCGATTCAGAGGAGTCGGATCCCCATCACATTCGAATCGTCGGATCCTGAAATCTGCCCACACCTTTCTTTTACTCTCATATTCTCCCATCCAGCCTGCGGACGCTATCCATACACTTGGGTAAAACAGAATCCATCCTGTTTGGGTCCCACATCAAACTTAAGAAAGTCAATGACTTCACCATAAAAGTAGGTGACATTGTTATCACCAGGAAAGATGAGGTCACCTACCTAGGTTCCATTCTAGAGGCTAACCTTTCCTGTGATAAAATGGCAACCAAGGTAATCAAAAAGGTTAACCAACGAACGAGATTTCTCTACAGAATCTCCTCTCTGGTCAACAAAAGCACCTTGAGGATTCTGGCGGGAACTCTTGTTCAACCCTTTTTCGATTACGCATGCACCTCCTGGTACCCTAGCACCTCCAAAACCCTCAAATCTGAACTCCAAACATCTCAGAACAAGCTAGTCAGGTTACTTTTAGACCTCCACCCCAGATCCCACCTCACTCCTACCCACTTCTCTAAAGTGGGCTGGCTCAAGGTGGAGGACAGAGTTAAACAACTTGCACTGAGCCTAGTCTATAAAATCCGCTACACCTCCCTGATACCGAAGTACATGTCAAACTACTTCCTTAACGTAAATGACCGCCATAACCACAACACCAGGGGGTGCTCCACTAACCACGTTAAACCCAGATTCCGAACTAACAAAGGTCTTAACTCATTCTCTTTCTATGCCACATCAATGTGGAATGCGCTCCCAACAGGTATAAAAGAAAGGGCATCTCTATCCTCCTTCAAAACCGCAATAAAAGTTCACCTCCAGGCAGCTACAACCCTAAACTAACACCCTCCCCGGATTGCTAATAATCAAATGTAAACAATCAAATGCAGATACTTTTTATTTTTCTTATGCCTTCTGATCTCTCTCTCTCTCTCTCTCTCTCTCTCTCTCTCTCTCTCTCTCTCTCTATGTCCACTACTTGATGTCCATATCCTCCCCCCCGCCCTCCACACCCCTGATTGTAAATAATGTAAATAATTCAATGTGATTATCTTATGTGATGACTGTATTATGATGATAGTATATATGAAAGTATATATCTGTATCATGAATCCATTTAAGTGGACCCCGACTTAAACAAGTTGAAAAACTTATTCGGGTGTTACCATTTAGTGGTCAATTGTACAGAATATGTACTTCACTGTGCAACCTACTAATAAAAGTCTCAATCAATCAATCAAACGCGCCCATCCCGCGTATATTAGGCAAAATGTTTAAGTTGTGAATGAAAGCAAGTTAATTCCTGTACTAATGAAGTTTTGCTGACACTTGTGAATGTCAGTGAAATCCGTGAAAAAGATAACATTTGAAATGTGAAAATGCCGTACCAATCTAGGGAGTGCTTGTCACGTGAACGTGCATAGTCATAGTGATGTTGTGTGTGTGTATGCACGGTACAACAGCTTCTTCTCCCCGGCTGGATGTAAATTATATTCTGTTGCTGAAACGTTGTGTACTTGTTATTAAAACCAACTGTTACATTATATATAATTTATTTATTTATTTAAATAGTCACATAGTTTAATGATCAGGGTCCGGATGACATCGTATGTACTAGACCAGTGGTTCTCAAATGGGGGTACGCGTACCCCTGGGGGTACTTGAAGGTATGGCAAGGGGTACGTGAGAGATTTTTTTTAAATATTCTAAAAATAGCAACAATTCAAAAATCCTTTATGAATATAAATAAAAACCTATCTTTTTTTCCAAATAGTTCAAGAAAGACCACTACAAATGAGCAATATTTTGCACTGTTATACAATTTAATAAATCAGAAACTGATGACATTGTGCTGTATTTTACTTCTTTATCTCTTTTTTTCAACCAAAAATGCTTTGCTCTGATTAGGGGGTACTTGAATTTAAAAAAAATTCACAGGAGGTACATCACTGAAAAAAGGTTGAGAACCACTGTACTAGACGTCTGTTAGAATGTTCCAAAACAGCCACTCACGCTCTCAAGAGACAATGATCTGCATTATCCATCCATCCATTTTCTACCATGATTTTTGATAGTTATTTCAGAGTGCCGTTGGGGTCATTTTATCCTCATCTTTTACCCTGTCTCAATTGAAACAATCAATAGATATTTCTGGAAGTTTCATGCTTTTTGACAACGTTTAATCAATGTTGGGTTCTGACTTGAAATTTCCCAACCAACAACGTGGATCCAACGTTAGACTCAACGTTGTCTTAATTCACAAATACAACTTTTCTTACCTATTGGTTCCTGTTGTTGTGTATTTGGGATCTGCATAAGTCCCGAAAATTTGAAATAGAACCGTGGAGGCATTGAAGAGATGTATAAAACAATACGGCCATCCTTCATACTTCCTCAAAACGAGCCGTTACGTCACAGCTTGGAAAAATCACCATTTATACCAAATATGGTATAAATGTACCCAAAGTGCCTTGTGCACATCCGCCATTGTAGCCCCCGCCGTAGTCAATAAGCTCCTTTTTTTCCCCCAATCCTCTTGTTGTGTGGCAGACTGTCTCTCACATGCACATGCATCCTCCACTGAATGCCATTTCTTATAAATATTAGCGTATTGTTCAAACGTATATCTGTCAGTAGACTCGATATGGCAGCACTATGAACTACAACCAAAGCCGGTGGGAGAAGATGCTGTTGAAGTGGAGGCACGTAAATAAGACCGCCCTCCATGCGGCGCATCCTGAAGAGACGGCCAGAAAGCAGCTGTAGAAGTTCTTTAAAACATAATTTATGCAAAATGTAGACCAAAGAACCACCATTACATGTTATGTAGACCAGTGTTTTTCAACCACTGTGTCTGGTGTGCCGTGGGAAATTATGCAACTTCACCTAATTGGTCCAAAAAATATATTTTGCAAATCAATAATTAGAATAACGTGCCGTTGTCTAGTGTCTGTGCCGTACAGTGCTTGGCAGGGTAACCATGTAGTACTCCAGTAGATGGCAGCAGGTAGTTAATAGCTTTGTAGAAGTCGGAACGCGTCGAGGATGGTTTGTCGTGATCCCAATAGGCAGAGCACAGCGGGAGACAGCATGCAGGTAAAAAATACGTAATGCTTAAAACAAAAATGAACAAAAGGCAAGTCTTGTGGGAAAAGGCACTGAAGCATAGGGATGGCTATGCAAAACGTAAGTAAAACTGAACTGGCTACAAAGTAAACAAAAACAGAATGCTGGACGACAGCAAAGACTTACAGTGTGTGTCCGTACATGACATGACAATCAACAATGTCCACACTGAAATAGTCTTGATTGCCAATACAAAGCAGGTCAGGCAATAGCACTCAAAGGAAGGCGAGAAGCTGCTACAGGAAAACACCAACAAAACAGGAAGGGTCACCAAAATAACAGCGCAAGACAGGAACTAAAGCACTACACACAGAAAACTACAAACTAAAAAAAAAAAGACAACCTGGTGGATTTTCATTTTTTAACGTTTCTGCTGGTGGTGTGCCTTCGTATTTTTTCAATGAAAAAAACGTGCCTTGGCTCAAAAGAGGTTGAAAAACACTGATGTAGACCACAAGAAAGTGTTTTAAATGTAGAAAAAAAACATAATATGACCCCTTTAATGCGCCTTATATGTATGAAAATAGACCCGCTCATCAACAGTGCGCCTTATAATCTGGTGCGCCTTATGGTTTGGAAAATACGGTAGAAATGGTGCTGAAGCCCCCACACTGCACCAAAACTTAAATTGAGAGGATGTAACTAGAGATGTCAGATAATGGCTTTTTTGCCGATATCCAATATTCCGATATTGTCCAACTCTTAATTACCGATTCCGATATCAACCAATACCGATATATACAGTCGTGGAATTAACACATTATTATGCCTAATTTTGTTGTGATGCCCCGCTGGATGCATTAAAAAATGTAACAAGGTTTTCCAAAATAAATCAACTCAAGTTATGAAAAAAAAATGCCAACATGGCACTGCCATATTTATTATTGAAGTCACAAAGTGCATTATTTTTTTTAACATGCCTCAAAACAGCAGCTTGGAATTTGGGACATGAGAGCATGAGGAGGTTGAGGTGGGCGGAGGGGGGGGGTACCGGGGGGTGTATATTGTAGCGTACCGGAAGAGTTAGTGCTGCAGGGGGTTCTGGGTATTTGTTCTGTTGTGTTTATGTTGTGTTACGGTGCGGATGTTCTCCCGAAATGTGTTTGTCATTCTTGTTTGGTGTGGGTTCACAGTGTGGCGCATATTTGTAACAGTGTTAAAGTTGTTTATACGGACACCCTCAGTGTGACCTGTATGGCTGTTGACCAAGTATGTCACTTGTGTGTGTGAAAAGCCGTAGGTATTATGTGACTGGGCCGGCACGCAAATGCAGTGCCTTTAAGGTTTATTGGCGCTCTGTACTTCTCCCTACGTCCGTGTACCACTCCGTACAGCGGCGTTTTGAAAAGTCATACATTTTCCTTTTTGAAACCGATACCGATAATTTCCGATATTACATTTTAAAGTATTTATCGGCCGATATTATCGGACATCTCTAGATGTAACCCATATATTTATTTTGCACCATGACTTTCTGCAGCCTATGTATTTAACGCACTGTAAGCGTAAACGTAAAACGTCATAATGCAGTACTCTGCCACACCTGGAGGGGGCGTACGTGCACATCCTCTTTCCTCCAGTAATGTCTTCATCCAAAAATGTCCGAGTTGTATAATAATTATTGTCCAAGCAGAGAAAAAGAAAGGCGGGAACCATGCAGACATTCTACTAGTCCTTGTCTAAGTGCTGGAATGTTGTATTGTTTTGTCCCACAGCAACACATGCAGAAGAGTGTTTGTCTGGGGGCACCATCTGATTAAGCAGGTCAGCTCGTCCAGAAAATAAAGGAGCTGGTCCAAATTGCGCACTGTTAAATTGTGTTGTTGCCAATTTCCATACCGACAATAGCAATCTGCAGGACGTCTGAAACTGTAATCCAACAAAGAGCAATTAATATAGAGGACATTATTTACACAATGTGCCCGTGTTTTTACATGAGCACAACACCATGTTTATTTCTGGGCTTCTATCGCAACTTGGCAAACATCCAAATGCGAAAAAGGGGGTGAGTGGCCACTCCCTATTCCCTTGGCTCCGTGCGACTTTTTATTGGATTACTTCTATCCTTAAACTAGATCCATTTTAATGCAAAATAATAATAGTTGCATTAACTACATTTAGAGTACTTGCGGTAGAACCAAAGTTATCAAACAATAGTAATCTTCCCGCCACTAAAGATTGGATGTTTTGATATTGGTCCATCAGACATTCCAAAGTGCCACATGGGAACGTTCCAGAAATATATTAATTGCATTCAGAACAGGAAATACCATTGGACAGGGGAGTGCAAACATCTTCCACTGAGGGCCACATATTAAACACACTAATATCAATCCAATGTGGTCAAAGATATGCTAAAATAGTCAATACAGCTTTGGTTTTCATAGAGGGCCAACTGGGACAACATTCTAAAAAATACCAAAATGTGTCAATCATTATATAAATCTCAAAATGTTGAAATAATGAAATCAATAATTACATTTTGGGGAAAAAAGAAATTGACATCCCAACAGGCAGTAACATAATCTTTAAGTGATAATCTGTATGAAAATGTAGCTAAAGGTGTTTACGTATTGACTATGTAAACTAGCATTAGTGTAGTTCATTTTCATTTTTCATTTTTGTATTTATCTCCTTCATTGATGTGCATCTTTGATCAATAGACACTTAAACCTCAGCAACTAAACACACATTTACACACCAATGCCTGAGAAGGAACAGGATGAAGTAAATCTTATATTTTCCTGCCCCCTTCAACATAATACATAGTCTTACTTAAAGGCCCACTGAAACCCACTACTACCGACCACGCAGTCTGATAGTTTATATATCAATGATGAAATCTTAACATTGCAACACATGCCAATACGACCGGGTTAGAATAGTAAAGTGCAATTTTAAATTTCCCGCGAAATATTCTGCTGAAAACGTCTCGGTATGATGACGTTTGCGTGTGACGTCACGGATTGTAGCGGACATATTGGGACACCATTGTGGCCAGCTATTAAGTCGTCTGTTTTCATCGCAAAATTCCACAGTATTCTGGACATCTGTGTTGGTGAATATTTTGCAATTTGTTTAATGAACAATGAAGACAGCAAAGAAGAAAGCTGTAGGTGGGAAGCGGTGTATTAGTGGCC
The DNA here is from genome assembly GCF_033978785.1 of Entelurus aequoreus. Classification (NCBI taxonomy): domain Eukaryota; kingdom Metazoa; phylum Chordata; class Actinopteri; order Syngnathiformes; family Syngnathidae; genus Entelurus; species Entelurus aequoreus. The sequence goes on along the minus strand of NC_084743.1, from coordinate 26,749,130 downwards.
GGCTGCAGCAACACAACCGCGCTACCGTCAGTACGCAGCTTTGGCTTCCAAACATTTGATCCCTTGCCCGTACGTGCGTGCCGCTATGTACATGTCACGTACGTAACTTTGGGGAAATATATGTGCTGTATGAACTTTACGGAGGTGAACGGTACTTTGGGCTGTGGGATTGAGTGTGTTGTGCGGGTGTTTGAGTTGTATTGGTGGGTTATATGGAAAGGAGGGGGGAGGTGTTTGTTATGTGGGATTAATTTGTGGCATATTAAATATAAGCCTGGTTGTGTTGTGGCTAATAGAGTATATATATGTCTTGTGTTTATTTACTGTTTTAGTCATTCCCAGCTGAATATCAGGTCCCACCCGCCTCTCACAGCATCTTCCCTATCTGAATCGCTTCCACTGCCCTCTAATCCTTCACTCTCACTTTCCTCATCCACAAATCTTTCATTCTCACTCAAATCAATGGGGTAATCGTCGCTTTCTCGGTCCGAATCGCTCTCGCTGCTGGTGGCCATGATTGTAAACAATGTGCAGATGTGAGGAGCTCCACAACCTGTGACGTCACGCTACTTCCGGTACAGGCAAGGCTTTTTTATCAGCGACCAAAAGTTGCGAACTTTATCGTCGATGTTCTCTAGTAATTATTTTCAGCAAAAATATGGCAATATCGCGAAATGATCAAGTATGACACATAGAATGGACCTGCTATCCCCGTTTCAATAAGAAAATGTAATTTCAGTAGGCCTTTAATGGATAGCATACAGACCAAACAAATACATCCAAATATAATGAAAACAAACAAAAAACACACAAAAAAACACAACAAGTGCAAAACTTCATGAAGTATAAACCGAACAAAAAAAAGTAATATACACCTCACGGGATGATACAAAACAAATACAAAACCAGACAAAAAAATAAGTAAAATAATAAATATAAAGCAAAATGTTAACACGTATGGCTGTCCATATGATCTTATTGTTCTGTCTTTATATATGTTTTTCAATTGGAATATATAGTTAGTTGGGTGTAAGGTAAAACGTTAAGTAACTGATCCACAGATGTTGGAGTAAGTCAAAGTATTTATTGCAAGTCTCAAGTCTTTAATCCCAAGTCAAGTCTCAAGATAATTTGGTGTTTTCAAGTCCTTCCACACTTTCGAGTCCACTCATCTACAAAACCCAAAACCAGTGAAGTTGGCACGTTGTGTAATTCGTAAATAAAAACAGAATACAATGATTTGCAAATCCTTTTCAACTTATATTCAATTGAATAGACTGCAAAGACAAGATATTTAATGTTCGAACTGAGAAACGTATTTTGCAAATGATCATTAACTTAGAATTTAATGGCTGCAACACGTGCCAAAGTAGTTGGGAAAGGGCATTTTTACCACTGTGTTACATGGCCTTTCCTTTTAACAACACTCAGTAAACGTTTGGAAACTGAGGAGACCAGTTTTGGAAGCTTTTCAGGTGGAATTTTTTCCCATTCTTGCTTGATGTACAGCTTAAGTTGTTCAACAGTCCGGGGGTCTCCGTTGTGGTATTTTAGGCTTCATAATGCGCCACACATTTTCAATGGGAGACAGGTCTGGACTACAGGCAGGCCAGTCTAGTACCCCCACTCTTTTACTATGAAGCCACGCTGTTGAAATAGGTGTGGAGCAGAGACAGTGTTCACAACGGATATACATCTGTCCATAAACAATCTAAGTCCCGACAAAGACAGAAATCATCCACATAACCTAAATAGTCTTGATTACAAACGGAAAACAGGTGCGGGGACCAGCAGGAAACGAGAAACCAGGAAGTAAAAAGTACAAAATAAGAGCGCAAGAAAGGAACTGAAACACTAAACACAGGAAAAACACTAACATACTCAAAATAGGGCAGAGCCTGGTGTAACACGATGTGACATATTGTGTATGACTACACTGAGAGTGCACAATAATTGGCATCTTGGCCACTGTCCCGTGTAAATACAGCAACCAGTGTTATAAAACTATTGTATATATGTCTCACCTAGCTGTCTTTCTTTGTGTGTTGGCTTGTAAAATGACAAATTTGCTCTTTCGGGTTGTCAAGTTGTGCAATTAATAGCTGAACAGAACATCAGCTGAACATCGATTGAAGTGAACTGTACAGATATATGTATTGGTGGTAGGGCTGCAAATCTTTGGGTGTCCCACGATTCGATTCAATATCGATTCTTGGGGTCACGATTCGATTCAAAAACGTTTTTTTTTCGATTCAACGCGATTCTCGATTCAAAAACGATATTTTCCCGATTCAAAGGGATTCTCTATTCATTCAATACATAGGATTTCAGCGGGATCTACCCCAGTCTGCTGACATGCAAGCAGAGTAGTAGATTTTTGTAAAAAGCTTTTATAATTGTAAAGGATCAATCAACTGATTGCAATAATGTAAATGTGTTTTAACTATTAAATGAACCAAATATATGACTTATTTTATCTTTGTGAAAATATTGGACACAGTGTGTTGTCAAGCTTATGAGATGCGATGCAAGTGTAAGCCACTGTGACACTATTGTTATTTTTTAAATTTATTTATAAATGTCTAATGATAATGTCAATGAGGGATTTTTAATCACTGCTATGTTGAAATTGTAAGTAATATTGATACTGTTGTTGATAATATTCATTTTTGTTTCACTACTTTTGGTTTGTTCTGTGTCGTGTTTGTGTCTCCTCTCAATTGCTCTGTTTATTGCAGTTCTGAGTGTTGCTGGGTCGGGTTTGGTTTTGGAATTGGATTGCATTGTTATGGTATTGCTGTGTATTGTTTTGTTGGATTGATTAATAAAAATAAAAACATTTTAAAAAATAAATACAAATTAAAAAAATTGATTTAAAAAAAATGAGAATCGATTCTGAATTGCACAACGTGAGAATCGCGATTCGAATTCGAATCGATTTTTTCCCACACCCCTAATTGGCGGGTAAGCTCGATCATGGTTAACTACAAAAGTAGTTCGTTTTTAGGTAAGTATTTATTTTTGGACATGTGGTAGAGTAAGACGTCTTGCTCCTGCTCCATCTTCTTTAATAGTAACAGTAATTTAGTACAGCATAAATAATTTCCAAATATTGGCTTTGGTCTACTTACTGTTGCCTGGATCAGTGTTTTTCAACCTTTTCTGAGCCAAGACACATTTTTTTAATTGAAAAAAATCCCCAGGCACACCACCAGCAGAAAACATAAAAAAATGAAACTCAGCAGCCGATATTGACAGTAAAAAGTCGTTCTCTCAATTGTTGTATATGAATGCAAACCATAACCAAGCATGCATCACTATAGCTCTTGTCTCAAAGTAGGTGTGCTGTCACGACCTGTCACATCACGCCGTGACTTATTCTGAGTTTTTTGGTGTTTTCCTGTGTGTAGTGTTTTAGTTCCTGTCTTACGCTCCTATTTTGGTATTGATTGTCATGGCATGTACGGATGTACTTTGTGGACGCCGTCTGCTGCTCCACACGCTGTATTGATTGATTGATTGAGACTTGTATTAGTAGGTTGCACAGTACAGTACATATTCCGTACAATTGACCACTAAATGGTAACACCCGAATACATTTTTCAACTTGTTTAAGTCGGGGTCCACGTTAATCAATTCATGTAAGTCTTTGCTGTCGTCCAGCATTCTGTTTATGTTAACTTTGCAGCCAGTTCAGTTTTAGCTTCGTTTTGCATAGCCATCCCTAAACTTCAATGCCTTTTCTTAGCGGCACTCGCCTTTTGTTTATTTTTGGTTTAACCGTTAGATACCTTTTTGCCTGCAAACCATCGTCGTCGTTCCCGACATCTACAAAGCAATTAGCTACCTGCTGCTACCTACTAATATTGAAGAGTATTACGCGGTTACTCTGCCGAGCTCCAGACAGCAAAGACACTCAACAACGGCACATTTGCGGATTATAATTACTGGTTTGCAAAAAAATATTTTTCACCCAATTAGGTGAAATTACATAATCTTTCACGGCACACCAGACTGTATCTCACGGCACACTAGTGTGCCGCGGCACAGTGGTTGAAAAACACTGGCCCGGATGTCCCGATGGTTAGTCTGCATATGGAGTTTGTTGTATATTTGCCAAAGAAAATCGAGGCATGGTCTTACAAGTTGAAGTGCGTCCATATGTCTTCTCTTCTCTTTCTTCCCACTGCAGAAGACATATTGTACTGATGTTTTGTATTGATTCTTGCTTTTCCGGGTAAAAAATCAGAACAGTGTGCCTTCCAATGATGATAGTTCTGATTGAGTCATTGACGATAACAAAGATGAACATTTTTAGTCAATTAAAATTCAAACTGATGCCATCAGCAGACGAGTCATCGTGACATCTACAGAGCTCTAAGTTAAAGCTAATTCTACCGTTTTATTTGTTTACCAAAAAAATTATAATTTTTCCCTACTTCAAGGAATGTTTCGTTTAGACTTAGACTTAGACTTCCTTTATTGTCGTTCAAAGTTGAACTTTACAGTACAGATAAGAACAAAATTACGTTGCATTCGCTCGTTGTAGTGCAGTAGAAAAGAGCAATAGGTGTTTGCATTTACAAAAGAAGGTGCAGATATAAATAGATTTACTGTATGGATAAATATATTGCACTTTTGCATATGCATCCACGTTTACGGATGTATGTTATATTGTCTTAATGGTAAATCTAAAGTACGTCACACACGCAGCATAAAAAGGTAGTGGAGTTTCCTATTTATTTTTTGAAAAAAAAATTAAAGGTTTCCCGCACCACCGAGAGGGACAAGCTGTAGAAAATGGATGGATGGAGGAAGTTTGCCACGCCACACACAGTATCTGTATTTTGTGCTTCCGGTTCTTCTGGGCTCTAGGGCTGCAACTAACGATTAATTTGACAATCGATTAATCTGTTGATTATTACTTCGATTAAGTGCTCTAGAGTCCAGTGGCAACGTGCTTTACACCACTGCATCCCACGCTTTGCATTGGACTTGGTGATGTATGGCTTAGATGCAGCTGGTCGCCATGGAAACCCATTCCATGAAGCTCTCTGCGTACTGTATGTGGGCTAATTGGAAGGTAACATGAAGTTTGGAGCTCTGTAGCAACTGACTGTGCAGAAAGTCTTTGCACTATGCGCTTCAGCATCTGCTGACCCCTCTCTGTCAGTTTATGTGGCTGAGTTGCTGTTGTTCCATTTTCTCATAATAAAGCCGACAGTTGACTTTGAAATATTTAGGAGCGAGGAAAATTCATGACTGGATTTGTTGCACAGGTGGCATCCTATGACAGTTCCACGCTGGAAATCCCTGAGCTCCTGAGAGCGGCCCATTCTTTCACAAATGCTTGTAGAAATCGTCTCCATGCCTAAGGGTTGGATTGTATACACCTGTGGCCGGGCCAAGTGATTAGGACACCTGATTCTCATCATTTGGATGGGTGGCCAAATACTTTTGGCAATATAGTGTATTTATTGGCATTGACCTGTGTAGCAAAAAATGACAAACTACATATTTCCTCACCATATGATCATGCTACTTTTGCGTTAAACAAACGATTTGCAGGTGGTCGAAAAAAAGATGCTTTTAAATAAACTTTAAAAGCCTTATCTTTTATACTCTGTATTTTGGTTGACTAAATTCACAAATTTTAGCTGACTAAAATTTGGGTAACACTTTAGTATGGGGAACATATTCTAGGTAACAAAGACTTAATTTAGAGTTATTTGGACACTAGGGGAAAATATAAGGGTTAGGTTTAGGGTTACTAATAAGCAATAATTCTGAGGTTATTGAGGGAAGACTCTTAGTTAATGGCTTACTGGTTGTATAATAAGGCCATGCAGAATAAGGCATTAATAAGTACTAATCATGACTAATTAAGAGCCAATATGTTACTAATTTGCATGTTAATAAGCAATTAATTAATTGTGAATATGTTCCCCATACTAAAGTGTTACCAAAATGTGATGTAGTTTTGTTGACTAAAACGAAATTAATTTAGATGACTGAAATTTCACCCAAACTAAAATACATTTTGTCAAAAGTGTCAGGTTCAAACACTGATGACATCTATTAAACAGACAAGAAGCAAGGAATTAAACAGAGACAGAATTAAATTTAGCTAAGAGGAGAAACGTCTGGGCTGTACTCTTTGTACAGTCTTCCACTACGCTCTGGCAAAAGATTGTACGCATCCTCTTTTATTTGGACTTTCCCTGATTACATGGCAACAGCTGTTTCTATGGGAGGGGGGGTCGTAAACAGCCATTGCACTCGGTCACAAAACAGTTCAAAGAAAAGATGCCTGGAGCTTGCGTCAGGTCCTGCTTCCTCTCCGCTTTGTAGATCTCGGGTCAAGACAAAATCTTCCTGTGGATTACAATAGAAGAAAGAAACCAACACCTTCCTGTCGCTTCCCATCGTACACCGTGGAGTTTTACAAGCCTTTTGCTCGGTAGGATCAAAGACAGCTTTTGTCTTCTCGCAGGGCGAGCTGAACTCAATGTAACACAGAATTTGTGTGAATTATTCTGACAAAAAGACTGACTAAACTAAATGATAAACTTCTGTCAAAATGAACACAGTTCACACTCTCATGTGAGGTGCAAACCTACGACACTGTAGTCGCCAAATTTGAATGACGTGTTATTCGTATTAACTGTACATCGGACCACCTCCTGTGTGTTTATACTGCGACCGAACGACCACGTGCTCTTGTTTCTTGCAGGATTCAGAAATGTTACTACCGTCTGTGCACCGTCCTGGCATATTGCAGACACCACCAACTCCATCTGCATTCATGACTAATTGATTGTCTCAGTGAGAATGGAGCCGTCTATATTTGGAGCTGACAGTAAAAAGCTGGCAACCCTTTGTCTCCAGACTGGTGACATGGACCCCTGATGTCACAGTCTTGAAGGCTATAATTGCAATGATGATTGTTTCCAGGGAGAGCAAGAGAGCACATTAGAGTAAAAAGGGTGAACAAAATAACCGAGATTGCATGTCTAATATATTCTACAAACTCATGAATTTCTCACACTGCGCCAGGCTGCATTTTTCCCCTGCGCACCTGCCATCTTTGTCTCTTCTAAATACATCCGCTGACAACACATGCATTATACATGTTCCCTTCTGCCTCAAACGCATTCTCCTTGTGGTCTCACACAGTCATTATGGGTTGAAGAGGTAAAAATAACGAGCAGATCCTTGGTCAAAGGTTGTGTAATGATATCATTTTGGGAAAATAGAAAGAAAATGTGGCAATCTTGTGGCAATCTAGTCTTAGATTTGGATTGATCATATCTTGTCTAGTACGTAGTGCCAAAATCCGAACTATTTATATTCCAACACAAGAAGGGTGTGCCAGGTCAAGGATGGTTCTGCCCTATTGTAGTGGAAATAAAATAAAACAATAAAAAATCGAATTAAAAAACTATTGTTGAGATGTAACATGGGTGATTCTGATTGATTTGGGGCTGGTAATGGTCGTTCCACAGTGATTGTTTTTCGACACAATACCTCAATGCTAACGAGGGGAAATTGCACTTTAACAACCTTCGTTGGCATTGACATTGTTCTACCCACTACACTAGGGAAGATCTATCCTTGCCCAGGCACATCCTGTGTGGGAGTATAAATAGTTGGGGTTTTGGCACCAGCTACTAGACTAGATCTGACCAATCCAAGTCTAAGACCAGATCTGACCAATGAAAGTCCAAGACCAGATCTGACCAATGTAAGTCTAAGACCAGATCTGACCGATGTAAGTCTAAAACCAGGTATGACCAATGTAAGTCTAAGACCAGATCTGACCAATGTAAGTCTAGGACCAGATGTGACCAATTTAAATTTAAGACCAGATTTGACCAATGTAAGACCAGATCTGACCAATGTAATATTAAGACCAGATCTGACCAATTTAAGTTTAAGACCAGATTTGACCAATGTAAGACCAGATCTGACCAATGTAATATTAAGACCAGATCTGACCAATGTACGTCTAAGACCAGATCTGACCAATGTAAGTCTAACACCAGCTCTGACTAATGTAAGTTTAAGACCAGATACTGTATGACCAATATAAGTCTAAGACCAGATCTGACCAATGTAAATCTAAGACCAAATCTGACCAATGTAAGTCTAAAACCAAATCTAACCAATGTAAGTCTACAACCAGATCTGACCAATGTAAGTCTAAGACCAGATATGACCAATGTAAGTGTAAGACCAGATATGACCAATGTAAGTTTAAGACCTGATCTGACCAATGTAAGTCTAAGACCAGCTCTGACCAATGTAAGTCTAAGACCAGATCTGACCAATGTAAGTCTAAAACCAGATTGGACCAATGTAAGTCTAAGACCAGATCTGATCAATATAAGTCCAAGACTAGATCTGACCAATGTAAGTCTAACACCAGCTCTGACTAATGTAAGTTTAAGACCAAATATGACCAATGTAAGTCTAAGACCAGATCTGACAAATGTAAGTCTAAGACCAGATCTGACCAATGTAAATCTAAGACCAGATCTGACCAATGTAAGTCTAAAACCAAATCTGACCAATATAAGTCTAATACCAAATCTGACCAATGTAAGTCTAAGACCAGATCTGACCAATGTAAGTCTAAGACCAGATCTGACCAATGTAAGTCTAGATCAGATCTGACCAATGTAATTCTAAGACCAGCTCTGACCAATGTACCTAAGTCTAAGACTAGATCTGACCAATGTAAGTCTAAGACAAAAGCTGACCAATTTAAGTCTAAGACCAGATCTGACCAAAGTAAGTCTAAGACCAGATATGACCAATGTAAGTCTAAGACTAGATCTGACTAATGTAAGTCAAATACTAGATGTGACATATGTGAGTTTAAGACCAGATCTGATCAATATAAGTCCAAGACCAGATCCGACCAATGTAAGAATAAGACCAGATCTTACCAATGTAAGTCTAAAAGCAGATCTGACCGATGTAAGTCTAAGACCAGATCTGACCAAAGCAAGTCTAAGACCACATCTGACCAATGTAACTCTAAAACCAGATCTGATCAATGTAAATCTAAAACCACATCTGACCAATGTAAGTCTAAAACCAGATCTGACCAATTCAAGTCTAAAAGTAGATATGACCGATGTAAGTCTAAGACCAGATCTGACCAATCTAAGTGTCTGATGAAGCCTACTTGGATGAGAGACAAACTAAACAGTCCAGTTGCGACCGATTAAATGCCCTAAGAAAACTAAAATAATTGTGTGTGTCACTAGTTTGTTCTACCATCTTTTCTTATCATGTTTCCTGTGACAATTACAGACTCTATGGGGAGCTGACAAACTGCACATACCTGGTGGCGCTAAAGATGGACTGCTTCTGGCCCAACCAGCTGGTGGATGAGTTCTTCATCGGCGTCCACAACCATTACTTCTACAACTGCTCGCTGTCAGGGCGGCTGCTGAGGGACCCCCCCAACCGCATCCTGGGTCCTTTCATCGCCATGCCCATCCTGGTCACCCTGCTCATGACCGCCCTGGTGGTGTGGCGGAGCAAGCGCAGTGAAGGCATTGTGTAGTCGAGAAAAGGAAGGCGGGATTTTATGGACCTGCTGGAGGACTTAACATTATTCCACCCTCCGTGGTGCTCGAGCATCACTTTGATGATCTCAACTCCAGATCTTTTCTTTGAAAATGCCTCTGAACTGACCTCCTTTCCTGGACTTTGTTGCTGTGAATGATGGATGTGGTTATAGTGACAACAAAAAATATACAAAACAATTCAAATAAAAACTATGTAAATGAAATTAAACCATCTGTAGTGTAAAGAGTAACGCTGAAAAATGACAGAAATCGTAAATCTGTAAAATGACATAGTTGATATGGAAACTAGGGCCATTACAGCTCATTTGATGTATATCTACACATCTTGTATTGTACATACTTAAATCAGGCAATGTTAGTAACGAAGCAAAACTAAGTTATAATAGTCTGTCCCTATTTCAGTTGTTTTGTGTTCTGCAGCCTTCAGTTTGCAATAGATTATGTTGTCCTACAGATTTCATGTTCCTTAAAGGGGTCCTATTATGATTTTTTTTCTACATTGAAAACACTTCCTTGTGGTCTACATAACATGTATGGATCTTTGGTCAAAATGTTGCATGGATTATGTTACATAGACCGCCTTCAAGCCGCTTTCTGACCGTCTTTTCAGAACGCGCCGTTTGGTGGGCGGTCTTTTTTACGTGCCTGCGTCTTCTCCCCGTCAGCCATGTTGTCGTTTTTAGCGCTTCTATATGGACTTTTTCAAATGTTCTTGTAATCAGACCATAGTTTCAGTATATTAGATGGAATCTTTACCTGACATGTTTCGACTATCATCTGCAGTCTTCATCAAAAGGGTCACCTGACCACTGTGACGTGTTCAGCTGTTTTATAGACATGGCCAACCAGGCAGTCCTGTCAAGTCTACCTGATTGGCTGATTGGCTTGATGGTTAATGGAGGAGGGAGTCCCAGGTATGCGAGAGCATGAATGCTCCCTCATTCCGATTGATGGTTTCCTTGGGCCGCTTCCTTAGTTCGATCGCCTCCTTAAAGACCTACTGAAATGAAATGTTTTTATTTAAACGGGGATAGCAGATCCATTCTATGTGTCATACTTGATCCTTTCGCGATATTGCCATATTTTTGCTGAAAGGATTTAGTATAGAACGACGACGATAAAGTTCGTAACTTTTGGTCTCTGATAAAAAAAAGCCTTGCCCCGACCGGAAGTAGCGTGACGTAGTCAGTTGTTCGCTTCCTCATATTTTCCTATTGTTTTCAACGCAGCTAGAGCGATTCGGACCGAGAAAGCGACGATTACCCCATTAATTTGAGCGAGGATGAAAGATTCGTGGATGAGGAACGTTAGAGTGACGGACTAGAATGCAGTGCAAAACATATCTTTTTTCGCTCTGACCGTAACTTAGGTACAAGCTGGCTCATTGGATTCCACACTCTCTCCTTTTTCTATTGTGGATCACGGATTTGTATTTTAAACCACCTCGGATACTATACCCTCTTGAAAATGAGAGTCGAGAACGCGAAATGGACATTCACAGTGACTTTTATCTCCACGACAATACATCGACGAAGCTCTTTGGCTACTGAGCTAACGTGATAGCATCTGGCTCAAATGCAGATAGAAACTAAATAAATAAATCCCTGACAGAAGATCAACAATACTAATAAACCATGTACATGTAACTACACGGTTAATAATTTTCTGTCTGGCAAAGCTTAACAATGCTGTTGCTAACGACGCTGAAGCTAACTTAGCAACTTAGCAACCGGACCTCACAGAGCTATGATAAAACATTAGCGCTCCACCTACGCCAGCCAGCCCTCATCTGCTCATCAACACCCGTGCTCACCTGCGTTCCAGCGATCGACGGCGCGACGAAGGACTTCACCCGATCACAGATGCGGTTGGCGGCTAGCGTTGGCTAGCGCGTCTGCTATCCAAGTAAATCCTCCTTGTTGTGTTGCTACAGCCAGCCGCTAATACACCGATCCCACCTACAACTTTCTTCTTTGCAGTCTCCATTGTTCATTAAACAAATTGCAAAAGATTCACCAACACAGATGTCCAGAATACTGTGGAATTTTGAGATGAAAACAGAGCTTTTTGTATTGGCTCAATGGGCTACCGATACTCCTGTTTCACTGGCTACGTCACGCACGTTTTCAACCGGAAATTTAGCGGGAAATTTAAAATTGCACTTTATAAGTTAACCCGGCCGTATTGGCATGTGTTGCAATGTTAAGATTTCATCATTGATATATAAACTATCAGACTGCGTGGTCGGTAGTAGTGGGTTTCAGTAGGCCTTTAATCCATCGTTTGAATTTGTTACTTTCTGTGCCGATGATTTTGCCGTTGTCCCGGTCCATGCTGTGGTTATTTATTTTGCAATGATCTGATATGGCTGATTTTAAGATTTCCTGTACGGATTTTTGTTTTAGGCCCCTAACGTATGGTAATGTTATGACCTCTTTGTTCTTTATTTCAGGTTTTTCTTTGGGTTTCTCCTTTGTTCTCTTTTCCTTGTATTTTACTTGTTGTTCCCCTTTTTTTGATGGCCCAGTTTGGATATTGGCAGTTTTTGAGTGCATTTTTTATGTGTTTCTATTCTTTTTTTCTATCTTGTTCTTGTGTTATGATGTTGGCCCATTCATAGAGTGTTGTCACGACTAATAGTTTGCGTGCTGTGGGATGTTCGGAGGTCCTGAGTAGATATTGGTCGGTATGTCTCGGTTTTCGATGAACAGTAATGTTTTGACTGCCGTCACCTTTGCGGTGGGTTTTCATGTCCAAAAAAGTTATGGTCCCGTTCCTTTCCTCTTCATGTGTGAATTTGATGTTTCCAGTCTTGTCAATACTGTTGATGTGGTCTGCAAGATCATGACAGTGACGGTAAAGATTCCATCTAGTATACGGAAAATATGGCCTGATTACAAGAACATTTGAAAGAGTATATGAATAAGAAGACATAATGAACCATTTTGAGCAGCTTCTATATGGAGTCTACTGACGGATATAAGTTACTGTATTTGTATTCGAAATGGCAACAGCGGAGGATGCATGTGCATGTACGAGCCAGTCTGCTCCACGGCAAGAGGATAGAGAAAAAGAAGGAACTTATTGACGACAACGGCGGACTTCTGCAAAGCTCTTCGGGTAAAACTTCACCATTTATGGAGGTATCCACTGACGTTACTGTGGGGGGAGATGTTGTCAGCGTTGCCTGCAGAAGCAAAGGTCACTGCCTCTGTCCATGGTGCTGAGGACAGAGCACCATCAGACGGGGGCGTGGCAGTGCTGACGGCGAGACACAGCTGGCAGGTGATTAGATTTCACAGGTGGTACGTGTTAATCTAATCATCTGTTGTCGAACAGAAAGCGGCCGGGAGCAGAGGCTGAATGGGCGTCCCAGCAGGTGATACCGGAGGGCACCGACCGACCACCGGATGGCGAGGCACTCCCTCTCCACCGTGCTATATCGGGATTCCCGTTAGGACAGTTTCCTGCTGATGTAGCACGGTGGAGAGGGAGTGCCTCGCCATCCGGTGGGCGGTCAGTGCCCTACGGTACTACCTGCTGGGACGCCCGTTCAGCCTCTGCTGCCGGCCGCTTACTATTAAAGACAACAGATGATTAGATTAACACGTACCACCTGTGAAATCTAATCACCTGCCAGCTGTGTCTCGCTGACAACATCTCCCCCCACAGTTACCAATTGGCAAAAATGTCACAAATGCGGCAAAAACTTGTTTGAAGGAAGTACACTACCGTTCAAAAGTTTGGGGCCACATTGAAATGTCCTTATTTTTGAAGGAAAAGCACTGTACTTTTCAATGAAGATAACTTTAAACTAGTCTGGTAAATGAATATTCTAGCTGCAAATGTCTGGTTTTTGGTGCAATATCTACATAGGTGTATAGAGGCCCATTTCCAGCAACTATCACTCCAGTGTTCTAATGGTACAATGTGTTTGCTCATTGGCTCAGAAGGCTAATTGATGATTAGAAAACCCTTGTGCAATCATGTTCACACATCTGAAAACAGTTTAGCTCGTTACAGAAGCTACAAAACTGACCTTCCTTTGAGCAGATTGAGTTTCTGGAGCATCACATTTGTGGGGTCAATTAAACGCTCAAAATGGCCAGAAAAAGAGAACTTTCATCTGAAACTCGACAGTCTATTCTTGTTCTTAGAAATGAAGGCTATTCCACAAAATTGTTTGGGTGACCCCAAACTTTTGAACGGTAGTGTATGCCTCCATGGTTTGATTTCAAATGTTGATTTTAAACAGGTACCAATAGGTAAGAACAGTTTGTTTTGCACAATAGGTGCCATTTAATTTATAAGAACACAAAAGCAGTCATAATAACACTTTTAAGTATTTTTTTAAAGGCATATGTTCTTCTGTTGTCTGGTTCAAATTACACACATTTTTATAGTATGCTATTGAAGTACTGTTTAAATTTGAATTACAGCTAAGAAGAAAGCACAAGAACAAAAGGAATTCAAGCAATGGATTAACCGCCAACGCACATCTCTCATAACTGTTGCCAATGCCTCAAGCAAATCTTTAGTATGAACCCTCAGCTTTGTGTTTATTTATGATCTCCCAGTGTGCTTTGTGAACTGTTTCCTCAATGATATTTGTGAATGCTCTCTTTCCTCCAAAGGTTCATTCAGCTGTAACCTGCCTGTCAGCAAAACACTCACAAACACACCCACTCCTCTCTTACAGGATCCGACTTTGTACTTTGTGCTGAAAGCTGTTGGAAAATGTAAGGCGATGTCAAGAATTTTTTTTACATTTTTTTTTTAAAGTCCATTATTTTGGGTTGAAATAAATCGTACTGTTTGAAAAGGAAGAACGTCTTTAATAAAGTCTCCTGTTGGCGCAGACAGAGCTGGTGATCAAAGTTTCCTATGAGGCAGGAGGTATATGACAAACAGCTTAGTTGCCAGAATTTTACTGTAAAATTTACATTTGGTTTTTTTCCAGTAAATTAAAAAAACTGCAATTTTACAGTAAAATTTGGCAACTGAGCTGCCAGTTTTTTTTTAGTTTTTTTTTTAAAAATTTTACCGCAAATCAACAACTGTAGATTATTCGGTGTATTACCAAAACGACACCACAGTTTTATTACAGTAAAAAAAATACAGTTTTTTTTTAATTCATAATAATAAATAATAATAATGGATTAGATTTTATATCACTCTTTTCTATTATTAGATACTCAAAGCGCTCACAGAGAAGTGGGAACCCATCATTTATTCACACCTGGTGGTGGTAAGCTACATTTGTAGCCACAGCTGCCCTGGGGTAGACTGACGGAAGCGAGGCTGCCAGTTTGCGCCTACAGCCCCTCCGACCACCACCTATCATTCATTCATTATTCATTCACCAGTGTGAGCGGCACCGGGGGTAAGGGTGAAGTGTCCTGCCCAAGGACACAACGGCAGCGATTTGGATGTCAAGAGGCGGGGAGCGAACCTGCAACCGTCAGGTTTCTGGCACGGCCGCTCGACGCCATACCGCCCTCATTTTTACAGCATTTAGAGAAAAATGCTGAAAAAACCACAGTAAATTTCACAATTTTACCATGAAATCTATTGCTACTTTTACATTATACAATTTGATGGATAACTTGCTTTGAACGAATGCATGTGAGATAGGCTCCAGCACCCCTTGTGACCCCGAAAGGGACAAGCGGTAGAAAATGGATGGAAATCATTATTATTAGTATTTATTTCTATTTAAAAAAAATGTTTCAATGTTTGATAATATATTAAAGTGAATATTGTGGTTTTTATCTTTGGATTTACACACTGCCCTGTTGCTATGATGTCACATTATTGGCCTGGCTCCTACAGCTCAATCTGTACCTCCTACAGCGTGTTGACCTGTCTTCAATTACACGCCCACACGGGAAATACTAATCTAATCAACGGTGAGGCGAACCAAACATCTTGTGCAAAGATGTTCATAGTTAAAGTCATTCCAACTATGCACGTGTTATTTCCCCGAGGGTAAAAGGAGAGATGTATTTGGGGACAGGTGCTTTCATGGCGAGTTTACCGACAGATATAAGTAAGAACTTTACACTACTTTATATTAAAAATGGCAACAGCTCAGTGACGTGCGGTGAGGTTCATGGCTGGTGAGGCACTGACTTCATCACAGTCAGATTTACAAACATATGAATCCTAAAGAGTATCTTATTCACCATTTGATTGGCAGCAGTTAACGGGTTATGTTTAAAAGCTCATACCAGCATTCTTCCCTGATTGGCACTCAGCATCAAGGGTTGGAATTGGGGGTTGAATCACCAAAAATTATTCCCGGGCGCGGCGCAGCTGCTGCCCACTGCTCCACTCACCTCCCAGGGGGTGAGCATGGGGATGGGTCAAATGCAGAGGACAAATTTCACCACACCTAGTGTGTGTGTGTGACAATCATTGGTACTTTAACTTATCTTTAACTTTACACTTACAAACTGTAGCACGCAAAAAAGCACATTTAATTTAAAAAAAAACGTTATTATGGTCTTACCTTTACTTATAAATGAAGTCCATGCGCCGCTCCTTTTGAACAAAAGCATCGATAACTTGTTTATAGAAGTCTTCCTTATCTTTCTTCAGTTTTAAAAGTCTCTCTGTCTCGATGGAGAGCTTCCTTTAAGGATTACCTCCTGCTTCGATTGAAAGTCCAGTTTAGAAAACTGTTTTATTTTAGATATGTAATCCTCCATGTTAAAAGTTCAGGCGAGAGGATAAAATAAGCGTTAGCTGCTAACTGTTGCTGCTTGTTGTCACTTCTTCTGCAGCCGAGTAGTCGCAAGAATGATCTCTGGGATCACTACCGCCCTGTACCACCTGGAGGCGGGATGACTGCGAGCCTCACACAGTGCGTCTTCGCAGACGTTTTATGATTGCTCAGCACAAGAAATACGTTACACACATACAGTTGTTGACAAAATACACTGTACATTATATACCTCAGTTAACTAAACTATGGAAATGTATAATATAATTCATATAGCAATACGGTCTCACTGCACAGCAGGCCAGCAGTTAGCCGAGTCATTGCACAATCCATGGTGAGGCTCAACTGGCTGGTGACTCACCGCAAGTCTCTTCTCAGTATTTGAATGGCAAATGTGAAAATTCAGCGATTTTGAATAAAAATAATCTAAAACTGTTGAAGTTAAATGGAAAATAACTTTATAGTATAATCACTGGATACATTTAACAATTTATTTTTATTTTTTATTTTTGCATTTTTTTTCTTTCCATGATGGCACGTGAGGCCCCGCCTCACCTGCCTCCCCTATATATATATATATATATATATATATATATATATATATATATATATATATATATATATATATATATATATATATATATATATATATATATATATGTATACATAACTATATGTATATATACACACATGTATATATATATAAATATACATAAATATATGTATATATATATATACATATACACATATGTATGTATATATGTACATATACAAATACATATATAAATACATTTGTATGTACAGTATATATATACATATACAGATATACATATGCATATATATACAGTATATATACACATATATACACTGTATATATATACATATACAACTGATATATATATATATATATATATATATATATATATATATATATATATATATATATATATATATATATATATATATATATATATATATATATATATATATATATATATTTATATATATATACAAACCCCCGTTTCCATATGAGTTGGGAAATTGTGTTAGATTAATGTTAAACGGAAAACAATGATTTGCAAATCATTTTCAACCCATATTCAGTTGAATATGCTACAAAGACAACATATATTCAAACTGATCAACTTTATTTTTTTGCAAATAATCATTAACTTTAGAATTTGATGCCAGCAACACGTGACAAAGAAGTTGGGAAAGGTGGCAATAAATACTGATAAAGTTGAGGAATGCTCATCAAACACTTATTTGGAACATCCCACAGGTCAACAGGCTAATTGGGAACAGGTGGGTGCCATGATTGGGTATAAAAGTAGATTCCATGAAATGCTCAGTCATTCACAAACAAGGATGGGGCGAGGGTCACCACTTTGTCAACAAATGCGTGAGCAAATTGTTGAACAGTTTAAGAAAAACCTTTCTTAACCAGCTATTGCAAGGAATTTAGGGATTTCACCATCTACGGTCCGTAATATCATCAAAGGGTTCAGAGAATCTGGAGAAATCACTGCACGTAAGCAGCTAAGCCCGTGACCTTCGATCCCTCAGGCTTTACTGCATCAACAAGCGACATCAGTGTGTAAAGGATATCACCACATGGGCTCAGGAACACTTCAGAAACCCACTGTCAGTAACTACAGTTGGTCGCTACATCTGTAAGTGCAAGTTAAAACTCTCCTATGCAAGGCGAAAACCGTTTATCAACAACACCCAGAAACGCTGTCGACTTCGCTGGGCCTGAGCTCATCTAAGATGGACTGATACAAAGTGGAAAAGTGTTCTGTGGTCTGACGAGTCCACATTCCAAATTGTTTTTGGAAACTGTGGACGTCGTGTCCTCCGGACCAAAGAGGAAAAGAACCATCCGGATTGTTATAGGCGCAAAGTTGAAAAGCCAGCATCTGTGATGGTATGGGGGTGTATTAGTGCCCAAGACATGGGTAACTTACACATCTGTGAAGGCGCCATTAATGCTGAAAGGTACATACAGGTTTTGCAGCAACATATGTTGCCATCCAAGCAACGTTACCATGGACGCCCCTGCTTATTTCAGCAAGACAATGCCAAGCTACGTGTTACATCAACGTGGCTTCATAGTAAAAGAGTGCGGGTACTAGACTGGCCTGCCTGTAGTCCAGACCTGTCTCCCATTGAAAATGTGTGGCGCATTATGAAGCCTAAAATACCACAACGGAGACCCCCGGACTGTTGAACAACTTAAGCTGTACATCAAGCAAGAATGGGAAAGAATTCCACCTGAGAAGCTTCAAAAATGTGTCTCCTCAGTTCCCAAACGTTTACTGAGTGTTGTTAAAAGGAAGGGCCATGTAACACAGTGGTGAACATGCCCTTTCCCAACTACTTTGGCACGTGTTGCAGCCATGAAATTCTAAGTTAATTATTATTTGCAAAAAAAAAAAAAAAGTTTATGAGTTTGAACATCAAAATATCTAGTCTTTGTAGTGCATTCAATTGAATATGGGTTGAAAAGGATTTGCAAATCATTGTATTCCGTTTATATTTACATCTAACACAATTTCCCAACTCATATGGAAACGGGGTTTGTATATCCATCCATCCATTTTCTACCGCTTGTCCCTTTCGGGTCGCGGGGGGTGCTGGAGCCTATCTCAGCTGCATTCGGGCGGAAGGCGGGGTACACCTTACACCCTGGACAAGTCACCACCTCATCACAGGGCCAACACAGATAGATAGATATATATATATACATATCATTCCCAGTTTGCAAATGAAACCACACCCCACCTTCTCCAAAAGTATCATAATTTCTCTTTTGACTTTAAAAAAAAAATGTTTTCCCCCGAAACGTTCTAAAATAAACTTCATAAACATTATATAGATTCACCCGGTCACAACATTAAGTATACCTGCACACTGGCCGATCGATTCAAACTCTGCATTAAGAAAAAACTGCTTTTAGCGGCGTTTACGTCACTGCACGTGAGTGTTAATATGCGCATAAAGCAGACGCATCCAAAACTGCGTGCGATAGGTTCCCTTTAATTATGTCAAAAAATAATTAAAAAAATTATGGGTTATATTTTCCCCCCGCTACACAAGTACTGTTTATATTGTAGTCATGTGTGTGTACTGTACATCATCTGATGGAAGAACACAACAGCCCTAGGGTAAAAAACATTAAGCATTAATGTGGTTTTGGTCCTGTTCGAAAAAAACTAAACAAAAAGGCAGAAAAATTAGTTGTTGGAGTTCCAAATGGATGTTTTTGCGGCGCCTCCACAGTTTTGACCTTGTGAAAGTGTTTGCTGTAAAATGCTTCGGATGGCACTTGATGGGAGCCAGGGCACCCACGTGTGCATCAGCCTCTCACTGCTTTGTTGCAAGGGAAGCCAAACACTCACATATCTTCTTCTCCAGCTTTTCTCTTCTTATGGCGCACACCTGAGACCTGACATTTCCTGACTTTTTAATACTCGCAGTCACTTTATTAATGCCCTACAATCCCTCTCAGAGATGCTTTGCCGAAGAGGTCTTCCTGTGACGCTAAGCGGGTTCACTTCTAACCCGTCGTGGCGGATCACCATGGCAACTTCGCTCAGATGCTCCGAAAGCATTTAAATATTCTAGGAAGGCGCGGATTGTTCCTTTTAAAACCCTAGAAATTCAATTAATCTATCGTCCTGTGAATTATTTTAAGCATTTGGCAGTATTCTATGTCGCCCCATTTTTCGTCCGCCTACTGCACCCACATTGTTCATCCCATTTAAACCACTCCACTTTCAAATATCTCAGCTCATTAATTCTACATGTGTTATTTAAAAAAAAAACATTTAATTCCCCACACTTCTAGGAATTACACGTTTTCTGCACTGCAGAAAATTATATCTAAGTACCGTATTTTTCAGAGTATAAGTCGCACCCGCCAAAAATGCATAATAAAGAAGGAAAAAAACATATATAAGTCGCACTGGAGTATAAGTCGCATTTTTGGAGGAAATGTATTTGATAAAACCCAACACCAAGAATAGACATTTGAAAGGCAATTTAAAATAAATAAAGAATAGTGAACAACAGGCTGAATAAGTGTACGTTATATAATGCATAAATAACCAACTGAGAATGTGCCTGGTATGTTAACGTAACATATTATGGTAAGAGTCATTCAAATAACTATAACATATAGAACATGCTATACGTTTACCAAACAATCTGTCACTCCTAATCGCTAAATCCCATGAAATCTTATACGCCTAGTCTCTTACGTGAATGAGCTAAATAATATTATTTGATATTTTACGGTAATGTGTTAATAATTTCACACTAAGTCGCTCCTCAGTATAAGTCGCACCCCCGGCCAAACTATGAAAAAAACTGTGACTTATAGCCCGAAAAATACGGTACGATTAAATATCTCAAATATTTGCTTATTTTCTGTTTGATAAGATAATTCTTCTCACTAAGCAGATTTTATGATAGAGTGTTTTACTTGTTTTAAGTGTTTTGGTCCTAAATGATCTCAGTAAGATATTACAGCTTGTTACTGAGATTTGATGAGCTATATTGAGTAAAACATGCTTGAAACTAGAATATCAACTGTTGCAAAGCCGTGTCATCAACACTCACGAGTATAAAACTGCTTTTTCAAAGTAATAATTTCTTATTTCAAGCATG